>NC_136527.1:193953876-194451376 GCF_053919585.1 Euprymna scolopes
AACTTGGTCATTCGAAAACGAGGTCGACAGAAATCTAGGAATAATTTGGCAAAAATTCGAAGAAAAACTGCAGCCACAATTAAATTTTCGTTTTTATCTGCGTCAGTATAAACAATGAGAGTCAGAGAGTTTCGATGACTTTCTAGCTCGATGCAAATTGCAGTCATTAAAGTGAAAATTCCGGGATCTCCAGAAACAGAGGAAGGACTCATCGAGCAAGTTATACATGGAACGAAACAAGCAGAACTTGAAAACCAATTTCTAGCGAAGGGTGAATATCTAACACTGCAGGAAGCTATAAACTGTGGCAGGACACATGAAGCTTCCATAGACAATATGAGACAGATTGCTGAACAAGACGAACGGAAAAAGCACAAAATAGATGCAGCGCGATGCCAGCATTGTAAACTATGCAGGGGCTCCCACCCAAGCGGAAAATCTCCGGCATGGGGTACCATATGTTCATCTTGTGGACGAAAAAATCATTGGGCCAAAGTCTGCAAGAACAAAAATGAAAAGGCAGGTATTTGCCGACACGCACAACATGGAAAGACAAAAATAATGCAGCCTCACAACTGTTGACTACTTCAACCCCCTTTTGAAAGATTTTGTTTCCAACGCCTTTTGGTTTGGTGATGTCTCAGGATGGTTTATTCAGAAGATGAACATGATCCTGGAAAAGTGTCCTGGAACTCTAGGGATGATCGATGATTTCATTGACTTTTGAGAAACCCAAGCAGACCATGACAAAAAACCTTAATAAGAATTGAATAGAAGGAAGGACTTTGTTTCAACCGTAGAAGGTGTGCCATCAATGAGAAACAAATTAATTTTTAGTGCAATCTACGACCAGAATGGTGTGCACCCTGATCCCAGCAAAGTAACATAAATAAAATGGTTATTTAGTCCATTGAACACAACTTACCTGCAGAGGGTGCTGGGAATCATCACATATATGGCACCTTTCACTTCACACCTGTCAGATATCACACCACATTTAAGTGATCTTCTAAAAAGAAAGTGGAGTAACAGTGGACAAAAAATCCCCAGAGATCCATCATACTTTGAGTAAAGAATCTCATTTGCAAAGATATGCTTCTGTCATACTTTGACCCTTCAAAGCAAACCGTTATCCGGTTCGATGCATCGAGTAGAGGGATTGGTGCTGTTCTTCTTCAAGAACGTAAGCCCATAGCATTTGCATCCAAATATTTAACAGGAACTGAGCAACGATATGACAACATAGAGCGAGATCTCACTGCAGTTGGTTTTTGCCGTGGACGATTCCGGACTTATATCTATGGAAGTGCATTCCAGGTGAAAAGTGATCATAAGCCTCTGGAAATGATCAACTTAAAAAAATTGTTTGCAGCTCAACCCTCAACGCATGTTGTTCCGTTTGCAGGGATATTACATGAAAATCGCATATCGCCCTGGGAAAGACATGGCACTGGTGGATGGATTCTCAAGGTTACCAAACAAAAAAGCAAAAGAAGCTATTGACTTGGACATGAGGGTAGATTTTTCAATTTTCAACCCGAAAACTGGACCAGTTAAATCAAGCAACAAATGAGGATCCACACTATGGGAATTGAGGGAGATTATTTTTAGAGGATCGCCCGACACACTCAGAGAAGTTGACAAAAATATAAGACCTTATTGGCCATATCGAAAAAGGTATATTATTAAAATCAAACCGAATAGTAATACCTAAATCAATACAACAAGAAGTATTACAGAAAATACATTACGGACACCAGGGGATGGATAAATGTAAACTCCGAGCAAAAAGTTGTGTTTTTTGGGGCACAAGATTAACAAAGACAACATGGTACAACAATGTACCATTTGTCAGCAGCAGCACCAAAAACGCAGAGTGCTGAACGCCTGATTCTGGTGAGGCCATAGCAGATAATGCCCATTGACTTATTTCAAATTGACGGTCTCAACTTTATACTCATTGTGGACTATTATTCCAAGTTCCCATTTGTAGGATATCTAAAGGAGTCCTCCAGTTATGACGTCATCAAACATACAAAGCAGATATTTGGAGAACAAGGAATTTCAGAGATTGATAAGTGACAATGGTCCACACTTCAGCTCTATTATTTCAAGCAATTCGCAAAAGAATGGGTCTTTGAACATTACACGTCTTCACCCAGGTTCCCGCAGTAAAATGGCTTTGCAGAACGCTGTATCCAGGCAGGGAATCTGCATTAAAAAAAATGCTTCAAGTCGTCCTGACTTGGACATGGTATTAATGTGCATGCGTTCGACTCCTCTAGATCATGCGATTCACTCAGCAGGGTAATTCCTATACTAAAGGAAGCTAGCTGGGAACATCCCAGTCAAATGCACCAACGACTGTATCAGAAGCAAGAAAACCACGATCAACAAAATATCTGCACATCGAAAAACTACGTCGAAATCGTCACCAATAAAAAGCCTGCCAGTCCAGTATAGAAACAAGCAACACACAATGGCAACAATCACCTGGTAAACATATATGCGGTAACAAACTCAGAAAACCATACAACCACCAGATCTGGGCGTATTATCAGACCCCTAAAAAGATTTAGAGATGAAACAATTACTGATTGACTTTTCTTATTTATCTTTGATTTTGGCTCATCGGTTTATACCGATTTCCCCTTTTCCATCTTTTTTATCGAATTCTTTAAAGAAGGGGGTGTGATAGTATGAACAGTTATCTCCCCTTAACGAACTCTCTAACGAACAGAGTTTTAAATATAAACCCACTTCCGTTTAGGCGGTGATTTGAGAAGAATAAAAAATTGGAACTCATATCATGACTCGTGTAACTGCATCTCATGCGTTGCTGTCCTCCATTCCATAAAAATGATATTTCAATTTAATTGACTTTCTATATATAAAGAATCTACGAATCAATTACATGTAAAAATGAACAAACTACAAAAACAAATCCATCATTTATACACATCATTTTTTTAATTATAATAAGTAAAAAACAAAAGTAAACCATTGAATATTTCACAAATTTAATACAAAACACACAAAGAAAACAAATAGTTCAACTAAATAAATCATCTTTTCTATTTTTTAAAACAGAAAACATCTTTATTGGTAAGACAATGATACCAAAGCTGTATGTTATTACTGCCATAGCAAGCTGGTTGATGGCAGTATTTTTATTTTTTTGGTGAGCTGCGTTTTGCATATTTTCCTTATATTTTCCTATTGCTTCTAAGGTTCTTTTTTATTAAGCCAGTTGCTTCTTTCACAACTGGTATAATGTTTATTTCTTTCAGAGACCATGTTGTTTTTAGATCATATACGAAATTTAACGACTGGGAACATAAAATATTCTTCATCCTCTGCTGGTAATGTTAATCATTTAATGAAAATTCTTTTTATTTTTAATTTTTTGAAATTTGTTTTTCAATTTTAATCTTTCTTGTACATTAGCTATGAAAGGGAGATAACTTTTTATAGTCAGTTTTTACCAATCTATCGTTTCTATCTGAATTTTTCTTTTTTTAATTCTGTATTACTGGTCTTAGCCTAAATTTAAATTGATAATTCTAACATTAACTTTTAATGACAATCTCATTTTATTTTAAACTTATTATATTGGGTGTGTACACACACACACACACACACATATATATATATATATATATATATATATATATATATATATATATATATATATTGTTATCTTTTTATCTGATATTTTGTTATCTTTTCCCGTTCTGCTCTATTCAGGCCAAATTCGTTTGGAACTGTGACTTTCGATAATGAGTGCAGTACTTTCGGGATTGTTCCATATTACTATATCTGGCTTACCCCCGTGTGAGTTCTCATATGATGTCACAACTGGTATAATGTTTATTTCTTTCATGTTGTTTATAGATCATTTTTAAGGTCCTGATATTTAGTTATCCGTTTCGCTTTTTGTTGTATTTTAGTTCAGTCGAAGTTCTCAGAAATCAAAGGGTCCCACAACCTGGGGCTACCATTTGAACTCTATACGAGATACATAAATATTCGAATGTTCCATTTAAGTTCTTTATCTTTCAAAAACTGAGTTAGTAAAGAAATTGAGAACATAATTTTCCTCTCATCAATTAACCATTTTTATACGTTGTAGTATATCTTACATAGTATATCTTTAATGTTGGTCTCGAGGATAGTGTCTAGTAGACATTCAAGTTCTCAGAGTGTGTTTCCATATGTGTAATTAAATGTGATTTTCGAGAAAAAGAGTGTCTAGATTATTCACAAGAATATGGTTTTTCGCTTTTTTGTTTTATTTTACTTCAGTCGAAGTTATCAGAAATCAAGGAGCCCACAAACTGGGGATAACATTTGAAATCTATATGAGATTCATAGATATTCGAATGCCCCATTAAAGTTCTTTATCTCTAAAAATTGAGTAAAGAAGTTGAGAACATAATTTTACTCTCCCCAATTGACCATTTACATACGTTGTATTATATCTTTCATTTTGGTCTCTTGGTTTTACTGGATTCCAGGAAAATAATTTATCTATTCTGGTGGAGTATCCAGCTTCGTGCTATGACTTGAGGTAACATAACTTGGAGAAGGTGCACCATTTCTCGTAATAGCTAATGTGGGTTAGCCATAGTGAGGAGATCTTATTTGGGCAGCGAATACTATGTGATTTTGAACATTTGGTCAGGGTTTACTTCTATGGAAAAAGTATCCTCATGCCAGGTTGTTCTGAAAAAAACCCTGTACAGAGAGACCTTAGACACTCGAAGACAGTGTCTAGTAGGCATTCAAGTTCTCTTCAGTGTGTGTTTTCATACGTGTAACTAAATGCGATTTTTGAGAAAAAGAATGTTTATATTGTTCACAAAAATATAGGATTTCGCTTTTTTGTTTACTTCAGTAAATTTTGATCCTGGAGCTAATACTTGATTCTGTTATGTTTTAAATTTATATCCAAGGGCTTTTTTCAGACTCACATTGTTCCCTTTATGGCTGCTATTTGTATTTCGTTACATCTTGGTCTTCCAGGGATTGCTTCTAAGTATTTATGAAGATTCTTTTTTATTAAGCCAGTTGCCCCTATCACAACCGGTATAATGCTTGTAATATTTCTTTCTTTCAGAGACCATGTGGTTTTCAGATTATCTTTTATGTCCTGATATTTTCTTATCTTTTCGCGTTCAGCTCTGTTGAGTCCAAAATCATTTGGGAATGTGACATCGATAATGAGCGCAGTTCTTTCAGGCTTGTTCCATATAACAATATCTGGTGTGATGACCTTGTCTTTTATGCATGTCTTTGTCATAAAACACTGTAACATTTCTGTTTGATGTTATTGGTGGTGGTTCATGTTCCCAAATGTTCGGCTATCCGTCAAGTTGCATCTCTCCATGGATCTTCTAGTGGAGATACATGCTTTGTTATGACGGGCAGTGTAAAGGCCATCTGCCAATAAGATTGGACATGCAGACATTAGGTGGCTTGGGCTCTTAATTGCTGAGTGGCAAAACCGGCATTGGCCATTTGTTTGTAGGCCAGCCATTTTTTAAATCCATTTGTGAGTAAGCCCTGATCTTGACTGGCTACAATGAGTCGTTCCTCATCAAATGGATGTCTCCTACTTTTGAGCCATTGGAGTGAAGCATCTTAATCTATGTACTCGTGGTTGAACTCCTCAAGGAACTTCCCTGCGCGCTTATTTTGTTTCCGTCATTCCTTTCCTGTCGCTTATTTTGTTTCCGTCCTTTTTTCTTTTCTCGATCTGGATTTCGGTGTATTTTTTTCTTTTTATTCTTGCAATCTGTATCGCTGGTTTATCATGTCGACAGTGTTTTTCGGTATGACTCCTCCAAAGTTTCCAGCAAGCTTTGTGATTGTAGGTTTGTTTAGAAAGGTGATCATGTTGGGCTTTCACTATTTCCATTGTCATGCCCGTTGAACTTTTAATATATTCACCCATGCTTACTATAGTGGCTTCATATGCATGGTTGAATTCAGTGAGGCCTAAGCCCCCTTTTTTCGTGGTAGGTACATCCTGTCCATGCATTGGTTTCGATATGCTTCCTTATGTAGGGATAGTTGTTTCCTGGTGTTTATATTGAGTCGGATTATGTTATATTGAGGTCAGTCTATAATACCGAAACCGTACGTGATCACAGGCATTGCAAGCTGGTTTATAGCTGTAATTTTGTTTTTAGGGGTTAGTTCAGATTTGAGGATATTTTTCAGAGGTGCACTATATTTCTGTTCTGCCCTACGTCTAATTTTATCGTGTTCCACATTTATGTTTTTCTCAATGGCGAGGTATTTGTGTGTGGAATCCACTTCAAAATCGTCAATGAGGCTGTCATTGATCTTTATCAAATCGCTTTTTTTGTATTTTACTTCAGTAAACTTTAAGAGATCAAGGGGTTCATTCCTGGAGCTAACATTTGTTTTTCAAGGAATGTCCTTATGTTCTCATGGACATTATATAACTCCAAACATCGCAGTATCCAGGAGTGAGGCACACTATCGAATGACTTTTTATAGTCTATCCAAGACATTGACAGGTTCCTTTGACGCTTTTTGCAGTCCCCGAGGATGGTTTTGTTGAGGAGTTGGTCCTTTGTACCAAGTTTATTCCTGGTACATCCCTTTTGTTCGTTTTCAAGGTATTTGCCATCGGTCAGGTGTTGATAGATTGCATCTGCAATCATTCCTGTAAGCCACTTGTATGTGGTTGGGAGGTAGCAGATAGGCCTGTATTTATTAAGCAAGTGAGTCTCTTAGATTTTCGGTATCAGTGTCGTTTTGCCAAGAGTTAACAACTCTGGTGAATCTTCCTCGTCGCTGACAATACGAGTAAATGCCTGTGCATAATGTTCATGAAGTGCTGTGAGTTTTTTTTAAACCAGAAATTTGGAATCTTGTCAATTCCTGGGCTTTTAAAATTGCTAAAGTGGGTGATTTTTTTTCTTATAGAATCTTTCGTTATTTTTAGTGGCCTTGACAGACTCTTTAATTGTATGTCTCCACAGCCTCTTTAATTGTATATATCCACTCCCTCTCTTGGTGTTGACAGGTAACTTTGACACTTTTGCAGTCCTCGAGGATGGTTTTGTTGAAGAGAAGTTGGTCCTTTGTACCAAGTTTATTCCTGGTGCATCCCTTTTTTTCGTTTTCAAGGTATTTGCCATCGGTCAGGTGTTGATAGATTGCATCTACAATCATTCCTGTAAGCCACTTGTATGTGGTTGGGAGGCAGCAGATAGGCCTGTATTTATTGGGCAAGTGAGTCTCTTGGGTCTTGGGTATCAGAGTCGTTTTGCCAAGAGTTAACCACTTTGTTGAATGTTCCTCGCCACTGACAATATGAGTAAATGCCTGCGCATAATATTCATGAATTGCTGTGAGTTATTTAAGCCAGAAATTTGGAATCTTGTCAATTCCTGGGCTTTTAAAGTTGCTAAAGTGAGTGATTTTTTTCTTATAGAATCTTTCGTGATTTTTAGTGGTGGCATATCTTGTTTGTCCTTGTTTACTCTTTAATTGGATGCATCCACTCTCCCTCTTTGTGTTGTTTGGAGTCCTCATACATTGGCCTCCAGAATGACTCCACTTCTTCCTGTGACGGTTACGAATTAACCTTGATTTCTTCTTGAATTAAATTTCTGTATACCATCCTTGGGTTCTTGTCAAACAACCTATTCAATGACTTGTTTATTTTTTTATTTGTGCAGCTTAAGCTTTTATTTCAGCTTGGTTTTCTGCTATCTTAGCTCTTAGCTGCACTTGGTTATGAAGTGAATAGTCGGTTTTAAGTTTATTCATCTTACTTTTTAATTTTTCCCCTGAGTTGTCACATAACAGAAAGGCAGATATCTGGGATGTGTCCTTTTTGAGTTTTAAGATTTTCTGTTGTAGCCTACTTTTTCGGACTGGTTCTTTTGTTTTGGCCTTAAATTCTCCCTCTTTTTTCACTTCATGGTGGGGCAAAATTTTCCTCTGCATAAACCATGCTGCCTCAAAAGTTGCATGGTTTATTTCAGCTAATAACGCATTAGTTGGGTCAATTTTTGTCAGGACATCATTCATTTTCGTAACAAGGATCTTGAAGACTTTGGTACAATTTATTTTCACCAGTATGGGTCGATCTCCAACAGCCAGGCATCGTGCCATTTCTATTCTGTTAGCCAGTTCTTCTCCAGCTACATCTTGTTTGCATTCAGCATCATGTTTATAGGTGGGGTATTGCGGTGTTGTTTTTGCCCATATTTAGTTGAGATATTTTCAGGGGTGAGCCTTGAGGAGAGTTACTGTTGTTTATTGGGCGTTGCCACTGATAATGCGTCTCCTCTGTCAATGTTAGGTCTGAAACCATGTCGGGTAGTTGAGATGAAATGGGTTCTGGTGTAATATCACTGGGAAGAGGGATGGGGTTGCTTATTGGGCAGATGTCATCTTCAATCATTAAGAGAATATCTCTAATCATACTGGAAATCTGCTCTAAATTCTGGCCAGTAAGTTTTTCTCTTGCGATGCCTTTTTTATTTGGACAATGATACTTGAAGATTTTTTGCCATTCTTGGCATCTTTCTTTGAGTTTTAAGTGCTTAATTTTTGTATACTCCCTCACCCATATAAGCGTCCATTTATCCTTCCTGCTCCATTGAGTTTGCATAAACTCAGTTGTATCTCTTTGGCTAAACTCCTCCTTTGCCTCTGCAAGAGCCTTTACCTCAGTTGCATCTCTTACCTCTTTGGAGAGATATTTGTTGCTCTGTGACAGTGAGTTCTCATATGTCTCACTTGCTCTTTGATTTTTTTATTTATTTTACTTCAGTAAGTATTAAGACATCAAGGGGCTCCCTCCTGGAGCTAACACTTGATTCTGTTATGATTTAAATTTATATCCGAGGGCTCTTTAACGAATAGATGCTGTTCCCTTTATGGCTGCTATTTGTATTTCGTTACAGCTTGGTCTTCCAGGGATTGCTTCTAAGTATTTATGAAGATTCTTTTTTATTAAGCCAGTTGCTCCTATCACAACCGGTATAATGTTTCTTTCTTTCAGAGACCATGTGGTTTTTAGATCATTTTTTAGGTCCTGATATTTTGTTATTTTTTCCCGTTCAGCTCTGTTAAGGCCAAAATCATTTGGGACTGTAACATCGATAATGAGCGCAGTTCTTTCAGGCTTGTTCCATATTACAATATCTGGCTTGATGGCCTTGTCTTTTATGTATCTCCCCGCCTGTATGTCTTTGTCATAGAACACGGTCACTTTTCCATTTGATGTTATTGGTGGTGGTTCATGTTCCCAGATGTTCGTCGCTCTGTAAAGCTGCATATCTCCACAGATTTCCCAATGAAGGTACTTACATACTTTGTTGTGGTGGGCAGTGTAGAGGCCATCTGCCAATAAGATTGGGCATGCAGACATTAGGTGGCTTGGGCTCTCAATTGCTGAGTGGCAAAACCGGCATTGGCCATTTGCTTGTAGGCCAGCCATTTTTTTGAATCCATTTGTGAGTAAGCCTTGGTCTTGACTGGCTACAATGAGTCTTTCCTCATCAAATGGAAGTCTCCCGCTCTTGAGCCATTGGAGTGAAGCATCCCTGTCTATATATTCCTGTTTAAGCTCTTCCAGAAACTTTCCTGCTCTTTTATGTTGTTCCCATCCTTGCTTTCTTGTGTCTATTTCGATTTCGGTGCATTTCTTTCTCTTTTTTCTTGCAATCTGTGTTGCTGGATTATCATATACCTCGGCAGTATTTTCCAGTATGACACCCCCAAAGTTTTCGGCAAGCTTCGTGACTGAGGTTTGTTGAGGTAGACGTTCATGGTGGTCCCTCACTATTTCTATTGTCATATCTGTTGAGCTTTTAATATACTGCCCCATGCTTACTATGGTGGCTCGATATGCATGGTTTATTTCAGTGAGACCGAAGCCACCCTCTCTTCGTGGAAGGTATATCCTGTCCATACATTGATTTCGGTATATTATTTTATGCAAGGTTAGGAGTTTCCTGGTCTTTGTATCTAGCCTATTGATACTGTATTGGGGCCAGTCAATAATACCAAACCCATATGTGATGACATGGATTGCAAGTTGATTTATGGCAGTTATTTTGTTTTTCGGGCTTAATTCGGATTTGAGGATCTTTTTAAGGCGTGATGTGTATTCTTGTTCCACCTTGTGTCTCGTTTTTTCATGCTCCACAGTTACATTTTCCTCTATGCCGAGGTACTTATATGTGGCATCCTCTCCTAGGTTTTTAATCAAGCCATCATTGAACCGAATATTTTCGGATGCCGTCTTTTTTCCTTTTTTTTATTGTGCATTTGGCACATTTGTCAAATCCAAACTCCATGCAGACATCCTCTGTAAAAGTCTTTACATTTTCAATCAGAGAGACAAGCTGTTTTTCTGTCTCTGCATAGAGTTTGAGATCGTCCATAAAAAGTAGATGATTTACTCTTTTACTTTTTTCTTTTTTCCTTCCCCTACTAAGACTGTAACCACCATCACATTTTTTAGGAGCTTGCTGAGTGGGTCAATAGTAAGGCAGAAAAGCAATGGTGATAGGCTATCACCTTGAAATATACCTCGCTGGACACTGAGATTTGAAGTTTGTATTGTCCCTTCCATGTGGTGTAGAGCCATTGATGTTTGCCACATGGTCATTTGTTTTTTAAGGAATGTCCTTATGCTCTCATCAACATTATATATTTCCAAACATCGCAGAATCCAGGAGTGAGGAACACTATCAAATGCCTCCTTATAGTCTATCCAAGACATTGATAAGTTTCTTTGACGCTTTTTGCAGTCCTCCAGGATAGTTTTGTTGCGGAACAGTTGGTCCTTTGTGCCAAGTTTATTCCTGGTGCATCCCTTTTGTTCGTTTTCAAGGTACTCATCCTCGGTCAGGTGTTGATAGATTGCATCTGCAATCATTCCTGTAAGCCACTTGTATGTGGTTGAGAGGCAGCAGAAAGGCCTGTATTTATTGGGCAAATGAGTCTCTTGGCTCTTGGGTACCAGAGTCGTTTTACCAAGAGTTAACCATTCTGGTGGATCTTCCTCACCGCTTGTGTTTTCATATGTGTAACTCAATGTGATTTTACAGAAAAAGAACGTTTACATTGTTCACAAGAATATAACTTTTCGCTTTTTTTATTTATTTTACTTCAGTAAGTATTAAGAGATCAAGGGGCTCCCTCCTGGAGCTAACACTTGATTCTGTTATGATTTAAATTTATATCCGAGGGCTCTTTAACGAATAGATGATGTTCCCTTTATGGCTGCTATTTGTATTTCGTTACAGCTTGGTTTTCCAGGGATTGCTTCTAAGTATTTATGAAGATTCTTTTTTATTAACCCAGTTGCTCCTATCACAACCGGTATAATGTTTATTTCTTTCAGAGACCATCTCGTTTTTAGATCATTTTTAGGTCCTGATATTTTGTTATTTTTTCCCGTTCAGCTCTGTTAAGCCCAAAATCATTTGGACTGTAACATCGATAATGAGCGCAGTTCTTTCAGGCTTGTTCCATATTACAATATCTGGCTTGATGGCCTTGTCTTTTATGTATCTCCCCGCCTGTATGTCTTTGTCATAGAACACGGTCACATTTCCATTTCGCCAGTGTGTTTTCATATGTGTAACTAAATGTGATTTTACAGAAAAAGAACGTCTACATTGTTCACAGGAATAGTGTGTGTTTTCATATGTGTAACTAAATGTGATTTTACAGAAAAAGAACGTTTACATTGTTCACAAGAATATGGCGTTTCGCTCTCTATTTTTTCATTTTTCTTATCATTTTGTTTAAGCCAGGGATGGGGCATCCTACCAGATGCCAAACATACACCTGCTGTTTTAGACACTCCAACTGCGAGATCTTTTTAAGATTCTAACCGTCCCTTTAAGTGCAATTGTTTGAATCTCCTTTGCACTTGGTTTACCTGGTATATTTGTAAGATAGTTTGTAAAATTCTTTTTCATAAGTCCGGTTGCTCCTATAATTACTGGAATGATAGAGATCTTCTTAAGGTTCCAGTTTCTTTTCATGTCATACATAAGACCCTGGTATTTAGTAATCTTTTCCCTCTCAGCTCTGTTTAACCCAGCATCATTCGGGACACTAACTTCCACCAAGGTTGCTTCCTTCTCCTTCTTGTCCCATATTACAATGTCGGGTTTATAGCTCCGTTTTCTAGGTATGTGGCTGTAGGGATTGCATAGTCATAGTGGATGGTATATGACTTGTTTCCGACTGTTCTTTCGGGTATATGTTCCCATGACTTCTTACTGCATTCGATATTTAACTTATTGCAGATCGTCCAGTGGAGATATTTGCATACTTCATTGTGTCGCATTGTATAGTAGCCGTCCCCTAGCAGAACCTTACAGCTAGAAATCAGGTGGCTCACACTCTCTACTTCTGTGTGGCAGAACCTGCATTTGTTGTCTTTGCTGAGACCACTCATTTTTTAAACGCATTGGTCATCAAGCCTTGATCTTGGGCAGCTATTATATACTTCTCCTGGTCATAGTGGAGCGATCCATCCTTTAGCCAGCTTATAGACCCTTCCTGATCAATATAGTCTTGGTTATATTCGTCCAGAAAATACTTGGCCCGTTGTTGGTTGGCCCATTCTTCAACTTTCTTGTCATGGAAAGCTTTAGTGTATTTCTGGCGACTTTTTCTGGCTATTTCAGTCGCAGGTATCTTTTCTGTTTCTGTCTCACTTGTAAGACAGTCTTCCCCAAAATGTTTGGCCAGTTTTGTGATGGATGTTGTTCTACTGGCTCTTGATTCCTGATGTTGGTGTACCATCTTGAGAGTTGGGTTTTTAGAGCTCATCAGATATTGTCCGGTGCTCACAATAGTTGCACGATGTTGATGGTCAATCTCCGAGAGCCCCATACCTCCTTTCCATCTGGGCAGATACATTCTAGACAGACACTGGTTTCTGTATATTACTTTATACATTGTCAGCATTTTACGTGTCTTAGTGTCTAGTCTATTTATGTCTTTTTGTGGCCAGTCGACAATACCAAAACTGTATGTTACCACTGGCATGGCTAGTTGGTTAATGGCAGTTATTTTGTTTCTGGCTGTGAGTTCTGTTTTGCATATCTTCTTGACTCGGCGTATGTACTCACTTCCAATTTTGTTTCTCATCTTGGCATGCTGGATGGTATCATTCTCTTCTATTCCAAGGTATTTGTATCCTTCCTGCCCTTCTAGGTCCTTGATGGTGGTATATTCATCAAGCTGTATATTTTCAGTTTCGATCTTCTTCCCAGATTTGATGGAGCACTTGGCACATTTGTCCAGTCCAAATTTCATGCCAATATCTCTGGAGAAGTTATGTACGACTTGCAAGAGTTCATTTAAGTCGGCATCAGAACTGGCATACAGCTTGAGGTCATCCATGAAGAGCAGGTGGGTAATTCGTTTGTTTGGGTCTTGTCGGCGGTCCTGGCTTAGATTGTAAGCACATTTGTTTTTGTTTTAAAGTTTGCTTAACGGATCTATTGCCAAGCAGAAGAGTAAAGGGGATAAACTATCTCCTTGGAAGATTCATCGCCTGATGTTTACGTCCGTGACCCTTATATTTCCTTTTGTGTGGCTTAATGTCATGTTTGTTTGCCACATTTTCATTTGTGTAGCTATGGCCTGTTTGATTATCGGGTGTATCTTATATAGCTCTAGACAGCGTAGAAGCCACGTGTGTGGTACACTGTCATAAGCCTTCTGATAATCAATCCAAGCCATACTTAAATTTCGCTGTCTCTTCCTACAGTCTTCCAAGATAGTTTTATTTGTTAAGAGCTGGTCTTTGGTACCTAGACAGTCCCTCCTACAGCCTGCTTGTTCTTTTTCAAGATATGTGGCGCAGGAGAGGTGTTGGTATATACTGTCCGCAACAAGGCCAGTGAAGAGTTTGTAGGTGGTAGTGAGACAGCAAATGGGCCTGTATTTATTAGGGCGTGGCGTTTCTTTTGTCTTTGCTATGAGGGTTGTATCTCCTCTTAATAGCCATTCTGGTGTGGTTTCTTCACCGCTCAATATTCTGTTGAAACAACTGCTATAATGCCCATGTAATGATGTTAGTTGTTTCAGCCAGAAATTGGGGAGATTGTCTATGCCAGGCTTTTTGTAATTTGAGACGCCATTTAGCTTCGTTTTTATAGTGCCAGCTGTTATTTTTGGCTCCGGCATCTCTCGCTTATTTTCTAGGCTCCTCTCAATGGTATGGATCCATTGAACCTCTTTGTTATGGGTGATCTCGTTCTCAAAGTGAGGCCTCCAATAATCCTCCAGCTCTTGCATTTTGGGCGGGTTATTCACCGTTATAGTGTCCCTTATTAGGTTACGGTAAAATAACCGAGCATTCTGCTTAAATGTTTTTGTTTTCATGCTTTGCCCTATTCTTGCTTTCTCTTTTCTTAATGCGTTTGGAAAGTGCTGGGATTTTTCCTTCTAATTCTCTAGCTACGTTTTGTAGCTGTCCTTCTTTTGTACCATATTTCCTGCTGAGTTTGCCGATGATGTTCTTCAGTCGTCCCTGTACAGCAGGGGCGGCTAGGAATTGTTTAATCTGGGACAATTCCCTTCGGCACAGGTTTAGCTGGTTTTGGATCTTTTGTTTCCAGCGTGGTATTTTGTCTTTTGCCTCTGGTTCCCGTTGTTTTTGGAATGTTGGCATTACTTTCCTTACAATGTAGTCCTGAGGCATAAGACACCTGATTTAACTCAGTCAGGGTTGTGCTATATGGCACTAGTTTCTTGGGAGCAGCATTAAACCTTTTTATTGCTACCTTTGTTGCTCTCGTGGTTGTTATTTTAGGCAGCATTTGTCTTTTTTGAAGTCCCATCCGTTGGACCTCCTCAGTGGTCTTACATAGTTCTTCTTCCAAGACTAACTGGTCATCATCCACCTCGGGCATTTCCTGAGGGAGTGTTGCTGGTGTTTGTGGTATTTCACCTGTTAGCATTGGTGCCGAAGAATCAAGGTCCAGTGTGGGACTATTGGTTGTTCTTTCATTTTCATTCGTAGATATGGGTAGGTTATTGGGTGGTATTTCGATGGGGTTTTGAAGTTGGTTCTGGTTTGTTTTAATGAGGGATGCGACTTCTGTTTTTAGATGTCTTATTTCTTCCTCATTCATCACCTTTAGGCTATTGTACCTTTGTGACCTAATTTTTGGAGATGGGACATTCCGTTTGCCTGGACAGAAATGGAAGAATATTTCCCTCCAAGTTTCTGTCCTTTGTTTTTGTTTGGAATATTTTGCCTGAGCATATTCCATTGCCCACATCAGTATCCACTTTTCTTCCCAGTTCCATCTTGACTCCATTCTTCGAATGTTCTCCTCTTCCATAATAGGAATGTAGTCTTTTTCTGCCTCCTTTAGAGCTGCAGTCTTAATTTCAGTTTTCTCTTCCTCTGATACATAGTTTCCTATCTGCGAAATAAGTGATCGCAGGCGGGCAATAGGTGTAGATTTTTTCTCTTCAGGTAGGTTAGTATCTTTTATTTTCTCGGTAAGAATGTCAGTGGATGTTTTGCTCCACTTTTCGAACTTCGAGTAGTGGTAGCAAAACAGTAGCACCTTCTTTTCTGCAACAGACCACGGCTGAGCTTTTAAGCCTCTTGTGTTTTTCTTTCTTCTTGTTGCTGAATTTGATGTTTGGGGGCCAGGACCTCTGTTATCAAGGCCTGATGGCTGACCCTGGTTATCCTCTGTCATGGTTGGAGAGCCACTTCCAGAGTTCGGAAGTTTTACACCATTGTTTGCATCTTCCCGCCTGGCGTATGAACGGGTTGAAGGGCCCTTTTTATCCTGGGTGCCGACCTGCCAGTATCAGTTTTTATTTTCTTTCATATGTTGTTTTGACTTCCCCATTGTCCACGGCTTTTTATTTCTTATTCAAAGCTGCCCTTTATTGCTAAAGGGGGTGCCCCCGTCTGCAAACTGAGGGACGTGCTGGATGGCTTGAGGAGATAGCACACCATTTCTTTGAATATTTAGTCAGGGTTTACTTCCAATGAAGTGTCCTCATATCAGAATTTCTGACAACCCCCTGTACAGAGAGACCTTAGGCACTCGAGGATAGTGTCTAGTAGGCATTCGTTTCGCCAGTGTGTGTTCTCATATGAGTAACTAAATTTGATTTTAGAGAAAAAGGACGTTTGCATTGTTCACAAGAATATGGCTTTTCGCCAGTGTGAGTTCTCATATGTGTAACTAAATGTGAGTTTTGAGAAAAAGAACGTTTACATTGTTCACAAGAATATGGCTTTTCGCCAGTGTGTGTTCTCATATGTTTAACTAAATATGATTTTACAGAAAAAGAACGTTTACATTGTTCACAAGAATATGGCTTTTCGCCAGTGTGTGTTCTCATATGAGAAACTAAATTTGATTTTAGAGAAAAAGAAAGTTTACATTGTTCACAAGAATATGGCTTTTCGCCAGTGTGTGTTCTCATATGAGTAACTAAATTTGATTTTACAGAAAAAAGACGTTCACATTGTTCACAAGAATATGGCTTTTCCCCAGTGTGTGTTCTCATATGAGTAACTAAATTTGATTTTAGAGAAAAAGAAAGTTTACATTGTTCACAAGAATATGGCTTTTTACTAGTATGAGTCTTCATATGTCTTGATAACTTTTGTTTATCATGACAAACAAGGTCACACAATTCACAAGAATATGAGGTTTCCTCAGCATGGCATATCATATGTCGCATTAGAATTGTTTTCTTAGAAAAAAATAATCCACATATTGTGCAAGAAGGGGTTTCTCTTGTACGACTCATAATATGTCGCACTAAATGTCCTTTTGAGTAGAAGTATATTCAAACACTGAACAAAAATATGGTTTATATTTAACGTATACGTGTATGTTTAAGTAATTATGATTTTGTGTAATAAGAATAGCAAGATAATTATGAACGATTATACAGATTTTTTCTGCAATATTAGAATACGAGATATTTTTGCATTTTTTTAAAAGATGTTTATTACAGATTATTCAGATTTTTTTGAAAATTTGATATTAGAAATTGCGATATTTTTGCAACAGATGTAAGTTTAAATGTTTCCCCAAAAATATATGATCTTCTCTGTAGCAAATATTAAATGGAAATAATGGCTCTTTCAGATTTCATACAAGCGTTCAAGCAGGAACATCTACAAAGGAAAAAAAACTTAAATTATTTTTTATTTAGTGTCAATATTTATTTTTAAGCGATTTATCTTAAAATATTTTTTATTTTCACGTTACGAAATTCGCGTGTCTTTTAGTCGATTTTTAATATCAACTCCTTCCAGCAGCAGCAGCAGCAGCAGCGGCAGCTCCTCTCTCGGCGACAGCAGTTGATTTAGAGGTGCTCAGTCACCTATCACTGTTCGTTCCCTGAGGCCTACCACCAGAGGACTCCAACCTACCATAACACTTGGATCCCTATTCCGGCCTTCCTAACGCCTAGTAGACTGTGTATATCAATTCACCTTGACCCTAAATAAAGGTTTAAACTGAATTACTTTGTTCTCCTTGCTTCCATACGCTCGTGTTATTATATAACATAATGAAAGCAGATTCAATATAAACCGGAAGTATTTCGGGTAAGTAGTCGTGGCTTACATCGGAACGGAAAGTAACGATATCAAAAGAAAGGTTTTTAATATTGTAATATTTTTTACTTTTTAATATAAAAAAAAAACAGCTCGGTTAGATACAATCATTCTTGCAAAATATTAAAGCAAACGGATTACTAGTTAGTAAAGACGAACAGACCAGACGTTTCATATATTTATCATTGTGAAATCAAGATTAAACATGGTTATGAAGGATGACGGGGACATATATTCTTATATGCTTCTTGTAATGTTCATATATAACCGTTCTTATAACACCGATATTAGAATGATATTGACATTATATATATATATATATATATATATATATATATATATATATATATATATATATATATATATTGCATCATGATGACGACTGTGACAATTGCTGAGGGGAAGACATTTATATATCAGACAGGGGATTGTTCTTCTTAACATATATTGAAGAGAGGGTGATATGATGCACAGCGGAGGCATTTATAGACATTACTTGTGATGAAGGAGATGGGTTTACAATGTTCATTATAAGATCATAAACACAATTACCTTTCGTTCATTATGATGCATGACACAAGACAACAGTTACAACATAATGATGACTTCTTTATTCATATGATCGACCGGTCGATGACGTCAGACATTCAACTGGTATGGCTACATTGGTCCTCTCCTCTCCCTTCGCCTTTAAGGGGCCCTAACTCATCAACTGACTACTGACTGCCAACTGACTGCCCTTTCCATGTTACATTATATATATATATATATATATATATATATATATATATATATATATATATATATATACATTACAATAGAAAAATGTGAGCATGAAGAGATGGTTAAACTTAAACGTGGAAAAAAAATAAAAAAAACTAATTATTATAAGTGGAAAAGAAAAGGACAAGATATTCTAATTTTATAATCAATTTATTACTTAAAATAATGCAGCATTAAGAATTGATTATATAATTTTATAAATTGAGTTTTTTTAAAAACTAAGTATTTTAGTATTTTAGGAAATTCTGCAGTATGCAGACGGCGGCCATCTCTTGTGCGTTTCATTAAACTGGCGCCTGTTGGCGCTTCTTGATCCGACAACTACCACAATTTTACTTCAAAAACTGTTCGAAAAAAAAAAACAATGTTGCTCTAAATCATAAAATGTTTCATTTAAATTTTTTATTTGTTTTGACCCTTTAATGTTGCTTTAATTCGAAAATATTTCAACTGAATTATTAATTTGTTGTTGATCCTTCAATGTTGCTTTAATTCGAAAAATGTTTCATTTAAATTATTCAGCTGTTATAAAAAAAGAAACAAAAAACGTTTTTACTTGTTTTTATTCGAAAAATGTTTCATTTAAATTATTCATCTCTTCCGAAAAAAAGAAACCCCAAAAACAAAACGATTTTACTCTATAAAAATCCAATGTTGCTTTCATTAAGAAATTGTTTCATTAACATTATATTTTCTTACGCAAACTTTTAAATAATTATTTAGCGCGTCTACATTATTAGGACACATTTTCGATAAATTGAGTTTTCTACTGTTTTATGTCAGTTCTAATAAATTACAATGTAGCTCCCAAATTATTCAGTCAAAATTTGAATATTACTGTATTGTTAAACAAAACAAGTTTAATCGTGTGTACAAGTGCAAAATTGCCGCCATCTTCTTCAAAGCAAAACGAAGAATTATATTTGCTTACGCAAACTTTTAAATATTTAGCGCTTCTACACTACTAGGACAAAATTTTCTATCTATTTTTTGTCAGTTCTAATAAATAAGAATGATGGCTTCCAAATTATTCAGTAGAAATTACTTGAATATTATTGTATTAATTAACAAAACAACTTAAATCGTGTTAACAAGTGCAAAATTGCCGCCATCTTCTTCAAATCAAAATGGAAAATTATCCCCCTTTTGAGCTCTCCTATATCTTACAACAGTTTTCATCCAAATGTATTTTCTATTTTCTTTTAAAAAATACTATTCTACCTCATCGATTGTCGTAATTTTTTAAATATAATCATTAGCAGTGTCAGATGTGCCAATAAGAATGAATGATAAAAATCTGAATAATTAGACTCAATATCTTTCGAAGCTTAAAACTGCTTGAAAAATGTAATTTAAACCCTTATTTTTTTCAATAAAAGGAGCATATACCCAATTTTTAAATAATACAAGTTTCAATAGAAAAATGCGCAATATTTTCTTAAAAATCGGTTTTCTTTAAAAAGATTTTAAGAAATTCAACAAATTTTTATTAACTCCAAATATAATATATATAATTACAAAAATCACTTACCTATAAAAATACTAATCAATGGGTGCTTCCATTCTTTATTGTTAAGAATTTATCCATATTTATTTTATATTCCATGTACTTTTTAAATAAAACGATTTTTAGCAAGCATCCGAAAAGAACGCGATTTAAAAATCTAATAACAGGTGGTCACTGAGCGGAGCATCCTCCCTTTCTTTCAGTTGTCAAATACGGAGGCCCAAAAGCGCCATAATTAATTATTTCAATAACCTAAACACAACACATTCGACCAAATATATTTCCCAGTAGAAACTATACAAAGAAAAAAACATTTGAAGTGCTGATATGTGTCTTATCTCTCCTTTAAAGTTTTAACATGTGTTTCCTGTCAACAATCAAATTAGTCAACTATGGGTCACGGTATTTGAAAAATGATCACATTTCACTCATCAAAGTCTCTTAAAGAATTACAGGAGTTTTTGATTGAAAATATTTTATTTGTTCTTTTTGCAATTAATTTTTTTATCAAAAATATAAAAAAAACATTGAATGAAATAGAAAAAAAATAATGTAGCTGTCCAATTTTTACAGGACAATATTTTCAAAATATGAGGTTTAACGTAAAACATAAATCAATGTGTTTTTTAAAAGGTTTTAAACTTTTGAATCTACAGGTAAATTTGCACATAACTATTGTTTTGTTTTTGCTTGAGATTACATTATTTTATTTATTGATCTTTTATCTTCAATTTATAATATATAAACCTTAGGTGAGAAAATTAATTATTTTCTTTTTAAAAGACATTTAAAAATGGAGGGTGTGAATTAATAAAAAAATCGTTTGTCTAGAATATGATATTAAGTTTATTGGAAAGAGCATAAAATTTCACATTAAATCTGCAAATATCTAAAAATTGAACAAAGAAAAAAAAAATGTCGATAGATTTTTAAATTGAAAAAAATTTAACTCGTAAAATTCAATTCATTTCATCACGTAGAAAAATATGACTGCATGAGCGCGCGCATGCATTTTCTAAACATTTTTTTAAAATAAAAAATAATGTTTTTATTAGTTTTTCGAAAACTTTAATAGTTTATTTTTTTCATTTTGTAAATTTAATTTCATGATAAAATAATAAATCATTTCTTTATTGTTTTTTTTTAAATTGGAGTAAAAAAATGGAAGTTAAATTTGAAATGTTTTTTGTATAAAAACAAACATTTCAAATTTAACATCAATTTTTTTTCAAAATTTTTAAATCATAAAATCTGTGTTTTTATAAACAGTATTGGGAAATATTAAAATATAAGGTTACATCTAAAGTTGAAATACAGACTTTATAATAAAAAGCTGAAATAGAAACTTTCAAGTAAAACCAATGGTATCTACTTTATTGTCATGCCACAGTAATGAACATATCAAAAAATTGTGAAAAACAATAAGGTAGTAAAATTAATTATATGTTGTTCTTGGCCTCCGGCCCGGGATGTGCCTAAGTTTTTTGTTCATTTTCAATGTATTTTTAACATGAATAAAGGATTTAATATCTCAAAGTGTAGGGGCAACCGTTCATATGTAGGGGCAACCGTTCATACCAATTGTCACTATCCAGCTCCCCTACTCCTTGGGGAGTTGGTCCTTATTTCCCCTTCACGCCTCACTTTATAAATCGGCGTTGTGCCTAATTTGTTCAGTGGGGGAGCAAAAAAAAAAAGCCGGCCCCTCGCGGGGGCACCTTTGTGTCCTTCGGGTCAAGATCAAGGTGTAGTATCTGTTCCGGTAGATGTTGCAAGCAAAGACGATCAAAGCGTGGTGTCTGTTCCGGCAGATGCTGCAAGCAAAGACCATTGCCTTTGTGGCAATATTCTGGTCCATGTAGGGGCAACCCTACTTGGGCCAGCTGGACAATCACTATCCAGCTCCCATTTCCCACCTCTCGGGAGCTGGTCCCCTTTTCCCTTCCTCCTCTTCTTCACTTCTCACATTAAAAATCGGCCTTGTGCCTAATTTGCTCGGTAGTGGAGCAAATAAACATCGCCGGGATCAAAGTGTAGCATCTGTTCCGGCAGATACTGCAGGCAAAGACCATATGTGGGGGTATCCTCACACATAAGACCTTGGTCAATGTAGGGACAACCCTTCATACCAATTGTCACTATGCAGCTCCCCTACTCCCCGGGGAGCTGGCCCACATTTCCCCTTTACTCTCCACATTAAAAAACGGCCTTGTGCCTAATTTGCTCAGTGGGGAAGCAAATAAATACCCTTTTCTCGGCCTTCGGACCGGGATAAATGTGTAGTATCTGTTTTGCACATGCTGCACTTCAGATAATTTGTACCAGTCAATGGAGGGGAAACTCTCTATACTGGGACAATTATTATTTTGTGTAACCAGAGTGACCACTTTTTGCCTACTTTTAGGGGAGCTGGTTTTTACCCCACATTAAAAACGGCCTTGTGCCAAATTTGCTTTGGTGGGGAAACAAATAAATACAATAAATGAAAATACGTTTTGAATACAATTGACGAAAATTGAGATTTGCTGAAGAGTTCGAATCGTAACAAGGGAAGGTTTTTTATTTATTTTTTAATATTGGTCATTTTAGCAGAACTTTAGTGACTTCGAAATTTGTTTTTTTAAATAATTAATTTTCTACATCGTCGTTTATTTCGTCATTTTTTGACATTACTGCGACATGATGATATACGTAAAACCAATGGTATATATTTTAATTCAAGATTAGCATTTTCAAAGTATATATATATGTTATATCAGATGAAAAACAGAAAATTTAAATTTTCCTTTGAAACTCCTGTAGTTTACGAACCCTGTTATATATATATATATATATATATATATATATATATATATATATATGTGTGTGTGTGTGTGTGTGTGTGTGTGTGTGTGTGTGTGTGTGTGTGTGTGTGTGTGTTATATTGGGGTTTCATTGTGAGAGTCTTAGGAAGAAGATAGTAAGAAGGAGTCTTCTTACAGTGAGGGATGTTGAAAGACTCCGAGAGAGATAGAAGTTCATTTTATTGTAAGAGAGACTTAGAGAGATGTTCATGTTATGAGATATTCTTATATATTAAATGTTCTTTCTTAGATCTTGCTGATGGAAGAAGGAGAAAACTCTTAGAGTGAAGGGATATAGTGTTCAGACAGTTCGGACATTGTGTAGACATGATGATGTTGAGACGTGTATGTAAATACATATAACACAAATATATAATACAATTGGACTTTACCTTTGTATAAGAAACATAAGACACAAGACGAGCTTTACAAAAACACTTGATGGTTTATTCTTCACACGGCCGTGTTCCATCACCAAGAATTCAAAGTCTCACATTTTTCCTTGAAGTGACGTCTCGCTTCCAGACGTCTGACTCCCCCCGAGTTTCTTCACTGACTCACTCTAACTCTAACTCGTTTTTCTCTATCCCGAGAACTTTCTATTTTCCGTGACGACATACACATGTTAAAACATGTGCATTCTTTCACGTGTCCTGGACATACGTGTCCAAAACTTTTCCTATTTCTACACAAGGAATTTTAATCTATATTCAATATGTTAAAACATTATCTTATAAGCTGCATTCTTTCAATTTAAAATTTCATAATAAACTTGACAGCTCACATTCTTTTCTTGAATATTTATCTATATTCTAAACAAATGTTTCGTTTTACATTTTTAAATTCTCACACGTAATCTATTTCTAAACCAAGATTACGAGGTTCGTATTTCTCTATTGCCATCTCATTTTCATTTTAAACTAAATTCTCTATTTTTATACTTACATGAAAAGGGGACAGCCCTTATCATGTAACATATGTTAATATATATATATATATATATATATATATATATATATATATATATATATATATATATATTAATATACAGAAAAGAACTCGTACCCATATAGCATATTCTTAATGTTTTAATATAAATATAAGTAAAAGAACTGATACCCAATATAACATTCGTGTTGTTGTTGTTGTTGTTTTTTATTATTTAAACAATAAAAATGTTTTTATATATTGCATTTGTAAAATTATATTTGGGAATTTTATAGAGAAACCCACAAACGAAAAATGCGTCAAAAATTCAAATATATAAAAAAAATTAAACAATATCAAAAGAAAGATAAATTATTCTGTTACTTACCTGAATAAGTTTTGTGAGATTGAACATATTTTAAAGCGTCTATTAAATCTGAAATTCAAGTAGTGCCCATTTGGGAAGCTAGAACGAGGAGATGGCTGACATGCAATCATTTAACTGGGAAGTCTCGATAATCGCTTAGATCATGAAAACATAACACCGATAGAAATTTATCCAATAAATATCACGGTGATATTTATTGAATCAATTTCTTTCAGTATTTAGTTTGTTTGTGGAGTTTTAAGCCAGTAATGACGCTTCAAAGGCGGCATGTTCTTGTTGGTCATATTTTCTTTGTAACTCTGCAACTCGAGACTACATTTTTTTTCGAACGGAATAAAACTTTAAAATACATTAAAAGTACAAAACTTATCCCGATACGTAGAAGAGTTACTTATCTTGCCTTTGGTAACATTTTTTTGTTTTTTGTTTTTTTATTAAAAAATCGTTTGATGGATTCTCGGCTAATACCTTTTTATGAACATTTTTTTCAGCTTAAACATTTATAAATATTTTTTAACATTTATAAATATTTTTTAAGCATTTAGAAATATTTTTTAAACATCCCATAAGGTATATTTGTAAATAAATTGTTTATATATATGAGGCACCATAAAAATTCTGAATATATTTAATGGCTATTTGACCGTCATCGTACGGATTACATCAACTCAAATTTCCTTCTATGCAGTTTGTGTGTAATGTTGAATGGTCGGAATGTGCAACATTCAATTTGTGGTTCACAACGTTGTGTTGTTGTAGTAGAATTGCGTTAGACGATTGTTATCATCGATTATTATTCGATTTACTGGCAAAAAACCCCCCAGATTTTGTGGTACTTGTACAGCTTAGTCAAGACATAAAAAATGAAAATATCGAATAAAGTTTAAATTGTACGTATCTGTTATGGAATGAAGTTCTCCGAAAAAAAATTCACTTAATTTCATCAAGCAGTTTTTATTTTAGAGCGAAAAAAAAAAAACAATTTTCTAAGATACCGAGCAAAAGGTTCGATTTTTAGGAAGAAATGCTAGTTATTAAAGATAGGGAGGGAGTGTCGGCTCTTTACATGGAGTTATCTCCCGTGTCGTTTCTTAAATTCAAACAAAAATTTAAAACAAATCCAAGATGTCTGCCTTCAACGCGCTCTCATAAAAACGTGTTTTTTCGCTGTAAAAAAAAAATACTCGATTAAATTAAGTGAAATTCTTTTTTCGGAGGTATTCATGTCAAAACGGATACGTACAATATAACTTTGTTCGATTTTTTCATTTTTTTAATGTCTTGATTAAACTGCACAAGCACCGATTTTGTTACGAAAAAAAAGACAATTGTTTAATAATAATAAAAGGAAGAAGAAGAAACACTTGTCGATTTTTTTAATTTAGACTTATTGTTTAGATATTCAGATTAAATTCAATTTTTATGGTATCTGTTGTTTATTAAATTATGCATGAAACTGCATAATAGTGTGTAAAGCCACCGCTCCCTATGTTAAGCATAGGTTTCTAAATAACCCAATTATTTTAGTATGTCCGTATTTTGTATAAGTACTAAAAAGTTCAGTCGTAATTTAATTTGAAAAAGTAAAAGGGTTGTTAATATTTGTTCAATTTCGAATCAATTTTTAACACAAACTGATTTTTATTATCCCAATAAAACTGAAAATAAAGAAAAGCATATTTTTAATAGTAAATTGCTTTCTATAAATTCATGTAGACACCGGTTTAAAATAGCGAAGGTGTAAGAGGACTTCACAGTCGGCAGCCATTTTGAGTGAAATACAAGGGTTACCATTTAAATTCCTTTAAGCAAGGCTCATCCGGCAAAGAAGAAATCGAGATTTTTTTTTAGGAATAAAATAACTGATTTTTATTTCACAATAAAACTTAAAATAAAGAAAAGAATATTTTTTAATAGTAAATTTCTTTTTATAAATTCATGTAGACATTTTTGAGGCACCGGTTTAAAATAGAAAACATGCAAGTGGACTTCACAGTCGGCAGCCATTTTGAGTGGAAAACGACATATTTATCATTTAAACTTCTTTAGCATTTAAATTACTTTAAGCAAGACTGTCTTCTGGCAAAGAAGAAATCGAGATTTTTATAGGAATAAAATAAAAATAATCTTATTTAATATGCATTAAATTATTAAAAGTTATGTAATAAAATAAAAATACATTGAGTTTAAGTACATTAAATTGTTAAAAGTTTGGAAATAAAATGGTACTAGTGCAGTGCACTTATTGATCCGTGCTGAATTAATAACGTTATTATGTAAAAAGCCATTCTTAACACGGGGAGGGTGTTTTGTATGTATACAATTGAATAAAAAAAATTATCAATAAAACTTTAATTAAACTTGGAAATATGATTTAAAAAATAGCGCGGATCAGTAAGTGCACGACCACCCAATTTTTTTATATGCATTAAATTATTAAAATTAGGAAATAAAATATCAAAAAATAAAATCTTACCTTTACTTCTAAACAATTCAATACGAAAAAAATGCCATGAAAATTCGATGATTTCTTTTTTGTTTCTCTTCAAAACTGTAAATTCGGCGGTTTCTTAGGATTTGTTTAGTAAATTTATACAAGTTCGATTCCGCGTATCCAAATAATTAAGAAAAAGCTTTTAAAAATGTTTAAATCAAAAACACGATTGAAACGTGGATTAAAAAAATGACTGAACGAATTTTGAAATATAAAATGAGATAAAAATATGAGATTAAAAAGATTAAAGGATAAATGTATATAAAATAAATAAAGAGGATTGAAAAGGAAAAAAATTAAAGAAAAAAGATAAAAAAATATAATGAAACGTAAATTCTTTAAAGTTCATTAATTACGTGTGAATAAACGTGTTCCAATGTTGTTGGCAACGTATTGCCCATTCATAAGACTACACTAATTAAAGGTTAAAAAACGAATAAAACTAAGATATCTTTGTTCTGTGTTAGTTATATGATAATGGTCAACAACAACACTGTCATGAATTTTGCATTTGCACTGCAAATCGGCACGACCGAAAGATGAGATAGGCAGGTACGATAGGCAATGTTATATTTATGTAAAAATATCACTCATAAATATAGTTGCTAGGTTTAATAAATGTTTGTAGCTAAATTTTTCAGGAAAAAAAGGTCAAGTTAAAAACGTTTTAAAAATCAAGACATAAAAATGTTAAATTAAAAAGTGTTTTTATTAATCATACTAAATGAGATAGGCAAGTACGATTGACAATGTTCAATTTATGTAAAAATGACACCAGTAAATAGGATTGCTGGTATTTAGTAAATGTTTGTAGCTAATTTTTTCAGGAAAAAAGGCCAAGTTAAAAACGTTTAAAAGAAATAAAACCAGAAAAAAATGCTTAATTGAAAATTGTTTTTAAATCATACTAACTTGTCCTGTCGTAAGATACGCTTTAATATATTTTAATTTATGCAAATTCCATATTCATTATTCTAACAGCGCCCTTTCTATAGTGATTATTATAGTATACCTAATCCATAGTACTGGCCCGGTATGCAGTACTGATTTCAAAAGATAAAAAATGACATGGGTGCCATCAGCTTGAATAGAAAGCAAAACATTTAACGGTCCAACTCCAGTCGATATCATTCAAACGATCGTCAAATGGATAAGAAATAGTTAAATATGAAACGACTTTAACGTTTAAATGTATATTTACGCATGCATAAAAATACAATTTAATTTTATTTATACATGCGAATTGTCAATAATTATTTTCAATAGAACACAATTAGAAATTATTTTTATCAACTAAATACCAAATTGAATTTGTTTCACAGGTTCAAATCCGCTATATAAAAATGTGAAGTGTGTATACCAAACATTGACAGAAGCGTTTTGTAGAGAACTTTCGCACACAGTCAGAAGATTGACGGGCTAAGCAGGATTATTATTATGATAATTATTGAATTCAAGAGATGATATCATTGATATTTGTAAAAATAGAAACATAATCTAATCAAGACGAAAGATATATTTAGGATAAAAATAAGTTGATGTTCTTACAACCAAGATTTTAGATCGTACGAATCTTTATTTGCAGTTTTTCAAAGGATTCGTCAAATCAGAATCAAACAGATAAGTTCTGTTTTTTTTTTACACAATGATCACCACTTATCAAGGCCTGGAAGCCACTCAGGGATAAGGGTTATTGCAAGTACATTACGTTAGTGTGGAGATTTGATGAAGTGTTTGCTTAAGGGAGCGGTTCATTAGGAATTTGTTAACGTTGGACTTGAAGACATCCAAGTTGTAATCCGGTGGGAAGCAGGCAGACGTAACAGAGTTCCACAGGCGTGCAGATCTAAGAAAGAAGCTTTGTTCATGAAATCTGCGTTTTGATTTAGGCACAGATATAGAGTGGGAGACCAGAGATTGGAGTTCAGACGAGCACCTGCCATGGAAATAACGAGAAAACAAGGATAGGCTCGCAACGTCTCTTCTGTGGGAGAGAGGTTGCAGGGTAGAGAAAAGGGCATCCCCCACTAAGCCACGAAGTCTATTTTGTACTCTGTCAAGGCAGGATAGGCTGTTTTTTAGCAGCTCCTGCCCAAATATGGCAACAGTATTCCATCCTTGGATTCATTGATAAATAATGTTAAAACTTCAGAGAAATTTTTTATCTTTTTTGTTATATGTCGTGTTCATACTCTCATTACTAGACGATCAAATATATTCGACACGTAAGTAATTAATATTTAATGTCGTATATCTCCTTTACCAATAAATTTTTGATGTCTACCCATGTCCTTAGAGGAAGAAAAATGGCAAATATTATAAATGGTTTATACCTAATTTACTAAATGCAATAAACGTAGAAAATTATTTTAAAAAACAGTTCTTAAAGTTTCCAAATCATAGAGTAAGGGAAATTATATATTGGTAGAAATGAAACGGATACTGAATTTCATATCCAAATTGTTTGTAAATGCCGAAGTGAGCGTCTTTGGTAAAAGGATCGAATGCATATCTTGATTCTTCCACGACACAAGGTAACAATCCGAAGTAGGCATAATTCTTTGGTTTCTCTTTTAGTTAGATGATAAATTCGGTAAATATTTTATCATATAAATTCACTGAAGATGTTCTTTAAGTTTTATCTTGATTTGATGGATCCTTTGAAAATCTGCAAATAAATTTGATTTGACGAATCATTTAAAAAGCTGCAACTAAAGATTAGTAATACCTTGTAAATACAGCAATGTTTCACCATCGTAAAGCTGATTTTTACTATCGACATTTTACGACATTCTTCTATGCTCGCAGCCATTATCGTCAGTGAATCGTCTTTCCTCCGCTGACTAACGACTGTCAGATCCTCTCTGACTTCCAACTATTGACTAATTTCTACATGTATCTCATTATGTACTGTTTCACTGTATCACAACCCATCAGGGCGGCTAGAGAAGCCAGGATTGAAACTCAACCGCCTAAACGACAGTCGACGCTTCCAACGGTAACGCTATTCTACTGCTGCTATAACGGCATGTGAATTAACAATGTTTAAACATTGCCCAAACGCCTAAGCTCTATTTATTTACACAAAGATTGTCATCGCTTAATACGCTAGTGGCAGTTTGTTTATCTTTTCCCAATATGCTCAACTCAATATAGCGAGCATTAAAGTCATCCATATAAAGTATTGTTTCGCTGCATCACAGCTCATCAGTACAGCTAGACAAGCAACTTCCTCGGCACTTCTATGACAGACATATGAATTAACAACGTTCAAACTTTGTCCAAACGCTTAAGTCCCATTTTTTTACAAAAAGATTGTATCTGTCTTCTGACTGTGTACTGAAGTTCTTTAAAAAGACTATTTTGTCAATGTTTGGTAAACAGACTTTAAAATTATTATATAAGGGATTTGAATCATGGAACAAATTCGATTTGGTATTTAGCAAGTAAAAATAATTGCTAAGATGTTAAAATTGAAAAAAAAATTACAATTCGCATGTAATAAATTTATAAAGTAAAAACAATTGCTAAGGTGTTAAAATTGAAAAAAAAAATTACAATTCGCATGTAATAAATTTATAAAGTAAAAATAATTGCTAAGATGTTTAAATTGAAAAGAAAAATTACAATTCGCATGTAATAAATTTATAAAGTAACAATAATTGCTAAGGTGTTAAACTTAAAAAAAAATGACAATTCGCATGTAATAAATTTATAAAGTAAAAATAATTGCTAAGATGTTTAAATTGAAAAGAAAAATTACAATTCGCATGTAATAAATTTATAAAGTAAAAATAATTGCTAAGGTGTTAAAATTGAAAAACAAATGACAATTCGCATGTAATAAATTTATAAAGTAAAAATAATTGCTAAGGTGTTAAAATTTAAAAAATTACAATTCGCATGTAATAAATTTATAAAGTAAAAATATTTGCTAAGGTGTTAAAATTTAAAAAAAAATGACAATTCGCATGTAATAAATTTATAAAGTAAAAATAATTGCTATGGTGTTAAAATTGAAAAGAAATATTGACAATTCGCATGTATAAGGAAGATTAAATTGCCTTTCCATATATGCGTAAATATACATTTAAACGTTAAAATCATTTCATTTTTTGACTATTTATTGTTCATTTCACGATAGTTCAAATGGAGCTGGAGCGCTAGATGTTTTGCTTTCTATTCAGTTAAGATAAAAATGAAATTTAATTAATCTACAGACGTACCTCGGACCGTACTGTATACCGCTACTCTATGGCGGACTGGGATAGCTTCCGTACATTCATATCTGATCTCTCTCTCCATTCTATGTTTAAAATGGATGTGTCCTCTATAGTATCAGATCTGACCGAATGGTTACTTGTAGGCATAGGCCAATTCATACCATCAAAAAATTCCAACAAAAACCTAACAGCCAGCCATGGTTCTCCCCCGAATGTGCTGCTGCCATCGCACACAGAAATCACTTTTTCCATAGCTACCAACGTAATAGATGCACTGAAACTAAAGCTGCTTTCAGAACCGCCAGCAACCACTGTAAAAGAGTAATAAAAAATGCAAGAGAACAATATGCGCAATCCGTTAAGTCCAAAGTAGCTGAGCAGCGGCTTGGTTCCCACCAGATCTGGCAAATAGCAAATAGGATTTTGAACAGAAACGTGCGCTCTATCCCAACCATTATCAATGGACCAGAGGTCATCTCGACAGCATCCGACAAGGCCAAACTATTTGCCAAAAACTTTGTGTCAAATTCTACCCTGTGTGACGAAGGCCATCAACTCCCCATATTCCCTCCTATAACAGACAACACGCTACGCAACATACAAATATCTGTGCGTGAGATCGCCAAGCTAATCAAGAACCTTGACTCCAGTAAAACAACTGGTCCCGACGGTATTCCAATTATAGTGTTAAAAAAATTACAACCAGAACTTGCCCCCATACTTTCCAAACTGTTTAAGCGTTGTCTTAATGAGAAGTGCTTTCCAACACCCTGGAAAACCTCATCAGTATGCCCTGTATTTAAGAATTCAGGTGATAAGTCGTCCCCCTCTCAGTACAGACCAATAAGTCTCCTATGTGTCATGAGTAAGTTGCTGGAATCCACAATAAATAGAGTAGTCAACCACCTCAGCAGAAATAACCTTCTTAGCGACACGCAATATGGTTTCCGCTCTGCTAGATCTACACCAGATGTTCTAACGGTTATATTTCATAGGATTAGCGAATCTCTCGACAAAGGCTTCATTTCTAGGGCAATTGCTCTCAACATATCAAAGGCCTTCGATAAGGTTTGGCATAAAGGCCTACTACATAAGATTTCCAGCTACGGTATAACTGGAAATGTTTTCTCTATCATTAAGTCATTTTTCTCAGATAGGCTCATAAGAGTAGTTGTTGATGGGCAGAAATCAGAGGCCCACAGTATTAATGCTGGAGTCCCTCAGGGGTCCATACTGGGCCTAACTCTCTTCCTGATCTACACCGATGACCTCCCAAAACACATACTAAAATCTTTCGTTGACATCTATGCTGATGACACGACCATCTAGGGCAACACATCAAAGGCCGTAAATGATGATGTTCTCTCTGATTCTCTCTCCTCTGATCTTGAGCGCCTGTTACAGTGGGAAAAGAGGTGGCTGGTTACCTTTAATGCATCTATGACCAAGCTCCTATCTCTACATCATAAACGCTCTGGTCCCCATCTGGCATCAATTAAAATGGATGGCTCTCGTCTATAATGAATATGAAATTTGCATAAATTAAAATATATTTAAACGTATTTTACGACCGGGCAAGTTTGTATGATTAACAAAAATAATTTTTAATTTAAAATTTGTATGACTTGCTTTTTAAACGTTTTTAGCTTTTTTTTCATGAAAAATTTAGCTACAAACATTTCTTAAACCATATTTAGTGGTGCCATTTTTACATAAATATAACATTGCCCGTCGTGCCTGCCTATCTTACCTTTCGATGGTGGCGAGTCCAAGTGCAAAAGCAAATTTCGTGACAGTGTTGTTGTGTTGACCGTTAGCATATAACTAATGCAGAACAAAGATATCTTAATTTTATTCGTTTTTTTTTACCTTTAATTATTTTCGTCTGTTGAATGGACAATACGTTGCAAACATCATCGGAAAACGTTTACTCACACGTAATTAACGAACTTTTAAGAATTTACAACGTTTCATTATAATCGTTTTTTGTTTTTATATCTTTTAATCTTTTTTAATCTTTATATTTTATTTTCATTTTAATTTTTCAATATTCGTTCAGTCATTTTTTTATATCAACGTTTCAATCGTGTTTTTGATTTAAACATTTTTAAAAGTTTTTTTTTTTTAATGATTTGGACACGCAGAATCGAATTTGTATGAATTTACCAAAAAAAAAAAAAAAATCCCAAGAAACCGAACAAAATTGACAGTTTTTAACCATAAAAAAAATCACCCAATTTTCATGGCCTTTTTTTTCGTATTTAAAGGTAAGTTTTAGTTTTTGATATTTTATTTCCTAACAACTTAAAATAAGATTTAAAAAAAAAATTTCGATGAAAATTTTGATTTCCTTTTTACCAGATCTTGCGTTTACCAAAAACTAAAAAAATTGGCACTTGTACAGTTTAGTCAAGATATTAAAAGAATGTAAATATCGAAAAAAGGTTATATTGTACGTATCTGTTTTTGACTGAAGATCTTCGGAAAAAAATAATTTAATTTGATCGAGTAGTTTTTATTTTACAGCGAAAAAAAAACATGTTTTATGAGATTGGGTTGAAGGCAAACATCTTGTTTTTTTTTTTGTTTTTTTTTGTTTTAAATTTTGTTTGAATTTTATGAACACAACGGGGAGATAACTCCATGTAAAGCGCCGATACTCCCTCCCCATTTTTAATTCTAGTTTTTCTTACTAAAAATCGAACCTTTTGCTTGGGATCATAACAATTTTTTCTTTCGCTGTAAAAAAAAATACATGATGAAATTATCTGATTTATTTTATTTTATTTATTTATTTTTTTTGGGGGGGGGAGAACATCGTTCCATAACGGATACATGCAATATAACCTTTTTTTTTTTTCGATATTTTAATTTTTTTAATGTGTTGACTAAACTGTACAAGTACTAAAAATTGAAATAGTAAATGTGTAGTTTTCCATTCAAAATGGCTGCCGATGGTGAAGGCCACTTATACGTTTGATATTTTAAACCGGTGCCCAAAATATGTACATGAAATTATAGAAAGCAATTTACTATTAAAATATTCCTTTTTATTTTCAATTTTAATGTGAAAATAAAAATCACTTCGTGTTATAAATTGATCCGAAATTGAACAAATATTAACGACCCTTTTACTCCTTATAAATTAAACCACAACTTCCGAGTACTTATACAAAATATGGGCAGTGCTAAAATAATTGGGTTATTTAGAAACGAATACTTAACATAGCGAGCGGTGGCTTAAAAAGCTATTCTGTAGTTTCATCTATAATTTAATAAACAACAGATACCATAAAAATTGAATGTAACATAGAAATAAGGAAATTAGTCTGAAAAAAAAATGACTCGAACTAAGTGTTTCTAATTATTATAATGATAAACAATTGTTTTTTAGCAACAACATCTGTTTTTTTTTGCCAGTAAATCGAATAATAATCGATGATAACAATCGTTTAACGCAATTCTACTGCAACAACACAACGTTGTGAACTACAAATCCAATGTTGTACATTCCGACCATTCAACAGTATACACAACCTGCATAGAAGGAAATTTGAGTTTGTGTAATCCATACGATGAGGAGCAAATACCCAAGAAATATATTCAGAATTTTTATGGTGCCTTCATAATTACAATTCAATTACGAATATATTTTATCGAGTGTTTAAAAAATAATAATTAAAAATGTTTTAGCTGAAAAAAAAATTGTTCATAAAACGGTGTTTAGCAGAGAAGCCAAGAAACAAAAAAAAAAACAAGTTTAGTCCATATGCAGAGAGTGATCCGTGCTGAAATAATAACGTTATTATTTAAAAAGCGATAATTAACATGGGGAGGGGAGGGTGTTTTGTACCTATTCTGTACTTTAACCTTACAATTGAATAAAAAAAAAAACAACATATAATAAAACTTTAATTAAATGTTGAAATACGCTTTTAAAATAGCGCGGATCACTAGGTGTATCAGAATTTTTGTAGGAATTTTTGACACCCCTAACACGAAACTGCAAATAAAATATTTAAAAAAAATTGTAATTTCTCTTTTAAAAGTGGGTTATTTATTTTCTTTATGGATTATACTTCCAAAATAAACTATTAAAGTTGTATAAAAAGTAATATAAATATTTTTTAAAAAAATAGTAATGAAATTAATTGAATGTTACGAGTTCAGTATTTTTCAATTTTTAAACTTTAAAAATGTATCAAAATTTTTCTATTTCACATTGACCCTGAAAATATCGTAAAAATAGAATTATTTTTACGATATTTCCAGGGTCAATCTGACATTTTAGGCTCTTTCCAATAAACCGAATATAATATTTTAGACAAACGTTTTTTTTATTCACGCCCCCCCCCAATTTTCAAGTTTCTATTAAAAAGTAAATAATTAATTTATGTACCAAAGTTTTAGATATCACAAATTGAAGATAAAAGATCAATAAATAATATATTCAAATTTAAAACAAAAAAGTACTGTTTTTTAGAAATTTACCTGTAAATTCCGAAGTTTAAAACCTTTTTTAAAAAAAAACACGTTGTTTGTTTTTTTTTTTTTATATAAAACCTTGTTCCTTGCTCCTTTAATTAAAAAAAAATAAGGTTTTGAATTACATTTTTTGAGGAGTTATAAGTTTGGAAAGATAGTACGTTGAATTATTCAATAGGGTCCCGGGAAAACTCGTCTCGGGAAAACTCGTCTCGGGAAAACTCGTCCCCTTTCGCTAGGAAGGAAAACTGGTCCCTTGTTGAATAAATATCGATTGAAAACACATTTAATGATCGTTCTTGAAGGAGATATTGTTTTTTAAAATAGACTATAGCCCCCCCCCCCGATAATATTTTTTAAAAATATTTTTACTTGTTTAATGTTTTTTTTTTTAATAAAATCGATTTTCTAAGTGTCCGTTTTCTACCTAACTGGCTAAGTTCTTAGTGGTTTCACTTCTTTTAAAGCGTTTATTATGTTCCTACAAAGTTAATTACAATTTTTTTTTGTTCTTATTTTAACGGTGTTTTTTTGGAGTCATGAAAACAATAATAAAAAAACAAAACCAAAAAATTAAAAAACAGGGAGCGATTCGATTTTTCGTTACTTTTTTTGTTTTGTTTTTTTGTTGTTATGTTTTTGTTTTCTGCGTTATTTAAAATTATAATTTTATCAATTATCAACATTTATTGTCGTCCTGTCAAATTTTGCAAAAATTAACTAATAAATTAAAAGCGAAATATTTTTTTGGCGCGAGAGATGCCATGTGCTAACAATCTCTCCTTAACTAATTTTTAATTTTTTTAAATTTTTACTTCAGAATTCTAAAATCAATCATTAAGAGAAAAAGTAATCACTAAATAAATTTATTAATCAATTTTATTGAAAACTCCGCTATCGTTTATCAAGAATCTTTTTAATTTCATTTTTTGTTGGTTGTTTTTCGGGGGGGGGGAGATATAGTTTTTACCCCCCCCCCACTCTCTCTCTAAATTATATTTTAAAAAATATTAAAATTTATTATTTTCTTTTTAAAACCAAATCTTCCTCAGTAATTTCTTTAATTTTCTATTTTTTAGCGATTATCAAGACCCCTAAGATGTGATATACCGGACATTATTTCTCGTTCTCACATAACACTCGACATGTTTTTGTTTGTTTTCTGTGTTTTTTTTTCTTTACCGAATAAACGATTCCAAATAAATTAAACAACATTGTCGGCGAGGTAGAATAATCAATTTTACCCTTTTATAAACAACAGTAAATAAGTAAATGCTTTTTATATTAATATAAAAAAATGCGGTCTCGTTTATGAACATAATAAACGCTTTAAAATAAGTGAAACCACTAAGAACTTAGCCAGTTAGGTAGAAAACGGACACTTAGAAAATCGATTTTATTTAAAAAAAAAAAAAAATTAAACAAGTAAAAATATTTTTTAAAAATATTATGGGGGTTATAGTCTATTTTAAAAAACAATATCTCCTTCAAGAACGATCATAAAATGTGTTTTCAATCGATATTTATAATATAATAAATAAATAAGGAACCAGTTTTTCTTACCTAGCGAAAGGGGTCGAGTTTTCCGGGGTCGAGTTTTCCGGAGACGAGTTTTCCCGGGACGAGTTTTCCTAAATTCATTCAATAGTTTTCACAAAATTTCTGACACTGCTAGCGGCTCACTCTCTGGATTAGCACCAAAAGTTTTTTTGTTTTTTTTTTTTTAATTCAAACAAAGAAACAAAAAATATTACCAAAGGCAAGATAAGTTATTCTTTTATGTATCTGGATAAGTTTTGTATTTTTAACGTATTATGAAGATTTATTCCGTTCGAAAATATAAAAAAAATAAGTGCCGAGTTGCAGAGTTAAAAAGAAAATATGACCAACAAGAAATGCCTTTTCTGAAGTGTCAATACTGGCTTAAAACTCTACAAATAAACTAAATACTGAAAGAAATTGATCCAATAAGTGTCACCGTGAAATTAGTTGGATAAATTTCTATCAGTATATTGCTTTGTTGTCATGATTTAAGTGATTATCGAGACTTCCCAGTTAAATGATTGCATGTTGGCCATTTTCTCGTCCTAACTTACCAAATCGGCACTACTTGTGTTTCAGATTAAAATAGGTACAATCACACAAAACTTATTCAGGTAGGTAACAGAATAATTTATCTTGCCTTTGGTAACATTAATTTGTCATATATTTTAATTTTTTATCCATTTTTCGTTTGTGGGAGTTTCTAGTTTGTTTGTTTTTTTTGTTTGTGTTTTTTACAGCGGAAAAACACATTTTTATGAGAGCGTGTTGAAGCAGACATCTTGTTTTTTTTTGTTTTTTTAATTTGTTTGAATTTTATAAACACAACGGGGAGATAACTCCATGTAACGCGCCGATACGCCTTCCCCATCTTTAATTCTAGCTTTTCTTACTGAAAATCGAACCTTTTGCTTGGTATCATAACATTTCTTTTCGCTGTAAAAAAAAAAAAAAAGAAAAAAAAAAAGTACTTGATGAAATTAAGTGAAATTCTTTTCCGGAGAACTTCGTTCCATAACGGATACGTACAATATAACCTTTTTTTCGATATGTTCCTTTTTTTAATGTCTTGACTAAACTGTACAAGTGCCCAAATTATTCAGGAATATATTACGGCATTACGCTGAGGTGTAAATAACAAAAATAAAATAAAATAAAAAAAATAAATGAAAAAATAAAGTATAATATGATACTTTTTTAATTCGGCAAAATGCTGTTTATGAAGAGATAGATTTAATAATAACTTTGGCTTTCTTTTACTTTGGCATCCCCGTTGTTCTGAGATATTTAGGAACATAGCGGTGTATGTGGAAAATTCTGTCATCGGCAATGTGTTAAGTCAAACGTCAATGAATAAAACGAGATGTTTTTTTTTCATTGAAATTACAAATTTTATTTGAACTTTTAATGCATAAAAAATAGACTTTATTCACATTTTATAATATAAAATTTTAAAATTTATTTAACCAAAATATATGATGAAAAATCGTCCTCGTATTTTGCACACACTGAAGAAAAACTTTTTTTTTTTTTTTACAGAAAGCAATGGCGATACTGTATGAAAAACAAATAATTCATAAATATATTATATGGAATACGCCATTACTATGAGATATAATAAATAAATAAAATAAAGTATACTATGAATTTTTTAATTCGGAAAAATGCTGTTTATGAAGAGATAGATTTAATAATAATTTTGGCTTTTTTTACTTTGGCATCCCCGTTTTTCTAAGATACTGGGAACATGGCGGTGTATGCGAAAAATTCGTCCTCTGCAATGTTTTAAGTCAAACGTCAATGTTAGTTTTATTTAAATAAGTCAGTTTTATTTTTAAAAAAAAGAAAAAGAAAAGAAAAACGAGATGTTATTTTTTTTTCACTTGCTTACAAACTTTATTTGAACTTTTAAACAAACTTTTACATTCATAAAATATAGACTTTATTCACATTTTATAATATAAAATTTTAAAATTTATTTAACCCAAATATATGATTAAAAATCGCCCCCGGTTTTATCATGTCGCAGTAATGTCCAAAAATTACGAAAAAAAAAAACGATGTAGGAAATTAATTTACAAAAAAAAAAACAAAAAAAAAAAAAAAAAACAAGGTACTTTTACAGTTTAATCAAGACATTAAATAAGTGAAAAAAATATGGCATTTTTTTTTTTTAGTTTACCGACCCCTCGGCATTCACCTTTAATTTGTCGACTTTAAAAAATTTTCGGGTACATTGAGAAAGAATATCGCATTCATTTTTTGCGCAAACAAGTAGTTATCAATATTTGAAGACATTTAGTATCCAACGTAATCACTATTGTTTTGCTGGCGGCCATCTTCTTTCCCGTTTAGAAAAAAACGCCAAAAAGAGCCAAAGGGGCCAAAACATGGCCCCAAAAACATTTTTCGGCTTCAAGGCCGAAATGACCCCACCCCACTCACCCTTCCGGACATTTTTCCGTTTCCCGGTATCGAAACGGACAATATTTTTGTCACTTTCTTAATTACATTAATTTTTTTTCACTTTCTTAATTACATTAATTTTTTGTCACTTTCTTAATTACATTAATTTTGTTCACTTTCTTAATTACATTAATTTTGTTCACTTTTCTTACTAAACTGCGTGCACGCGCATAGTCACTTGACGTTTCACTAAGCGCATGAATACATGGCGGACATTTTAAATGACAAGAAATATTTTTCATAAAATAAAGTGTTCAGCTCATTTAAAAGTAAAAATATTGCTGTCAGTAAGTTTTTGCGAGCGGTTATGTTTTGTGTTTTTTTTTTGGGGGGGGGATTCCATTATAGAACTTGTATAGGTTAGCAGGTGCTTATGCGGTTTAATTAACCGTTTTTACATAAGTCACGCGCCGACATTTATCGAGGAGAATAATATTCAACATTTCACAGAATGTCGGTGTTTACATTTGAGGGAGGCGGTGGAGGGGTGGGGGCGGTTGTGCTGTGGCCCCCCAAAAAGAACGAAAAACATAAGATTTTTAGATAAATTAAAAGTCATTATTTTGCGATGGATTTGATCATCACATTTGTGGCCAGCAACATCGAATATCCCTAAAAAAAAAAAAAAAAAATTAGTTGTCGGTGTTTTGTTGTAGCGAAAGGTAATATTTACCTTTTAATTTATTTTAATAAATATTCCTCTAAGTACTGTTTTTAATTTGTGGTTTTGTCTTTACGTTATTTCCTTTGGATCAAGATTTCTTGGAAATTTTCCCTTCCTCCTCCAATAAACTTTTTTTTTGTTTTTTGCGTCAACACAAGTGGTAAGGAAGAGGGGATTCCAGTTACATGTGGCATATTTAGCTTTTTTTTTTTTTTTTTTTGGCGTTTTTTCTCTATTGGTAAACAAGATGTCCGCCATTAAAAATGATAAGGATTACGTTGGATACTGAATGTCTTCAAATACGGATAACTACGTGTTTGCGCAAATAATAAATGCGATATTCGTTCTCAGCGTACTCGAAAATTTATAAAAGTCGACAAATTAAAAGTGAATGCCGAGGGGTCAGTAAACTAAAAATTTACCAAAAATATATTGTACGTACTCGTTATGGAATAAAGTTTTCATGCAAAAAAAAAAAAAAATAATAATAATTTGATCAAGTAATCCCCCCCCCCACAAGGAAAATCATATTCTCTTCGGTTTCTTTTATTTACCAAATCTCAATGTTCGTTAATCGTATTCGAAACATATTTAATTAATATTTACTTTTCTGCCTCATCGTTTTTCTTAATTTTTGGATATGTTAATTACTGTGGCATTACAATAAAGTAGATACCATTGGTTTTACTTGAAAGTTTGTATTTCAGCTTTAGATACAATTAGTTTGATTTTAAAGTCTGTATTTCGACTTTAGATGTAATAAAAGCACCTTATATTTTAATATTTTCCAATATTGTTTATAAAAACACAGATTTTATGATTTAAAAATTTTGAAAAAACGAAGGAAAGGTACTTGTACAGTTTAATAAAGATATTAATATATTGAAAAAGTTCCAATTGTACGTATCCGTTATGGAAAGAAGTACCCTGAAAAAAAAAACTAAATTACATCAAGTATATATATATATATATATATATATATATATATATATATATATATATAAACTACTTCGTTTATTCACATAAATTGAATATACGAAAGTATAGATTTATGCGTAAACTTGAAGTATTTACTTCAAAAGTGCTCAATACGTAGGTAGAGCTAGTTAGTAATTTATAAAATATATATGGCGATTAAGCTACACTGAATATTCTGCGTTTCATCCAACTATAGGATTCGTCAGGCTTATGCGCATAAGCCTGACGAATCCTATAGTTGGATGAAACGCAGAATATTCAGTGTAGCTTAATCGCCATATATATTTTATAAATTACTAACTATATATATATATATATATATATATATATATATATTTATTATTATTATTATATTATTACAGTGTAAAAACAATTTATAATACCAAACAAAAGGTTGGATTTTTACGAAGAAAAGCTAGCATTAAGATGGGGGGGGGAGAGTGTTGGCGCTTTAAATTGAGTTATTTCTCCGTGGCTTGTTCAAACAAGTCCAAGATGCCTACCTTCAACGCGCTGTTATTAAAACGCGTTTTTCCGCTGTAAAAATTAAAAACAAAATTACTCGATCAAATTAAGTGAACTTTTCCTTTTTTTTTCTTTTTTTCTTTTTTTTTTTTTTTGAGATCTTCTGTCCAAAACGGATACTTACAATATAACTTCTTTTTCTGTTTTTTTTTTTTCTTTTTAATGTCTTGGTTAAACTATACAAGCGCCACAAATAAATGATGTAAAATTTGAAATGTTTTATTTTTATTTTTTTAGTCCAATTTAAAAGCATAAAAAAATGATTTATTTTATTGTGAAATAAAATTTACAAAATGAAAATTTCTTTAATAATAAATTATTTTCTAGATGCCAGCCATTGTGAATGAATATTTTCAATTTACCATTTATATTTTAGTGCGTGTGTAAATTAGTGATCTTTTATAATAACGCATTTCAGATGAAAACAGAATTACGTACTTACTTGTCATGTAAAAATTTTAAATTTCAAGAATTACGAAAAAAATGATTCATTAAAAAATAACTTCAAATAGAAGTTAAAACTTGTCGAAAGCAAAAATCTATATCAATAGTTGACAAATCTACTTTTTGGGTTGTTTTAAAAATGGAATAGAAATTAAAATTTCGTTTCGTTTTATTCTCTTTTTATTATTATGTCAAATTGGTTCCATATTTTACCGAAGCAATAGTTGACAAATCTACTGTTTGTGTTGTTTTAAAAATGGAATAGAAATTAAAATTTCGTTTCGTTTTATTCTCTTTTTATTATTATGTCAAATTGGTTCCATATTTTACCGAAGCAATAGTTGACAAATCTACTGTTTGGGTTGTTTTAAAAATGGAATAGAAATTAAGATTTCGTTTCGTTTTATTCGCTTTTTATTATTATGTCAAATTGGTTCCATATTTTTACCTAAGCAATAGTTGACAAATCTACTTTTCCAGTAAAGAAATTTAGATTTCTCAGAAAATGTCCTTTTCTTCTCACTGACATCTTTTGCTCTTATTTTTATTTTTTTCGTCGGGCAATAAAGCATACTTTGCGCAAAGGCACATTCGACTTTTCGGCGCTTCTACACTATTGGGACAAACTTTCGGAAATCGTAAACCTGAATTTCACATGAATTTTACGATGGTATCAACGTATTCCTGGTATTTTTAAGATGATTACATAAAAAAATTACGAAAATCGATAAGGGAAAAAATCATTTATTACGGAAAATAGATTTGGAAGAAAACGGCCATAAAACACAGGAGAGCTAAAAAGGGGGATAATTTTGCGTTTTGATTTAAACAAGATGGCGGCAATTTTTCACTTGTTAACACGATTAAAGTTGGGTTGTTTAATAATGCAATAATATTCAAGTAATTTCGACTGCATAATTTGGAAGCTATCTTGTAATTTATTAGAATCGACAACAAAAAAAATCAGTAGAAACCATTGCTTTTTTAAAATCTGAAAACTCCATTTATCGACTACAAAATGTCGTCCTAATAGTGTAGAAGCGCGAAATAATTATTTAAGTCTGCATAAGGAAATATAATTTTAATAAAACAATTTAATAATAAAAGCAACACTGGATTGTTATGAAAAAAATTTCGGGAGAGATGAACAATTTAAATGAAACATTTTTTTTCAAATTAAAACAACATTAAAAGGTCATTTGAATTAAATCAACATTAAAAAGTCAACAACAAATATAAAAGATATTCATCATAGTTATGATTGTATCAATATAAAAGATATTAATCATAGTTATGATTGTATCAATATAAAAGATATTAATCATAGTTATAATTGTATCAATATAAAAGCGAAATCTTTAAATAATATTTCTTAAAGAGTCAAGCAAATTCACTTATGATGAAAATTAAAAAAATATTTTAACACCGAATCACTTTATATAATATTGGCAATAAATAATAAAATTTTATATAATTTATTTTTCTTTGCAGATGTTCCTGCTTGAACGGTTGTGTTTAATCTGAACGGGTCTATATTTTCTTTAACATTTTCTACAGATAAAATCATATTCGTATTCGGAAAACCAACATCTGTGGCAAAAACATATCTCAAATTCTAATATTTATTAGAAAAAATCTAAATAATTTTTTATAACAAAATTGTTATTCTTTCACGGTAAATATAAACCATATTATTGTTTAGCATATGAATTTTCCTCTTCTCAATAAAGATATATAGTTCAACATATACAGCCACTCTAGAGAAAATCCTCATTTTTGTACAATATGTGCATCGAGTTTATCTCAGACAGAAAATATAATGCTACATATGATATAACACGCTGAGGATTGGGGTGAAATTGTTTGTTCTGATTAATCAAATCCAGCAAAACCCGTAAGAACTCACTCTGGAGAAAAGCCATATTTTCCTGAACAATTTCAATATTCACTTTCTGAGAAACAAAACCTAGCGATGCATATGAGTACTCACACCGGAGAAAAGCCAGATTCTCGTGAACAATGTCAATATTCACGTTCTGAGGAACCAAATCTAGCGATGCATGCGAGTACTCACACTGGGGAAAAGCCCTATTCTCCTGTAGAATGTCAATATTCACGTTCTGAGAAAGAAAATCTAGCGATGGGGGTGAGTACTCACAGTCAAGAAAAACAATATTCACGTTCTGAAAAACCAAATCTAGCGAAACATATGAGAAGTCACACAGGTGGAAAGCCATATTCTTGTGAACAATGTGGATATTCATGTTTAAGTAAATCACATCTAGCGATACATATAAGATCTCACTCTGGAGAAAAGCCATATTCTTGTGAACTATGCCCATTTTCATGTTCAAAAAAAACAAATCTAAAGATACACATAAGATCTCACACTGGAGAAAAGCCATATTCTTGTGAACTATGTAAATATTCATGTTCACAAAAATCAGACCTAGATAAACACATGAGAATTCACTCTGGAGAAAAGGCATATTCTTGTAAACTATGTGATTATTCATGTGCACACAAACATCATCTAACGAACCACATGAGATTTCACATTAGGGGGAACCCATATTCTTGTGAAAAATGTGTATTTTCATGTTTTCGTAAATCAGATCTAACGAAACATATGAAACACCATAAAATGTGAAAACCATATTCATGTGAACAATTTTTATATTAAAGTTCTCGTAAACAAAATCTTTCTACACATTTCAGAACTCACACTTGATAATCTTGTAAACAATGAGTTTATTATTGTTCTTATACCCAAGATAAAGGAGAGAAATGAGACGATTTCAGATATAAAGTCTTGATAAAATCTATGCAGATCCGTGTATTTCCATCATTTGTAGCAACAAAGAATAGAGAATTAAAAACTCATAAAACCATGGATTTTTTTTTCAAAAAAAGTGTTTTGCTATCACTAATCCAAATTTGTAGCAAATAAATTTAAATCCTGGATGAGGAAATTAAAGAAAGCGACGTCTTTGAAAATAAAAATAATACACTGGTTCGCCCTAAAACATAAACAGTCAACGATGAAAGTCTTTGTTTTTAATGAAAACACAAATATCAGCTCTCATAATTAAAAAAGAGAATCACAATTGGCTTCATTCAACAATGCACAAGAAACACATCTTAAAGTACACCACCATTCATTTGTTGATTCATTTGAACAGTTTTAACCATGCTATCCCATCACTTACAACCATGATATTATTTGTGTATTGACTCCACTATACGTCCCTTATCATCAACAGTTAATGATGTAAAACTCCCAAACCGTCGCTGGTTCATCCTCGTTACTTCCAATGGCAAAGTTATTGCAAACAACTGGACAATAACCTTAGAAATTGCGAAACCCGATTGTCAATGGCCAGGGTATAGGAATGTAGAGAAGTGTTCGGTTGTCAAACTACGAGAAATACAATGACACAAATAAAGAGTTACTGTTGCTATTCAAAGTTGTAACACACAACACACCCCATCTGGAGCTTAACCAGATATCTTAAGCGATAGGACTCTAAATTAAGAGTCTCTCAATTAAAAAAAAAACAAAAGCGGTCCTGAGCAAAAACAAAACAAACAAAAAAAAACAAGACCACATATTTATAGCGGAAGCTCCAGAATCGACAATATTTGCAGAAAAGAAATTGTTGCAGCTAAAACAATTTAACGCCTCTTACAGCGCTAAAACGGCTGGAGAAGAGAACCTACATTATCTCATTATCTTGTATATAAATAAGAAAAGAGACGCAATGTTCCCTATCTGGACGAAACTTCATTAGATTGACAAAATATGGCACATAAAAACTTACTACGTTTACATCATTAGCGATTACGTTATCTAACTATAGACCGCAATTACATACACATTAGTTCGTTATAATAAAAAAATACATTAAGTCCTAGGAGCGCCATAACCATCATGCTCCTAACCTAAAGAGAAAGTAGCAAAAATTTCATCCTCACTTTACGACAACTGTTACGACACCATTCTACACCGAGTACTTTTATATTTTTACATACTTTTCCTGACTACACATTTATTACACATCCGCATATTCCTACCCCTTAAATCCGACAAGATAATGATTTCTCCCTGTTAAATATCCGTCGTCACTGACTGGATTAGAACTATTCATTCTACAATACCAACATTCGGTTATTCCACCAAATAAACGAGCACTTATCAACTATTAAACACGCCGCCATTTTTCGGTACGTGCACAATAATCTTACGTTTTATTTATTATTCATGGATTTATTCCGCTTCTACAATCTGATCTTCTATTATTTACTTGTGAAAATGTTCAGTCCTAAAACATAAATGCTGACCAGCTACGCAATACAAGTCCTGTTTATAGACACTCGGAGTGAAGAGCAGTTACAGATAGATACATCGAGTGGGAATGTGAAATAAGCCGTTTCTATTTTTAACGGAGCTGACGTACATGTTTACGCTTGAAAATCAAAAATAATTGTGTGATAAAGCTCTGCCTGTCGTACCGGTGAATTGTATTTTATAAGGATTGAAATTGAATAATGTTTATTTTTACAAGAATGTTTACACATTTAACTAGCGTTAGAATTCCAAATTATACAACGAGAATGGAGTTGGCTTTTTTTCGTAAACGAAACTGACTTTGCATTGATGAAATTTTGTTTGGCATACCGTTGATCCCCCCCCCCCAAAAAAATAATAAACTTTATTAAAGTTTATTATTAAAAGACTGTTTATACATTTATAAAGCAAATAAAAATATATTGAAAAAAAACATGTTGAGTATTTTTTTTTTTTTTTAAATCACATGCAACGGGGATAGTTTATTTTTACAAGAATGTTTATACATTTGTCTATCGATTAAACATCAAAAATATACAGGAAAAAACTCGTTTGCTATTGTGACAAATTCATGTGACAATTAACTTCATTCCATTTATTTCTTTTTGTTTTTGTATGCAAAATTATTTGTGGATTTTTCTTACGACCTTCCCAACCGAAGTATAAATACATCCAACCACTCCATGTTTAGAACGGCTTATGAAATAAACAGCCCGACCTCCTTGTGTTAAGAACGGCTTCTGAGGTTGGGAGGTGTTTATTCCGACAGCCATTCTTAACATAGGGAGGCTCTGGGTTTTAGTAATACGTGGGTTTAATGATACTCTTTCGTTTCTTTTATTTTTCCTATTAAAATCATTTTTTTTACTTTTTATTTAATTTTTTTAACGTCTGTTCGTTCGCATTTATTTTTTTGATCTATCGATATAATTTAATATAATTCGGCAGTTTTTGTCGTTCGCTGGGCATTGCTTAAAGAGAATGCCGGAAAAAAGACCCTACTTAAATCTGCAGAAGTACCGAAGATTGTAAATCAGTACATGTTATTTTTTTAATATTAAATGCGTTGAATAATACAAAGTACAATTTTGGGTACTTATGTATTGTTGGTGCTGAAATAATATTGGTTTTTATTTACAAAGATATTTTAACCTTCGGAAGGGGAGGGTGTTTTGTCAGTATTGCATTTTTTTGTTTGTTTTGTATAGTTTTTAATTTGAATTCATTATTGAGATGTGGCAAGTTTTAACGCACAAGCAGAAAGGCTCGACATATAAAAACACCAGGCGGTTCTTTGATATGACAAAAAATGACAAAATGAATATTTCTGTTTAGAGCAAAAATGAACCAAGATACTTGTCTTTTGTATATTAAACTTAAATTCAAGCCATTATCACCGCCCAAGCAGAAAGGTCCGGCGCATAAAATCAACAGTGGTTCTTTGACGTGAGTGCGGCTGCGGCGCGTTCGAAATGAATGATTCTATTTAGATCACAAGTGAAGCATGATACTTGATTTTGCATTTAAAATTTTAAGCCATTCTTTTGTTTTACTTGTGTATGCAAAAATATTTCTATTTTTCTTACGTAGTATAAACACACCCAACCTCCCCATGTTAAGAACGGCTTTCGAAATGAACACAGTCCAACCTCTCTGTGTTAAGAGCGGCTTCTGGTGTTGGTGGTGTTTATTCCGGAAGCTGTTCTTAATATGGGAGGTTGAGGTAGTGTATAATACGTTGACACAATGATACTCTGCCCTTTATATATATATATATATATATATATATATATATATATATTATTAAAGTAATTCCTTTACATTTTTCTTACTATTTTTATCGCCTGTTGGCTCGTATTCGTTTCTCTTTGCGCAGTCTGTATAATCTGCCGGTTTCCATCGTTCCCCGGACGTTGCCTACCGAGAGTCACGGAAGAAAACTACTTAAAACTGAAGAAGATCCGAAGTTTTACAATGAATACATGTTCTTTTTTTATGTTAAAAACGTTGAACAATGCAGAATACAATTTTGGGTACATATGTATTTTTGGTACCGTGCTGAAATAATATTTTTATTTTTTTATTTTCAATGCTATTTAAACTTTTGGAAGGGGGGTCAGTATTAAAGAAAAATAGGGTGAAACTTGACTTTTACCTGAAAACACTATTTACAAATAACCCGGTACCAAAATGCATAACAAATGTAGAGGATGCATGATTTTTTTTAGATTTCTTAAAAATGTGTATGTCTATGGCTTCAAAAACATCAATACACAGGAACGATTTTTGTCTTGCATTTACATTATTTTTGTATGTTGTTAAAATTATTAGCAGTTCTATTGCGCATAGGGACCAGATCAACGAAGAGCATCATCACGGTTATTCCATAAAGCATTTAAGTCGACAATTATAGCCGGTGTTACAATGTTAATGGCACGTTTTTCTAGTCCATCTACACAATCCAAATATTAAAAAGAGGTCTCAAAATCAGTTACCACAACCAAGATCGATAGGGACTGCCAAAATTCACCACATAATTACCCTGTATGTAACACGATGTAACTTTATTATAAATTAATATTATCAGTATAACTTTTGTACCATTTAAAAGAAGGACAAAATAAACCAGTAATAATTAAAAAAAAAAAAAATTCATCTAACGAAAATAATGAAATTGCGAGACGAAAATCGTGTTTACATGATTATCGCTTTAAAATAACGTTCCCATGTAGTAGACATTCCGAACGTGAAAACATACCCGTATTTAATAAATCTATCAAAAATCAGCTAATGGTCAGATTTTCGTGAAATTTTCGATACTTATCCATTTTAGAATGAAATTACATATAAAATGCAGGTAATATTCATTTATAGCGTATGGTGATTATATGAGAAAATAAAGCTGTGTACGCATTATAAATGTTTCTTTTCTGTGTCTTATGTTATACATTAGTACATTAGGGGTCATTTCGAGTTAAAAGTTTATTTACTGCACCCAAATGAACTAGAGAAAATCATGATTAAAATGTGTATGTCTCGTGTAAATAACTAACGATGAATATCTAATATGGCCGACCAGACGGGTGATCACAAAGTCAGATTGAGCGTATAAGAAAACGAAATGAAACCAAATTGACAACTGACCATTTTTTTTCGTTATGTTTTATTTTCTTAGTAGATATATATATATATATATATATATATATATATATATATATATATATATATATATATATATATATATATATATATATATATATTTGACCGTGATTTTTTTTAAGGGGGGGGAGTTTTTTTTTTTTTTTAGGAGTACCTTTCATTTTCTAACCCTAACCCTAACCCTGACTTCACTGTTTGTGCAATTCCTTCTTCTTATTGGATTTGTTTATGGGAAATATTTAGTTTTACAATTTTTGATATGAACATTATTTGGATTATTATTCGGAATACTGTTCTCATTTCGGACGTTTACAATAATTCGACTAATCCAAATAATAATGAAATATTTTATCTAAAAAAATAAACCTGATTTTTAAAGCTTCATATTTTTTAATGAATTTAATACGAAATATAAATTTACAATAGAAATACCTCAACAAGTTTAAGAATTGACAAATGTAATCTAAACTTTATAGGAAAACAATTCGGACATTTTTACACGAGGAACGAAAAAATGCTTTCACCGTGTTATTACGATGACCTGAAGTTCTTTGTTCTTAAGCAGTTGATTTTCTCTTAAATAATTTCACGTTTAAATCGTGTTTTTCATCTTTTAATTTTGATTCTTTATATTTTCATATATTTTATTTCTTAATGAATTGGACACACAAAACAAAAGTTGTACCAATTTACTAAAGAAATCATAACAAACAAAGTTTCTGTTTTTGAACACAATAGAAAAAAAAACGACAATTTTCTCGTATTTAATTCCCTGAATGAAAGGTAAGTTTCTTTCTTTTTTTTTAATATCATTTAACAACTTACAAATACTTTTAAATATTAAAATAATTTATTTTTTTTATTGCAATCCAATATAAAAGGTAAGCTATTTTTACGACTTTAAAAAATCCGTTTGAATAACTTTTAGAAATAATCTGAAACAGAAAAGCAGTTTATTTTTTGCACCTCAGAATTTTTTTTTTTTTTTAATGAATACGAAATATAAATTTACGATAGAAATACCCCAAAAGTTTTAAGAATTGACAAATATAATCTAAACTTTATAGGAAAACAATTCGGACATTTTTACACAAAATCTTAAAAATTAAAAATGGTTTATTTTTTTTGCAATCCAATAAAAATATTGATTCCGCCATGCTTTATAACAAACTTGAATGAAAATATATGAATCTCCTGTACTTGTACAGTTTAATCAGACATTAAAAAATTAAAATATTGAAAAGAAGGTTATATTGTACGTATCCGTTTTGGACTGAAGATCCCCGAAAAAAAAATTTCACCTTATTTGATCGAGTAGTTTTATTTTTATTTTTTTTTACAGTAGAAAAACACGTTTTTATGAGAGCGCGTTGAAGTCAGCCATTGTGAAATTTATTGAACACGCCACGGGGAGATAACTCTAGTTAAAGCACTGACATCCCCCACCCCATTTTTACTACTAGCTTTTCTTCCTAAACATCGAACCGTTTAGTCGGTATCATAACAAATTGGTTTTTCCCCCTGTAAAAAATAAATAAATAAATAAATAAAATAAAAATACTGCTTGATGAAATTAAGTTATTTTTTTATTTATTTGTTTGTTTTTTTTATTTTTTTTTTATTTATTTATTTTTTTTTTTTTTAGAACTTCGTTCCATAACGGATCCATACAATTTAAACATTTTTCGATATTTTCATTTTTTTTTTTATGTCTTGGTTAAACTGCACAAGTACCGAATCTTCGATTAAAAAATTAAAAAAATCTTCCGGTAAATATGAAGAATTACTCCACCCTCGAAAATTCATTTAAAATTACCACTCATATAGGTTTTCGGGGTCACTGAAAACGAAATTAATGTTTAAAATGATGGCAAACGAGTAGATTCCAAGATATAAAGAAATGTTAGTTTTTAAAAAGTAGGGGATCACTTTTCTATATTAATCTAACGTAAAATGAGCACCCACTTTGTGGCCATGAGTTTATTTCGGGGGTGGGGGATTTTCTTTCAACCCTCGGAAAATCCTTTAAAATTGCCACTAACTTTTAAAATTCCATGAAACAAGTAGTTTCCAAGATATGAAGAAATGCACTCACTTCATGGTCACCTTTTTTAGTGGGGGGGAGACTGCTGGTTTGTTTGTCGTTCTTTTTTGGAGGGGGATATGGAATTATAGAATTTGTATAGTTTTTAAACAGGTGCTTATGCAGTTTAATTAACTGTTTGGAGCAGAAGAACTGTTTAAAATTTTACAAAAATTCTGTTTACATTTGGTGGAGAGGTGGGGATGTTGTGGCGGCCGTGCCCCCTCCTTCATCGCCTACCACCAAATGTAAACAGAATTTTTGTAAAATATTAAACATTAAACAGTTCTTCTGCTCGGTTAATGTCGGCATGTTACATTAAAACGGTTAATTATTCAATCTGAAAATTGCATTTTTTTTTGTCCAAAATATGTTTATTTGAGTAAAACTTACGTGATTTCTAGTAAAATAATAAACAAAATAATTTAAATCGAAGTTGGTTTAAACTGCTTTTTCGATATGTAATTGTTTTTTTTTAATTTCTAAAAACAGTTTTCCATCTATTGTCTTCCATATGAATTGTAATGTTTCATTCAATTTGTAAGGTTATAGAATAGACAACACTTTCTTTAATAAAGTTTACATAAAAATGAGCACCCATTTATTGACAATCATAAATTAACTAAAATTTAATGTAAAAAAAATAATTGGTAAATGTTTACAATCGAAGCCACCATAGTTTTAATCCTAAATAAATGAAACTCTACTTTTTGTTTGCAATTGCGTCTGAAAAGCCATAAAAAATATCACGAAAAAAAGAATAAAAAAAAACTACAAATATTTAAGACTTTGTTATATAAATTTAAATTAAATTTAGCACTGACTTCTGTCCAAATTTCAATCAAAGAGACATGTAATCGTTCGCAGTTTCAAAGTTTTATGGCAGGAAAAGGGAGAGGGAATTCCTTGTATCGATTTTTGTTTTGATTTAACGAAGGTACGATTAGAACCCACATGTTTTTAACTATTCTCTACTTTCACCTAACAATTTATTTGTCAGAAAAAGTGATGCACGACATTTATTTGCGACTGTCTGGAAAATCTTAAGCAAAGACAATGTTTGTTGGAATGTTGATTCTTTTTATGCTTGAGGTAGCCATTATGTCCGACTCATTCGATTGGATAACTTGGGTATAATAAGTCACATGGTCGGACTGAAGGTGTGGTTAATCATTCCGAAGTTGTGATTAGTGGAAATTAAATGTTTTCTAACATTAGCAGACCAATGAGGTTATACTTTTTGTGTTACCTACGGCACAAGTCGCAACAATCTCTTGTGGCAGACTTAAAATAACTGATGCTCTATAGTGGACAAAATACCACATAATTCTAATAAAAAAACTGGAATCTTGTCAACATTCAGATGACATTCTAAGTCCCATCATGTTCCTTCCTGTTCTTCAGAACTCAACAGCCGCCATCTTGACTGCCGGCCTTATATTCCCTCATTCCAGTGTCTAACCTTATTGATATGCAAATCACATCAAACCACATTCCCCTCTGATCCTTAAAGATCACCTCATAAACCTACAACCATGCTACTTTCACTTCCTAGCCCACTCGAATATTTTTGTCAGTCTTGCTTCCTAGCCAATAAAATATCCCTGCTAGTCCTGCTTCCTAACCCACTCCGATATCTCTGCTAGTTTTACTTCCTAGCCCACTCGCATATTGCTGCAAGTCCCGCTCCTTATCAACATTCAGATGACATTCTAAGTTCCATCATGTTCCTTCCTGTTCTCCAGAACTCAACAGCCGCCATCTTGACTGCCGGCCTTATATTCCCTCATTCCAGTGTCTAGCAAACTCATTGATATGCAAATCACATTAAACCACATTTCCACCCTGGTCCTAAAAGATCACCTCATAAACCTACAACCTTGTTAGTCTCGCTTTCTAGCCCACTTAGATATCCCTGCTAGTTTTGCTTCTTAGCCCACTCAGATATCGCTGCAAGTCCCGCTTCCTAGCCCACTCAGATATTCCCGCTAGTCTCGCTTCCTAGCCCACTCAAATATTCCCACTAGCCAATAAAATATCCCTGCTAGTCCTGCTTCCTAGCCCACTTGAATATCCCTACTAGTCCCGCTTCCTAGCCCACTCAGATATCCCTGCTCGTCCCACTTTCCAGCCCACTCAGATATTCCCGCTAGTCTTGCTTCCTAGCCAATTAAGATATCCCTGCTAGCCTAACTTCTTAGCCCACTCAAATATCCCTGCTTGTCTCGCTTCCTATCCCTGCTAGTCTCGCTTTGTAACGCACACAGAAATTCCCGCTAATCTTGCTTCCTAGCCCACTCAAATATCCCTGTTAGTCGCGCTTCCTAATTCACTCAGATATCCCTTCTGATCTTGCTTCCTAACACACTCAGATATCCCTGCCTTTTCTGATTCCTAGTCCACTCAAATATCCCTACTAGTTGTGCTTCCTTGCCCACGATACTTGGCTAGATACAGCAAAATATGTGAGGACTCAACCTTAATACGACAAAACTGAATCAAATTTCCAAAATTCTTCATTTTAAAACAAATTTCTCATTACTTAATTTAAGAGCGACAACTTTTTTTAGCAAATACAACCAAATTTCTTTTTAAATTTCTCATTTAAAAATGACGACTTTTTCCATACAAGTCAACTGAATTGCATTGGAAGTTCTTTTAACAGCAACGACTTTTTTGTTAAAATACAACCGAATTTAAAATATAACCGAATTTCAACATCACACACTCTAATTGCCATATTAAGTTCTATAGAATGTTTAATTTTTTAAATTTTTACTTGCATGTGCAAATAAAAAATTCTCTATAGTTCGACAATTAATCACAAGTCCGAGCTTTGAATGCATTTTTAACTTCTTAAGAGCATCAATTTTTTTCAAAGTCCAGCTTTTGATTACGTATATAAAATCCACATCATGACGAATATTCACTTTGACTTTTTAATGTGTATTTAACATTCAACCGAATATTTTGTAAATACATTTGTTGTGTGATGACAATAAAAAATCCAACAAATTTTCACTTTGAATTTTAAATGTGCATTTAACATTCAACCGAATATTTTGTAAATACATTGGTTGTATGATGACAATAAAAAATCCAACGAATTTTCACTTTGAATTTTAAATGTGCTTTTAACATTCAACCGAATATTTTTTAAATACGTTTTTTGTATGATGACAATAAAAAATCCAATGAATTTTTACTTTGACTTTTAAATGTGCATTTAACATTCAACCGAATATTTTTAAATACGTTTGTTGTATGATGACAACAAAAAAATCCAACGATTTTTCACTTTGAATTTTAAATTGTTTATTAATTTGTTAGATGAAAGTATAGAAAAGTTAACATGAAGACTCTAATTTCCAACAACGTTTGTTTATTAATTTTTTAGGTGAAAGTACAGAATAGTTATCAACATATAGACTCTAATCTCCCAACAACGTAACAAACGTTTTGTTTATAAAAAATTATTGTAAAAAGCTGCAACCGATATGCTGCTCTTATATCACTATCAGCCGGTCACTGAGGCGTATGACCGACAGACATGTTATATTAAATGTCTTAAAGTGGTCTCGGGGAGACGTAAAGATGGGCCAGTCATTAGCGTCTTTGTATCAAGAAACTCATACCTGAGATGTTGAATGTGCTGTGTGGCTCTTCTTCTCCCAGAAAACGTCTTGACCTCTTCACCCTTGATGGCGTTCTGACTGGAATTTTCTTTCTTCATTTTCCGGACCGCTTCATTGTTTCAATGAAGGCATTTATGAAGGCATTCATGGCAGACACAAGAAAAACGACACGCGACACAATTGTAATATATATAAAGCATAACTATTTTATTTTACAAAATATATTTTACAAAAACTTTTACAATTAAAAACTGGACAATAGACTTTTCAAAGCTAACTAACCTAACTAGTATTAAGGGAGGGGCTGCTCTCACCCATTTACGGAGGGACAGAATATGAGTCTTCACTTCATGGTGGTCGTGCAGGAAAAAGTATCTATACGCTCATGGCCAAATTTGTATCTCTACGCTCATGGCCAAATTACCACTCGGCCATGCTGTAGAGCGTGTTAGAAACAGTGGCATGGAAAATAGTGCCACACCCCCATGCAATCCTAAATTTATGAGTATTCATTAATTTAGGAGGTTCCTAATTTTCAGTTGATGGTGCATCAACCGGCCATCAGCGATCAGTTACACATGCTCAACGACTTGTCAGGAACTCAGTGAAGCAATTTATTTTTATTCCGCCAGTCCTCTGGTAGACTGGTATACTGCTTCAAATACCAGAGAGGGTAATCATCCTCGCCCTTCATCGAGGCAATGACCTCATGATTTCAGTTACTATATTTACGCTCACTCAGGCAACCAGTATAATATTTTTTTAACAAAGCTGGAGTTTACGTGAGTTCATCACGCCAACCTATACATATTTTAATTTATTCTGCGTCAACTTATAACATCATTGAAGTAACTAGATTCAGGCTCTCTTCAGCAACCAGTATAATGTATCCTAACCAAGTCGGGGTTACATGACTTCATCACGCCGACCTATATGTATTTCAAGTTATTATTTCAGTAACTGGACTTATGGTCTCCTCAGCAACCAGTATAATGTATTTTAAATAAGTCGGAGTTACATGACCTCATCACGCTGACCTATATTGATTTAGTTCAACCTCGTCTTCAGAAGTTCTAGTCCAATTTAATTCTGTTAGAGTAAGGTGTCTGCCTCTGAACGACTAATAAAAACTATGCACCACGGAATATTTATTAATTATATAAAGAATTAATTAAAGAAGGGCACTCAGCTTCATGAGTTGGAATACTCAATTAAAGCAAAATAATTTCAAAAAATAAACAATTCAGAAACCTGGTATACATTAACTCAATTAAATAGGGTGTTAACATTTTTAAAAAATCATTTCAGAGTACCTCAGTTATAATTAGAATGTGTTTACACAATGCAAACGCATTTCAAGTTATTACATTCATAAATAACTTTTTCCCAAATTTCGGGGTACATTTAAAAAGTAATTTTTTTTTTTCAAAACAACTTTCTTTACAAAAGATCATTAAAATTTCATTCCAAAATTTAAAAATTATCTCAAGTATTTTGGTTCATCGTTAAAATCAATTTTTCTTCCAAAAGGGTCATTAAAAATTCCGAATTTATGTTAGTTAACTTTTTTCCAAAGTAATTCATTTATTATTTTAAAAACAATTTTCTCGAAAGAGCATAAATCTAAAATCGAACTATTTTTCACAATGAAATTCAAAAATTATTCATTACATTTGGTTCATTATTAAAATTAATTTTCTTAAAAGATCATAGAAAATTAATTTTGAATCAATTAACCCTTCACAATGAGATTCAGAGACATCTCAACTTTTTCATTTCGTAATTATTATTTTTAAAAGAAATTTAAAGTTATTTCTTCTTATAGGTCATTTCAAATTCAGAAACTTTTCACGTTAATAAACTTTTTTTAAAGTAATTAGTTTATTATTTACAAAAAACAACCCTCTTCCTAAGATCACTCACAAAGATTATTTCGAATTAATAAACTCCCGCCACACCTAGGAGTTACATTAGTTAACGACCAGTTCTGTATAGTTAACAGCTTGATAAAATTAAAGTTTAAATTAAAGAGAGATCTTTCTAGACTGAGGAAACTTTTTTCTTCTTAAGAATTAATTCAATTTTTCGTAAATACTCCTCAGTCATATTTCAGGGATCCCTATCATATGGTCCAATTTCAAATAAACCTTCAATTAAACAATTCGCTCGAATAATTATTCCTTAAAAATCATGTAAAGAGACAGAAAGATAGAAAGGGAATTATGGGAAGGGATTTCTTTGTATCTATATATATATATATATATATATATATATATATATATATATATATATATAGTGATTGTTGGAGAGCTGTTGGCTACACATTAGCAAACGCGTTTCAATGACCCCCTAGCAGGGAAAATCACCTCATCAGGCCAAAAACCATCCACGAAACTTTCAATAAAGACCATCCCTTTATATTAAAGTCAACTTTACAGGGTTGAACCATTCTAAAAAGAAAGAGGGGTACTAACAACCTATATCAAAACAAATATAGCCTATTCACAAAATAATGTTAGGTTTTTCAAGGTATTAATCTAAAGCAGATTTATTATAAGTTTGCATTAAATTTTCTAGCTCCAACCATTATAATTATAATTGTTTTTTCGTTTTTTTTGTTTTTTTTTGTTAATACGGATTTTTAGAACTATTACTCCGATATCAGAGCAATCAATAAATTTAACTAAGTTTTTTTTCCCACTTAAAATCTAGATATAAATAGATACATATATTACTAAACTATGAATTTAGCGCTATTTCTCTATATAATACAAAAAGTACTGACATATATACAAACAAACGTGAATCCTTCTTTGAAAGTTGCCTGCGTACTACCTATATAAAATTTTATATCACTAAGATTTTCTTTAGGGAATATTTTAGCTAGGTAAACTACTGATTTCGTTAAACATTTATTATTCATGGGACAAGTACTAGGAATTTTGCAGTTACATTTTTCAGTATTTTTAAAATTATTATCTTTATCATTATGATTTATTTCCCCAGTATTTTTACTATTATTGCCTTTTAGTATCCTATTATTATGCTTTTTAATAATTCTTTCAATATTTTAACAACAACTATAACCCAATTTTATAGTATTTCTATTGAAAATACTATTTAATATACTACCTGGGGGGAAAGTGCCTATCTAGCAATTGCAAAAATTTTCTACCCAGTCCAGCTTTAAGAGCACTATTAAAGGGAGGTAGAAACCAAATTATTTTCCTGTTTCTTGTTTTACGATTATTATTATTATTATTATTATTATTATTATTATTATTATTATTATTATTATTATTACTATATTTGCGTTCATCATAACTATTCTTTTCAAATGTAATGTCTGCGTTTTTGAAACCACTATTTCTTAATGCTACATTGTATCTTTCTTTATAGCTATTAAAAACTTCTTCACTAGATGAATTATTGTTAATTCTCCTTTCTATCGAGGCTGGGATATGATTAATGATGAAAGGTGGGTGATTCAACTTTGGATTAATATATATAGGACTTGTGTTTTCTTTCAAATATGGTTTATAATTATTTTTTTGCAAGTCAAAACTTACATCCAAAAAATCTACCTGTTTTAAATTACTATTTCTTTCTACTTTGAGGCCAAATTGTGCATAATCTTTCTAATTTTATCGCATTTTATACGGGTGGCGTTTTTTTATGAACATTATACCGTCATCTCTATAGAGTCCTATTGTTCCTTCTTCAATATCATTATTATTGGTTAGACTGTATAAAATGTACAAGCCTACAAGGTCCGTGAGTGCAGCTGAATCCAGTGATCCCGATTGATACCCCGAAATAATTACAACCAGCGTTTTTTGTCCATTGCTGGTCTTTATTGACCAAAATCGTGGTTCGGCATTTTTTTATGATATCAAGTTCTTCGTTAGTACACCTCTTTCTTTTTAGAATGGTTCAACCCTGTAAAGTTGACTTTAATATAAAGGGATGGTCTTTATTGAAAGTTTCGTGGATGGTTTTTGGCCTGATGAGGTGATTTTCTCTGCTAGGGGGTCATTGAAACACGTTTGCTAATGTGTAGCTATTAGCTCTCCAACAATCAATATATTGCTTTGTTTCATGCATTGAGCACTCTTTGGAATGACATATTGTGTTGTTGTTATGAGTTACTGAAAAATTCTACCAACAGTATAATATATATATATATCAATATCTATATATATCAATATCTATCTATCTATCTATCTATATATATATATATATATATATATGTATATCAATATCTATATATATCAATGTTTTTATGTTTTCCTTATGATGGATATCATAAAAATTCTAGGTATAACTGTTTCTAAAGTATATATTGAAAATACCTGTATCGATTCTTCCTGTGTTAAGTTATAAAACATCCGATTATTTTCTTCTGTGTATAATATTAAGTTTTGAGTAAATAAGATTTTATGAGTTCCATCCAATAATATTGAATAACAAACAATATTTAAACGATAATAATAAAATATTGAATTTCATTTATTTCTTTTATTTACAGATGTTCCTGTTTGATGACTGTTATTACATTTTTATGGATCAGTATGTTTTATTACAGAAAATTATGTATTTGAAATAGTGTAGAAAATCACACAAACCTTGAAGATAATATTCACATATTCAGTATATGTGCTTAATGCTCCAATGAATGAAAAGGTATAAACAAGGTAATAACAATTTTCAGAAAAATATGCGGCTTTATGGTAAAAAAATCGATTCCATTAAAATATCTTACATAGATAAAAAATAAATATTGTATTCTTGTGTAGAAGGTTCTTTTCAAAATAATGCTAGAGTAGTATTCTGTAGAATTCATAACAAAATTCAGTATAAAATTTAGTAAAACATGCAAGTATACCGAGAAGTAAAGCCACATGAAGTGTGTAGATATTCGTCTCATCGAAAAGATCGTCTAGTAAGACATATGAGAACTCACACTGGAGAAAAACCACATTCTTGTAAAGTATGTGGATATTCTTCTTCTACAAAATCATATTTAGTGACACATATGAGAACTCACACTGGGGAAAAACCACATTCTTGTAAAGTGTGTGGATATTCTTGTTCTACAAAATCACATTTAGTGACACATATGAGAACTCACACTGGGGAAAAGCCACATTCTTGTGAAGTGTGTAGATATTCGTCTCATCGAAAAGATCTTCTAGTAAGACATATAGGAACTCACACTGGAGAAAAACCACATTCTTGTGAAGTATGTGGATATTCTTGTTTTACAAAATCAAATTTAGTGACACATATAAAAACTCACACTGGTGAAAAGCCACATTTTTGTCAAGTGTGTGGATATTCTTGTTCTACAAAATCATATTTAGTGATACATATGAGAACTCACACTGGGGAAAAACCACATTCTTGTAAAGTATGTGGATATTCTAGTTCTAATAAATCAAACCTACTGACACATGCAAGGACTCATACTGGTGAAAAGCCGCATACTTGTGAAGTGTGTGAATACGCATGTTCACAAAAATCCCATTTAGTGAGACATATGAGAACTCACACTGGAGAAAAACCATATTCTTGTAAAGTGTGTGGACATTCTTGTTCCACAAAAGCACATTTAGTGACGCATATGAGAACTCACACCGGTGAAAAACCATATTCTTGTAAAGTGTGTGGACATTCTTGTTCCATAAAAGCACATTTAGTGACGCATATGAGAACTCACACTGGGGAAAAACCACATTCTTGTAAAGTATGTGGATATTCTTGTGCTGAAAAATCAAATTTAGTGAAACATATGAGAACTCACACTGGTGAAAAGCCGCATACTTGTGAAATGTGTGAATATTCATGTTCTGAAAAAAATGTATTAGTGAGACATATGAGAACTCACACTCGTGACCACAAGAAAAGGTAATTATAAAACAGGGAATTGGTCGATTGCGGAAAAGAAAAAAATCCTTCACTGCTTAAATACTCATGATTTGAAAAAATGGGGTTGGTGCAAGGACAAAATAGTCGAGGGCCAAATAAAAAAAACGGATCTACCAAGAGAAAAACTGGAGGCAACTACAACCAAAAAAATACTCTCTATAGTCTCACAAATTGATAAATATATACCTCCACATGAGATTTATGAGATAAAGGAGAGAGCCATAAAAGTGTCTGAGACTGACTTCAATTCCCAAAAAGACCAGGGAGAACACCATGAAACACAGTGGAGCCGGGAAGAAAAGTGGACCCTTATATGGGCAATGGAGTATGCCAAAGCCAAATATACAGGACTGAAAGAACGGTGTGCAGAAGGCAAATAATTTTCTACCACCATTGCTCATACAAAAAATAACATTAATATTGCTCATACAAAAATAACATCCCAAAGGGAAGACTGACTTCCCAGAAATCCAATTTCTTGATGAGTGGAACATTCTCATATGATCAGATTGCAGAACTAAAACGCTGCACCCACCAGATGGCGACAAACGGGGAGTGCCCAATCGACAACCCCGTCCCCATGCCGGAACCTTACCAGACAGCCAATATATATAGCCCAGCAACAAACCCTGTGGCACAGGCATGTGACACAATGGAGAGATCTCCACTGAAAGAAGGAGCACCCACCAAAATCTCTTCATCAATTAATGGCCTATCAAAGAAACAAGACCACCAGATTCTGAGACGACAGAGCCAAAATAATCCTCAAAATCTACTGATAGATGCAGAGCAGATTGAGCTAGAGAAGCAGCTGGCCAATCAAATTGAAAGAATTAGGCATCTACAACTGCAAGACCGACCCAGACTGGTCTAAATAAAGACGACCAAGGCCTTCAAAAATCTCGCTGTAAAAGTGAACAATGCCCTCTCTTAGTACCAACAGACGCTCCATAAACAGAAATTTACCATGCAACATATGGGACTGCATAGTTTATCCAACCAAAACTCCTTCCCCAAACATCAGAAAGGAAAAAGGAGGACACAGGGGGCCTAAACCAAATGAAAACCAAACTCCAAAAAAGGATAAATGGTTTTAGAAAAGAAATATCCCAGATATCTTCTTTCCTGCGGACCGAAAATCCCGGACAAAACTTGAAGAAGAAGGTGGGGACTTTAAAATCTCGATACTCCCTTCAGACCAAGCTAAGAGCTCATATAGCAGAAAATCAGGCAAAAGTGAAGGGCGTAGCTGCACAAATAAAAATAAGCAACAAAAAATTGAGTCCAGGTTCATAAACAGTTTGTTTGACAGAAACTGTACCGAAATCTCATCAGCGATAATATCAAAGTAACATCACCACCAACACAAGAACAGGCCATTGTATGAGGACCCAAAACAACATCGTGAGAGGGAGTGGATAGGCACAATAAAAGGATCAGTCAAGGGCAAGGAAAAAATGCCAGCGTTGGAAATTACCAAAGCAGCTTTAAATAAAAAGATAATCCACTACAACAACTTCAAAAGCCCAGGAATTGATAACATCCCAAATTTCAGGATGAAAAAGCTGACGGCACTACATCAACACTATGCCCTGGCATTCAACCGAATTATTGGTGGCAAAGAAGAACCACCAGAATGACTCACTATTGGCAAAACAACTCTTATACCCAAGAGCCAGGAAACACATTTGCCAAATAAATACCGACCTATCTGCTGCCTTTCAACCACATACAAATGGCTTACTGGAATAATTGCCGATGCAATTCATCAGCATTTGACTAATGATGAATACCTTGAGAAGGAGCAGAAAGGGTGCACAAAAACAAGCTTGGGACAAAAGATCAATTTCTTTTGAACAAAACAATCCTGGAAGAATGTAGGAAGCGACAAAGAAACCTGTCAATGGCCTGGATTGACTACTAAAAGGCATTTGACAGTGTGCCTCATTCCTGGATAATGCTGTGTCTGAAGCTGTAAGATCTTTTATTACAAAACAAACGACAATGTGGCAAACATCTATTTCCCTACACCACGTGGAAGGGACAATACAGTCTTCAAATATTAGCATCCAGCGAGGCATATTTCAAGGCGATAGCCTTTCACCACTACTATTTTGCCAGTCAATCGATCCACTCAGCAAGCTTCTAAAAAATGTGATGCTGGGTACAATCTCAGTAGAGGCAGAAAAAATATTAAAGTAAAAGAGTAAATCGTTTACTTTTCATGGATGATCTAAAACTCTATGCAGAGAAAGAAAAACACCTTGTTTCCCTGATAGAAATTGTGAAAACGTTCTTGGAGGATATCTGCATTGAGTTTGGATTCGGTTCTGGGGTTCGGGAAAGAGTGAGTCACTCTCTCGACAACACCACGTTTCTGCTCTCTTCTTTTCCAATCAACCACACCTGGCCTTTCGCCACCAATGTCACACCACACAATCCGAACGTCAGCAATACGAAATTCTTTTCAAGAGAAGATGTTCACGACTCTTTTCTCTCTCCTCCCCCAGGGAATTTTTTCCCAGCTTTTATATCCTCCTATCTAGAAAAAAAGGAAGAGACAGGAAAAAAATAGCTTCGCCCATCATGCTCTGTCTTCCCACGATGCCCTTCACGTATACAAATACGCTGGCCATCCTTTCCTTCTTCTTTCCCAAAGATCGATGCAGACACGCCCGGTACGATTTTTTTCTTCTTTTCTAACCATATACCCCACACAAATGTGATAAATGCACAATAAAAAAGGGGGAAAAACAACATCTTCAGATCAAGGATTTCACATACAAATACATCGGCATTAAGGAAAACAATTATGTGGAACACGAAAAAATGACCCCTAAAAACAAAATTACGACTATAAAACCAGCTTGCAATACCTGTGATCACGTACGGTTTCTGTATTATAGACTGGCCTCAATATAAAATAAACAGGCTCGATACCAAGACCAGGAAAAACCTATATTTACATAAGGTAACATACCGAAACCAATGCAGCGACAGGATATACCTACCACGAAAGAAAATTTAACGATGCATATCGAGCCACTATAGTAAGCATCTCCTATATAAAAGATTGGGTCCTCTTTATTAATAGAGGTCACCTGAACATGACGCAATTATATATAATAATATTAAGACAAAAACAATGCAAAAATGCTAACGGGTCGGAACTCATGATAAAAATGGACCCATCAACTTGTTTATAAACCAGCCGGAAATATGCAAACAATGAAGTAAGCCTCCCTACATTTGGAAATAACAGTCCAGTAAGGACAGAAATATTGGATCAAGTAAAGAATAGACACCCTGTAGCAGACGACACCTAGTTCTATTTTTGTTTGATAAAAATAAATAAATAGTTATTAAAAAGTTCTGTAAATATATTAAAAACGCACTCAGAAAGACACCCATTTATTTAAATATCATTTATATTTTAAAACATCTTGCTCGCGAATATTCAAAATTTAATATTTAAAAATATTATTTTACAAATATATTAATTGTCGCTGAAGTTAATATATTAAAGAATAATTAAATAAATATTAAATTGTCTTAAAAACGCACACAGAAAATAACCCAAAAGAACACAGTACAAAAAATCAATCTTGGTTGCAAAACTCCGAAACAGAAAGACACCCATTTATTTAAATGTATTTTATTTAAATATGGTCGTTTTGTTACTTACTTTAAAAAATGTTTTGTAAATATATATTTTTTCATTTAAATCTTCAACAATTTTGTAAATATATATATTTTTTAAATTGCTGGCGAATATTCAAGCATGTTGCTATTTGACATGTTTACAAACAACTGACGCCATGTGCTTGTGCCAATGTCAAGGTACAAATCACTGGTGTTAGTTGAAATGTGCACCTCTCTGGGCACACCTCTTTCAAAGAACACAGATGACAGCTGGCGAATAATGTAGGAGAAGCCCTGGCGCCGGAGTTGTCTCCAGACCAGGAAGCGTGTAAGTCCACAATCGATGAGGGTGAGGAAGTGACTGCCACCATAATGTGTGATATCCATGCCCACAGTCTGCCATGTGCCACTCACTCCCAATTGCCCTTTTTTCACTGTATTGGAGCTGGGTTGCTTAATTGACATGCCTGGCAACTTTCCACTGCTCTCTTGACATCTGCCCTTCGTACTTCTGGGTCAACCATCTTGGCAAAATATAGTGTCCGCTTAACCCCTGGGTGTCCGCATTGCTGATGAATCTCACTAATACAATCCACATCCATATTGCACGTGATGGCTGCACACAGTTGTTGCAGTGTCTCAGAATTTCCGCGGGTATCAGCCAGCAGCCACCGTGTTAGTACTTGTGTCAGCACATCTGCTCTTTTGCTTGCAGACCTGATCAATGTTACATCTACGATCAGGTTGTACTCTTTGATTGTATTAACCAGGGTGTTGAGCCATCTTGGTATGAACATCTCACTCGCTGCTATGCTCTTCCAGTCAATGCATCGTTTATCCACCGATGAATGCACACAGAGTCCGAGATAATATATAGTACCTTGTCTTGCAACTTAAGCGCCAGGGTAACTCCTTCCAATGTGGCATCAAGTTCGGCCAGATTTATGTGCCTAGAATCATTCTCTGGACAAAGCCAATAGGCGTCTTTGATAATACCATCATCAACTGCAAGGACAACTCCAATGGCTATTCAACTAACATCCACCCACATCGTGAACTCGTTCCTGTTAACACACCAGTTCCCTCGCACAGAGTCGTCACGAGTCACCCTGGCCACAGTTCCTGTTAGCATGCTCAGGAGTGTGGCATTATGCACTTTATCATCCCATCCCAATGATGTGGCACAACGTTTTATGGCTGCCACTGCCAACCACAAAGGGAAGTAGCCCACCAGCTTTCCACAAGCAGAAAATATGCTCCGAGTGATGTTGAATGGGACTACCGGAATGTCACCACCTCTCCTCTAGTAGAGCCCTTCCTTGCTACTGCTCATGCGCAGGCCAAGTATTTTTACCTATATCTCGCAGACGCTCCAGTTCCTTGTATGTCAGCCCGAAGTTTTCGAAGTGCTCTTTGACTGACTGGGCAGACATAAGGCTCTCATTTACAAAGATATCGTCAATGTAAGACGAGGTTGCCTGGTGCACAGCCTCATCGTGTTGCCAGATCGCGTGCATAATTGCCGTCATAATACCTAGTGCCATGTTTAGACCGAACCCTAGCCTGGTCAGACAATAGCGAGTTCCTTTAATTTCCACAGTCTGAAATTAGATATCCATATCAAGCTCTCTTCAGCCAATACTCATCTCTAGTAGGAAAAGTCCAACCAGATCACAGATGTCGGCACTGTCATACAATCCCATCGTGACATCAAAGGGATCTTCGGGATTTTATTTTTTGACTCATGTTTTATCGTCAAAAAATAAAAGGGTCTTCCTTGATTTCATAATTGTTTCCTTATCCAACTCGCTTATCTTTTTTATATTTTGATGCGCAAAACAATGATTTTTTCTAGAATTTACTTAGTAATTGAGGGGTAAAAATCGACGATATCCAATTGTGTGCTTCAGTTATTCTTTTAAACCAGTCCAGTACTATGCTTGTGTCTGCCCACAAATTAAGATTTGATTTTCTTTTTATCTCTTTTACTATATCTCTAATTATAGACTTGCTAGCTAGACCGATCAGGCTGGCTTATTATTAAAATTTTTCTTGTGGTCTTTTAAAGTTATAAACAAATTTTTCTTTGCTAACCTATTTACTCTGTATGCCTAACTTTGCGGCTACTTCTGTAGCCTATTTGTTAATAGATTTATGAGTAGCCATTTCGGCTAATTGGTATTTGTCTGTAATAGAGTTAGTACAAGCTTTTTTTCTTGTCCTGCTCCATTTTATTTAAATTTTTCGTTTTACCTGAGAAAACAATTGTCTCGGGTTTCCTTTTTATTTTTCATCTAATTTCATGTTTTGCTTTAAACACCTTTAATATTAACTCTAATTTATCTCAATGTCTAATTAAAATTAACTTTAATTATATAGAAATGCATTTAGAGGGCGGAGGGACACTTTTCTAACCTAAGGGATTTTTCTACTAGATTAACCTCAATATTATTGTATTCCTTTTTTTCTAATGGTTTTAAATTGAAATACATTTTAAAATACATTTTATAAAGTAAGATTTAAAAAAAAATAAAAATATAATTTTCATCCAAATTTAGAAAGTTACAAAATCAAATTTAGAATTTAAAATTTAAATAACAAAGTATTTTTTTTAAATTTAGATTTTAAATTCTTCCTCGGTATAAATGTCTCTCAGCATCTGTTACAATGTTTCTCCCAGAATATAAATGCCATTCCTGTTATAAATGTTTCCCCGTTATATCTCATCCCGATATGCACTCTGAGATATACACACGGTATATACACACACTGATATATGTATACACACATGCTAATATATGTACATAGGGTATACACATACATACACACACATTGATATATATATATATATACACAGTATATACACACTGATATACGTACATACGGTATATATAATACACACATGCTGATATATGTACACACGGTATATACACACACACTGATATAGTTACACATGGTATATACACACACACTGATATATACACACGGTTTATACATGCACACACTGGTACATGTACACACGGTATATACACACACTGATATATGTACACACGGTATATACATGCACACACTGATATATGTACACATGGTATATAATCACACACTGATATATGTACGCACGGTACACACACACACACACTGATATATGTACACACGGTATATATATACACACTGATATATGAACACATGGTATATACACACACACTGATATATATATACACACAGTATACACTCACACACTGATGTATGTAAACATGGTATATTAACACACACTGAGATATGCACACACAGTATATACGCAGAGTTATATATGTACACACGGTATATAAACACACACTGATATATGCACACACGGCATATCCACACACACTAATATATGTACACACGGTATATACACACATTGATATATGTACACACGGTATATATATGCACACACTGATATATGTACACACAGTATATAAACACACGCACTGATATATATACACATAGTATATGCGCACACGCACTGATATATGTATACACAGTATATAAACACACTGACATGTACACACGGTATATAAACACACACTGATATATGTACACACGGTATACACACACACTGATATATGTACACACAGTATATACACACACACACTGATATATGTACACATGGTATATACACACACTGATATATGTACCCACGGTATATACACACACTGATATATGTACCCACGGTATATACTGTAAGAAATTGTCTTTTTGCAAAACGGTGGCCTGTTTTGCCTCCACACGCCTGGAGCCAGTAGTATGAATTCCTATTGTCGGAATATTAGTTCTTTGTTCCTCGAAAGGATCCATCAATGTTCATGGTAAACTCGGCGGGAATGTTGGCGCCTATAATTAGGCATGATGTGAGTCACTTGGGACTCTAGATAAATTGAGATAAGATCCAATATTTGGTAAATAAACATGAAGAACTGTTCTTGAATGTCATCCTTAATTTGGATGGTTTCAGCAGTATAAAGTTGTCTGTTTGGTGTTAGAACATGTAGGAATTTTCTTAGCTCCCTTCAGTGGGAGCTGCTGGGATTTGAGTTCATCCCGATGTCCAGTTCTGCGTGGACTGAAAAGCAAAAGCATGATACAAAAAGTGCGCCAAGCAAATCACCTGACACATTCAAAATTTAACCAATGACGGCCGACCACTAAACTGCGTTGGTGGCTGAAAATAAGAAAGATGGCGTCTTATATGGAATTTCTCCCAATACACACACACACTGATATATGTACACACGGTATATATACACACGGTATATACCCATACACTGATATATGTACACACGGTATATACAAATAGACTTAAATATGTACACACGGCTACACAACACTATCTCTTGCCATCGCATTGAACATTCTCTAGTAAAACACGAACTTTTCCAAATGAACATTTCTTAATATTAATTCTTAATATTCTTGTAAAATTATAATTCTATAAACCTTTTTTCTCATTTAATCATGTTTTTTTTTATATTTTGTTTACAATTGTCTTTGCTATTTTCCCAAGCTTTCATTTTCTTTAAATTTCTGTAAATTGTAAATAAAATATTTAAAAAATACTGTTGATGTATTTAGTAAGTACTTGCTATTTTCCCAGTAATTCTTTTTTGAAACACCAGTACGACAAATTTCAGTCCTCTATTTTGGCACACCAAATGTTATCATGTATCAAGTGATGTACCAAATTAAAAAATACAGAAAAAAGTTAATTTTTACATTTTTATAAAACGAATAAACATAAAATTACATGTGAAAAAAAGACGTTTATGAGGGTTGGGAGGGGGTGTTAAAATTTCAACTCATGCAATGGAGATAAATTTGATTTTAAATTCTAAAACGAAACCTTTTTGGATACAACCGTGTGTGACGTACTGAAAAATATGTTTTTTCTAAAGAACCAATTGCTCTATTTCCCAAGCTGCATTAAATCTAATCCATTCCATGCAACGTAGAAGGGTTTTAAGCTCTCAACCCTTAAGCTTAGCAGACTGACTTTTTCGAAATCGCTAACCACATTAATATCTAAGGATTTCTACGACTATACATAGAATTAAAAAAGTGATCTATAATAAATAGCAACTCTTTATCTCTTTCCCTCTGATAGGAGATAGTATTTTTACATTTTATCAAACGAATTAACATCTAACGATTTCTACTACTGTCTGCAATTAGCAAAATATAAACGTTGTTGTTTTTTTGTTATTACATTAAAATTGATAAATCATATTAATATATGTGCACGCTATTTATAAACCTGTTTTTCTTCTGTCGTCACAAATATAACTTTTAAAAGCATATTTTATATCATTTACATTAATTATCAGCATTATTTGCCTAAGATAATTTTCTTTCCAAAGCCAATAACCATGCTATATTATCGATGACCTTGACGACGACGACGATGACAAAGACTATTCCATGAGATCAACATACGAAAAAAAATATATAACGTCTATTGACATTTTTTTAATTACTGTTCATGTAAGGGGGAAAAACTCTTCAGATCTTATTTTATTATCTTGTTTTATTTATTATGTTTCATCCGTGATTTGATATAATGGGTACTTGTGCAGTCAAATCAAGACATCAAAAAAATGAAAATATTGAAAATAATTATATTTTACGTTCTCGTTATGGAATAAAGTTTTCATGCAAGAAAAAAATGAATTAATTTGATCAAGCAGTTTTTTTTTTACCAAGGAAAATCAAATTTTAATGAGATTGATCGGGTAACGGCCATCTTTTTTCTTCGCTTAAGAGAAGGGAACGCCAGGGGGAGATAACTCCAATCACCGCTTAAAGTTTGTCAAATTTTGACGACATTATTTTGAAACATGAGCAGAAAAAATACTTACCATAATGTTTTTTTTTACTTATTTTATTTATTTCTCCTTTTTTAACCCTTTTTTTCATTTTGTTCTTTGTTAATCAATTTTTCGTTTAAAGCCACCCCTACTCGAGTTCCTAAATAGCCAAATGGCGACGAGATATCGATTTCACTAAAATTTGATTTTCCACTGTAAAAAAAAGTTAATCAAATTAAGTTACTTTTTTTCGGAGAACTTCATTCCATAATGGGTGCGTACAATATAAAACTTTTCAATATTTTCATTATTTAATGTCTTGATTAAACCATACAAGCGCCAATTAATGAAATACAAAACTGTTTGATTTAATTACATAAATATGTTTTTGGTTTAAGTTTTGTGCTTTGGTTTGGATTCTAAAAGTTTTCATTCGTTTGTATTTGTTCTCATTGAAAAGATTATGAATTTATGTTGTTGACGTGTAAACGACCTTGACATTAAATATTACAGTAAAATGTAAGTTCCGTTAAGAATTGAGGCATTTTGTGAAAATGTTGGTAAGTTTAAATGATAGTAAATTATTAGTTATTGATTATTGTTATTAGTGAATGAAAAAGTTGTGATATACTGATATTGGTGAAAATTTTATGGAGGTGTTTTAGTTTTTTATTAGTGTTTGTCGGTGGTTATGTAGAAGTGTGATATAAAACAGTGGTGGGCACCATTAAATATAATACTTACCTTACGTAGGTCAGGCCCTGGTCCTTCGGGGCCTGGGCAACACGTATCAACCAAAGACCGTATGTGGAGGCAACCCCACATATAAGACCTTGGTCAATGTAGGGGCAACCCCTCATGCCAATTGTCACTATCCAGCTCCCCTACTCCCCGGGGAGTTGGTCTCCATTTCCTCTTCACCCCTTACATAAAAAATCGGCCTTGTGCCTAATTTGCTCGGTGGGGGGAGCAAATAAATACCCTTACCTTACGTAAGGGTAACGGTGATCACTAAGGTCGTTCCCCCAGAGCGAGGCCCATCTATTGCACTACGGTTGGGTTGACCTTTGCGATCGTCCCAAATGTGGACGACTCGGACGTGCTATTTCTAAGTGTGGGGTCTGCGTACGCGCTCACCCTGCCCTGTGTGTGATCATGAGATCAGGGGGGAGTGTAGGGAAAGGCGCGACTTACCTAATCAGCACATGTGCATAATTCAATGGGTCGGTCGTGGAATGAAATGAATGAAGAAGAAAGAAACAAAAATGGCTGCCTTATCTCTTTATATGCCTGCAATGTGACCACCTGATATGCAAATGAAATGCTCCTGGTTGGAGATAAAAGAGGGTTGATTTTTGAGAGGGTCGTTCATTTTGAAGTTGGATTTCAAAGCAATAAGTTGAATTAGCAGAAGTGCGTTGGGTGTTGAGAGAAGGTGCGTTGCGTGTACAGAAGTTGGAAGTTTGGACAAAAGGAAATTATTGGTGTGACGGGCGGAAGAAATAAAACTCAAGTTATTGAGTTATAGTATATACGTTCATAGATTACAGTTAGGGTGTCCGCCGATTGCAAGATGGTGCGACAAACCAAACTACGCAACTTTAATCCTGGATCACCTTAAATAAAATAAAATTGAAAAAATGCTGATAGAAAATGGGGGTAATTTTAAAGGAATTTTCAAGGGTGATTATTCATATTTACCGTAGTTTTCTATAAGTACGCTGATATAATTTTGAAAAACTTTACCTCAGAATACATAATTTTCCCTTATTTTCAACGTCGATTCCCGGGAGAAGGGGAGTATGGCGTAGGAGATACATAATTAAAACTAATGTCCTCATTTACTGGCATACCTACGAGGGCAGAGTTAGTCAGACACAAGGCCAATTTTCCATATGTAAAAAGCCATCATCGCATACATTATCTGCTTCTTTTTTTTGTTTATAAAATTGCCCAGGATTTATTGTTATTATACCATAGCAAGTGTATTTAATTGCCTGCGAAACAGATTTTCTTTATAATTTATTTGATATAAAATATATTTTTTCCCATATATGATATCACTAGGCACTACCTACACTACAGAAGTCACCACAAAATTACCCTCTATATGTAAAACGATGTAACTTTATTATAAATTAATATTATCAATATAACTTTTGTACCATTTAAAAGAAGGGCAAAATAAACTAGTAATAATTGAAAAAAATTTTTTCATCGAACGAAAATAATCAAATTGCGAGACGAAAATCGTGTTTACATAATTGATGCTTTAAAATAACGCCCCCATGTAGTAAGCATTTCGAACGTGAAAACATACCCGTTTTTAATAAATCTAGCAAAAATCAACTAATGGTCAGATTTTCGTGAACTTTTCGATACTTATCGATTTTAGAATGAAATTACATATAAAATGCAGTTTCCATGAAATATATGAGGGAAAATATCTTTTTAGTGCGTCCCTCCTATATTTATTTTTTTCGAAATTTTAACAAAATATATTTAAATCGATCGAAATTTCTATTTATTATGAAACATAAGAGTTCAAATAAGTAAAACGTATTTATTTTTAAACATTTAAATACACATATTGAACAAAAAATTACCTTGAAGTTTCAATTAAAAAAATGATATAAATTTAACATTGTTTTTTTTTTTTTTTTTTAAATAGGGGTTTTTCGAGTTAATATATACCATAATACCAGTTATGATATATATAGCATCAGTTGAATTGCGAAGAAAAAGAAACTTCTTAAAAATCAATTATTTTTTAAAAAGATTAAAATGATTAAAATTCAATTATTTCAAAATGTTCTGTTACAACATAGATTTTTAATTAATTGTGTTTAAAACTTAATAATTAAAAAAATATTTAATGTAAACATGCAACTATTTTATCGCCAGATTAAAAACAATTTGAAAATATTATTGCAAAAATATTAAGCATTTTGTAGCCCCCCCCGTCATATTTTCTAGTCTCTTTTTACCGAAGAAAATATGGAACCCCGTAGGTAACCAAATGAACATTCAGTAAAACCGTATTTCATATTTAATATACAAATGTTTATAATATTATTAATCATAAAACTGTGTAAATCTTAAAACCTAACAAAATTATAACAAAGATTAATTATTAATTGCAGTTTGAAGAAGATAAACAAAGGTTTAAAAAAATCATTAAGTCGCTTCTGATTTTCCATAGTTCGTATAGTTAACACAAATATGAGGTCACGAAAACATGAGGTCCAATCTTCACAATCGTTTGGCAGTCCCTAGATATCCCATACAGCGCTATGGCATAATTATTACCATAAAACAGTATGTTTTAATTTACGGGCCAATCGGCATTCGCAGTATTTTTTTTTTATTTATGGACTAATCAGCATTCACCCTTGAATTGTCGACTTTTAAATATTTTGGGGTACGCTAAGAACGAATATCGCATTTATTTCTTGCGCAAACGAATACTTATTCATATTTGAAGACATTCTTTATCCAACGTAATCACTACAGTTTGGCAAGCATGGCCGCCCGTCGTGCATTTAGGTAAAAACACCAAAGAGTGCCAAACAAGCCAAAAAATGACCACACCCCTCCTTTCACTTTCTTTATTTCATCAATTTGGATATATCACACACTTCTCATGAGTGGATAAATAATTAGTTTTATGATTAAAATAAAAATAAAAAATTTCGTTTTTTGACACAAACCGATTTTTTCTGACACCAGATCTGGCCCTCTTGCACTTTAGGCAAATGGAAATTAGGAAGATAGAAAAGGAACAGCATTCGTTTGACACCGGTTGAAAGAATGCCATTGATTGGATAGAGAAATTATGACGTCATTTTATGAATAAACAATTTCTTACGCGTAATTTTTATTAATTAGAAACGATAAAAAGATACGATATTGAAATTGATAGTATTAGAAAACAATTTTTTTTTTAAATAAATGATAGTTTTAGAAATAAATACATGCATGATAAAAAATACTTTTTTTTATTTAGTATAAAACAGTTTTTTTTAACAAACCAAAATTATAACTGAAATTGTTCTGATACATATTATTATACGTGAAAATATTTAATTTAATATAAATATAGTTTAAAATAAAAGTAAAATAGTTCACTATAAGTCAGCGATCGAATTGCTTCTACATTAATTATTTTTATTATTAAATACTTATTTACAATACTTTCAATTCTTAAATTCTATCTAAACTTTAAAAACTTCTTTTAACTGGAGAACTAATTAACGTTTTTTAAATTGAAAATAAAAGCAAAATAGTTCACTATAAATCAGAGATCGAATTGTTACTTAAATGACTAACTTTTAAAAATGCTTCTACATTAAATATTTTTATACTATTATTAAATGCTTATTAAATTCTTCTACAATAATTTGAATTCTTAAATTCTATCTTAACTTTAAAAAATTTAAAAATTCTAAAAATACTATTAATCATTAAATACTTAGTTATTAAATTATTTTCCAATTCTTTTTCAACAATTTAAATTTTTATCAATATTTCATAGTAATGACGTCATAATTTCTATATCCAATCAAATTGCATTCTTTCAACCGGTGTCAAACCACTGCTGTTCCTTTTCTATCTTCCTAATTTCCATTTACCTAAACTGAAAGAGGGCCGATTTTTTAAAATCGAAGATTCATATTTTTTTTTCATGTTTGTTATAAAGCATGGTTGAATCAATATTGTTTATTGTATTGCAATAACAATAACATTTTTAAATGGATTTAATGGGATTTATTTCATACGTGTAAAAAAAAAAACTACTTTTCACTCCAGGAATTCAATACATAAAGAAAAAAATCGGGATGAATTCGTGTTTTCTTTTGTGTTAAAAACAGAAAAATTCGTTTTGTTTGTTTTGACTTCTTTAGTAAATGGATAAAACTTTTTTTTTTCGTGTATTAAATTTATTAAAAAATAAAATATATGAAAATATAAAAGAACCAAAATTCAAATATGGAAATCACGATTTAAACGTGCAATTATTTAAAGAAAAAAAAATCAACAATGAATTTAGATCACCGCAACACGGTGTAATCGTTATTTCGTCCCTAGTGTAAACATGTCCGGGAATTAGTTAAGTGTGCCGAATTGTTTTCCTATCAAGTTAAGATTATATTTGTCAATGATGAAGAATTGTTGCGATTTCTCCAGTAAGGTTCTCTTTTGTGTGTCGAATTCATTAAAAACTAAAATCTATGAAAACATGAAATTCATCATATTATTTAAGACTGAACATTTCATTATTATTTGATCAGTCGAAGCTGAAAAATGTAATCAAAATAATCAAAAGAATCTTCATATAAAAATGTGGTTAAATACGTTTGTATTAAGAAAATCCGGAGGATTTGTATTTCACTGACCCATAGATCGGGCATTTTAAAAAGTGCACAAAAAAAACAAGAACACCGCCCGACCGATGTATAGGAAAAATTACTTCTTTAAGAAAAGATTTTCTTAGGAATTTAAAAATAAATGTTTTAATAATTTGTTTGTTTTATTTCCGAAATATATCGTTTTTAGTTAATTGAAAAATATCTTTTAAAAAAACAATGCAAAAAAGATTTATTTATGAAATAATTTTTTATTCGGCGAAAAAATATCTTAAATCAATGAAAAAAAAAAGAATTTTTTGTGAAATATTTTTTTATTCATTGAAAAAAATATCTTTAAAAGACAAAAAAGGAAATGGATTCATTTGTAAAACAATTTGTTTTTACTTCATTAAAAAATTATTTTTTTAAAAGTCATTGAAAAAAGAATTTATTTGTAAAACATTTTCTTTTAGTTCATTGGAAAATATCTTTAAAACATGGCAGCGTTTTAATAGATGATCAGTGTTCGTTTATTTGGTGTTATAACCGAATGTCGGAATTGTAAAATGAATAGTTCTCATCCAATCAGCGGCGACCGATATTTAACAGGTAGAAATCATTTTTTGTCAGATTAAAGAGGTAGGATTATGCATACGTCTTAGAAATGTGCAGTTAGTTAATGACGGTTAATACCCAGGAAAAGCATGTAAAAGTATAAAAGTACTTGGTGTAAAATGGTGTCGTAAAAGTAGTCGGTAAAGTGAGGGTGAAATTTTATCTACTTCCTTTTTAAATTAGAACAATGAGGGTCATGGCGCTCCTCGGACTAAATGTAATTTTTTTAATATAACGAAATAATGTGTATGTAATTGCAGTCGTTAGTTATATTGTGAAGGGGTCCTGTCAAAGGTCACCAAGGTAACGTAATGGCTAAGGACATAAACATAGTAAGTTTTTATGTGCCATCTCTTGTTGTCCAGAGGGGGAATTGAGTCTCTTATTATATACAAGAAGATAATGAGCTGCAGGTTATGTTCTCCAGCAGTCTCAGCACTGTAAGAGGCGATAAATTGTTTTATCTGTAACAATTTTTCTGCAAAGAAATCGGTCGATTCTAGAGCTTCCGTTTTAAACATGTGGTCTTGTTTTGTGCTCAGGACGCGCGTTGTTATTGCAATTGAGAGACTCCTAATTTAGAGTTATGAAGCTTAAGATATCTGGTTAATCTCCAGACACAGGGTGTTGTATGTTACAATGTTGAATAGCAGCAGTAACTCTTTATTTCGGTCGTTGTAATTCTCGTAGTTTGACATTTGACAACTGAGCTCTTCTCTACATTTCCATACTCTGCACTTATTGACCATCTGCTTCGCATTTCTAAGGTTATTGTCCAGTAGCTTTGCCATTGATAGTAACGAGAAAGAACCAGTGAGTGACGGTGTGATAATAACGAAAAAGATAAAGTGAGTCTTTGCCATTATTTGATTAGTCGAAGCTGAAACCAGTAATCAAAATAATCAAAATAAATATATAAAAATGTGGTTAAATACGTTTGTATTAAGCAAATCCGGAAGATTTGTATTTCACTGACCCATAGATCAGGCATTTCTAAAGTGCACAAAAAGCAAGAACACCGACCGATGAGAAATTAAAAAAAAATGTCTTAGGAATTTAAAAATAAATGCTTTAATAATTTTATTCTTTTATTTCCGAAATATATCGGTTTTTGTTAATTGAAAAATATATTTAAAAAAATGCAAAAAAGATTTATTTGTGAAATAATTTCTTTATTCATTGAAAAAAATATCTTTTAAAAAATCATTGAAAAAAAAGGATTATTTTTGTAAAATAATTTTTTATTCATTGAAAAAATATCTTTAAAAGTCAATAAAGAAATGGATTTATTAGTGAACAATTTGTTTTTACTTCACTGAAAAAATATTTTTAAAAAAGTCATTGAAAAAAGGATTTATTTGTAAAACATTTTCTTTTAGTTCATTGAAAAAATATCTTTAAAAAATGGTAGCGTTTTAATAGTTGATAAGTGTTCGTATATTTGGTGGTATAACCGAATGTCAGAATTGTAGAATGAATATTTCTCATCCAATCAGTGGCGACGGATATTTAACAGGGAGAAATCATTATTTTGTCGGATTAAAGAGGTAAGATTATGTGTACGTATAAGTGAGGGTGAAATTTTTATCTACTTCCTTTTTAAATTAGAACGATGATGATCATGGCGCTCCTCGGACTAAATGTAATTTTTTAATATAACGAAATAATGTGTATGTAATTGCAGTCGTTAGTTACATTGTGAAAGGGTCCTGTCAAAGGTAACGTAATGGCTAAGGACGTAAACATAATAAGTTTTTATGTGCCATCTTTTGTTGTCTAGAGGTTGAAATTGTGTCTCTTATTATATACAAGAAGATAATCAGCCTGCAGGTTATGTTCTCCAGCAGTCACAGCACTGTAAGAGGCGATAAATTGTTTTATCTGAAACAATAGTTCTGCAACAAATCGATCTATTCTAGAGCTTCCGTTTTCAATATGTGGTCTTGTTTTGTGCTAGGGTGGCCGTTGTTATTGCAATGGAGGGAGTCATAATTTAAAGTTATGAAGCTTAAGATATCTGGTTAATCTCCAGACACAGGGTGTTGTATGTTACAATGTTGAATAGCAGCAGTAACTCTTTATTTCGGTCGTTGTAATTCTCGTAGTTTGACATTTGACAACTGAGCTCTTCTCTACATTTCCATACTCTGCACTTATTGACCATCTGCTTCCGCATTTCTAATGAATGGTGGTGTAGTTTAAGATGTGTTTCTGATGCATTGCTGAATGAAGCCAATTGTGATTCTCTTTTTTAATTATGAGAGCTGATATTTGTGTTTTAATTGAAAACAAAGAGACTTTCGTCGCCGACAGTTTATTTTGGGGTCGAAAAAGTGAATTATTTTTCTTTGCAGTGACATCGCTTTCTTTTCTTTAATTTCTCAGCCAGTATTTTATTTTATTTGCTACAAATTTGGAGTATTGATAGCAAAAAACTTGCTTTTGATAAAAAATCCATGGGTTTTATGAGTTCTTAATTCTCTATTCTTTGTTGCTACAAATGATGGAAACACATGGATCTGCATAGATTTTATCAAGACTTTATATCTGAAACGCATTTCTGTCTTTTATCTTGGGTGCAGCATTTGTTTGTATTTTTTCATATTATGTTTTATATATGATTATCTCATGATGTTTTTTATTAATAGCTGATTTTATAATGAGTAGTATCCGCATTGCAAATCCCCCAAAAAAAACTATAAAGAGAGCCTGAAGACATCCAAGGAAGACGTTAAGTAACCATTTAAGTTAATTCAATATAGAAGAACAAAAATAAACTCATTGTTTACAAGATTATCAAGTGTGAGTTCTGAAATGTGTTGAAAGATTTTGTTTACGAGAACTTTAATATTAACATTGTTTACATGAATATGGTTTTCACATTTTATGGTGTCTCATATGTTTTCTTAGATCTTGTTTAGTAAAACATGAATATACACATTTTTCACAAGAATATGGGTTTCCCCTAATGTGTAATCTCATGTGATTTGTAAGGTGGTGTTTCTGTGAACCTGAATAACCACATAGTCCACAAGAATATGGTTTTACTCCAGTGTGAGTCCTCATATGTTTATTTAGGTTTGATTTATTTGAACATGGATAGTGACACTGTCCACAAGAATATGGCTTTTCTCCAGTGTGAGATGTCATGGTTAAAACTGTTCAAATGAATCAACCAATGAATGGTGGTGTAGTTTAAGATGTGTTTCTGATGCATTGTTGAATGAAGCCAATTGTGATTCTTTTTTTTAATTATGAGAAATGATATTTGTGTTTTAATTGAAAACAAAGAGACTTTCGTCGCTGACAGTTATTTTGGGGTCGAACAAGTGAATTATTTTTCTTTGCAGTGACATCGCTTTCTTTTCTTTAATTTCTCAGCCAGGATTTTATTTTATTTGCTACAAATTTGGAGTATTGATAGCAAAAAAAAACTTGCTTTTGATAAAAAAATCCATGGGTTTTATGAGTTCTTAATTCTCTATTCTTTGTTGCTACAACTGATGGAAACACATGGATCTGCATAGATTTTATCAAGACTTTATATCTGACATCGTCTCATTTCTGTCTTTTATCTTGGGTGCAGCATTTGTTTGTATTTTTTCATATTATGTTTTATATATGATTATCTTATAATGTTTTTTTTTATTGATAGCTCATTATATAATGAGAAGTATCTCCATTGCAGGCTCCCACAATAACCTAAAAAGAGAGCCTGAAGACATCCAAGGACAATGTTAAGTTAGCATTTAAGTTATTTCTAGTAAGCATTTATTTGTTTTTGATTAATAGCTGATCTTGCAAGATTATCAAGTGCGAGTTCTGAAGTGTGTAGCCAGATTTTGTTTACGAGAACTTTAATATTAACATTGTTCACATGAATCTAACTTTCACATTTTATGGTGTCTCATATGTTTTGTTAGACCTCGTTTAGTAAAACATGAATATACACATTTTTTACAAGAATATGGGTTTCCCCTAATGTGTAATTTCATGTGATATGTTAGCTGTTGTTTCCGTGCACATGAATAATCACATAGTCCACAAGAATATGGTTTTTCTCCAGTGTGAGTTATCATATGTTTATCTAGATTTGATTTATCTGAAAATGAATAATCACATATTTCACAAGAATATGGCTTTTCTCCAGTGTGAGTTCTTACGTGTCTCACTAGATTTGATTGATTTGAAAATGAATATTGACATTGTCCACAAGAATATGGTCTTTCTCCAGTGTGAGTTCTTACGTGTATCTCTAGTGTTGATGGAGTTAAACATGAATATGTACATTGTTTACAAGAATATGGCTTTTCTCCAGTGTTAGTTCTGATATGCTTCGCTAGATTTGGTTTCTCAGGACGGTAATATTTCAATTGTTCCCAAGAATATGGCTTTTCTCCAGTGTGTGTACTCATATGCCTCGCTGGATTTGGTATCTCAGAACGTGAATATTTCCATTGTTCCCAAGGAGATGGCTTTTCCTCAGTGTGAGTACTCGTATGGATCGGTAGATTTGGTTTCTCAGAACAGGCATATTTCCCTTGTTCCCAAGAATACGACTTTTCTTCAATGTGAGTACTCATATGCATCGGTTGATTTGAATGATCAGAACGTGGATATGTACATTGTTCCCGGGAATATGACTTTTCTTCAGTCTGAGTACTCATATGCATCGGTTGATTTGGTTTCTGTGAACTTGAATATTGGTATTGTTCACGAGAATATGGCTTTTCTCTAGCGTAAGTATTCATATGCATTACTAGATTTGGTTTCTCAGAACGTGAATATTGATGTTGTTCACGAGAAATCGGCTTTTCCCCAGTGTGAGTACTCATATGCATCGCTAGATTTGGGTTCTCAGAACGTGAATACTCCCATTGGTCCCAAGGGTATTGCTTTTCCTCAGTGTGAGTACTCGTATGGATCGGTAGATTTGGTTTCTCAGAACAGACATATTTCCCTTGTTCCCAAGAATACGACTTTTCTTCAGTGTGAGTACTCATATGCATCGGTAGATTGGGTTTATTAGAACGTTTATATTGACACTGTTCCCAAGAATATAGCTTTTCTCCAGTGTTAGTACTCATATGCATCGCTATATTTGGTTCCTTAGATTTGGTGTCTCCAGAATAAGTTCTTACAGGCGTCTCTAGATTTGATAATCGAGAACAAACAATTTAACAACAATCCTTATGTTTTGCTGAATTTGATTCATCAGAATAAAATATTTCACACGAATCCTCAGCTTTGTCATATCTCGCATTAAAGTTTATTTCTGAGAAAAAATCGATGCACACATTGTACAAAAATAAGAGTTTTCTTTTGTCTGGCTCATATGTTGCACTAGATGTATTTTTTAAGAAGAGGGAAATTCACATACGAGTTCAGATTCAACAGAAGCGTTCAAGCAGGAACATCTGCAAAGAAAACATATTAATATTATTTTAAGTGATTTTTGTAATAAAATATTTTTTAATTTTTATCGTTATGGAATTTGTTTGACTCTTTATGAAAATTATTTAGAGATTTCACATTCATGCTGACACAATCATAACTATGATTGATATCTTTTATACTGATACAATCATAACTATGATTGATATCTTTTATACTGATACAATCATAACTATGATGAATATCTTTTATATTGATACAATCATAACTATGATGAATATCTTTTATATTGATACAATCATAACTATGATGAATACCTTTTATATTGATACAATCATAACTATGATGAATATCTTTTATATTGATACAATCATAACTATGATGAATATCTTTTATATTGATACAATCATAACTATGATGAATATATTTTATATTGATACAATCATAACTATGATGAATATATTTTATATTGATACAATCATAACTATGATGAATATCTTTTCTATTGATACAATCATAACTATGAAGACTATCTTTTATATTGATACAATCATAATCTTTAAGAAAAATTACTTAAGTTGTTATAAAATTTCTGATTGTTTTTGTTGCTTTTCATCATATCCAAGATCTGTTCGGTTCTTGAACAGGAGACTTCAATAATAATGAGCTGATGCTTTTCTTTTGACTATTCTGACATGTTCGCTTTTTTATTCTTACCCTCCTTATTCTGTCCCATAAACTAAACTGAGCGGCTTATCTTCTCAACAATGGCCAGGTCGTGGATTTTATATTGATACAATCATAATTACGATGAATATCCCTGATTTTATTGTGAAATTGGAAATATTTTAATATTCTAATAATATTCATCAGCTATAAACGAATAGTTCCACTCTGCGCGCTTTGATGATTCGTTAATAAAGGCAAGGTAAAAAGAGTAAGAGTAAATACTGACAAAGCAGTTTGGAGTTTCTTAGTTGGACTTAATAGCCACAATACAACTGTTGATTACGACATGTTCAAAGATTAATTATATTGTAAAAACAATAAACATGCTATGACACACACACGTATAAATTATATATATAATATATATATATATATATATATATATATATATATATATTGAAGATAAAATGTCATCTATATAATATATATTAATCATTGTATAAATCATAATATATATATATATTGTATAAATCATAATATATATATATTGTATAAATCATAAAATATATATATATTGTATAAATCATAATATATATATATATATATTGTATAAATCATAATATATATTAATTGTAGAAATCATAATATATCTATATTGTAGAAATCATAATATATATATATATATATATCGTAGAAATCATAATATATATATATATATTGTAGAAATCATAATATATATATATATTCTAGAAATCATAATATATATATATATATTCTAGAAATCATAATATATATATATATATTCTAGAAATCATAATATATATATATATATATTCTAGAAATCATAATATATATATTCTAGAAATCATAATATATATATTCTAGAAATCATAATATATATATGTATTCTAGAAATCATAATATATATATGTATTCTAGAAATCATAATATATATATATATTCTAGAAATCATAATATATATATATATTCTAGAAATCATAATATATATATATATTCTAGAAATCATAATATATATATATTCTAGAAATCATAATATATATATATATTCTAGAAATCATAATATATATATATATATTCTAGAAATCATAATATATATATATATTCTAGAAATCATAATATATATATATATTCTAGAAATCATAATATATATATATATATATATATATTGTAGAAATCATAATATATATATATTGTAGAAATCATAATATATATATATATTGTAGAAATCCTAATATATATATATATTGTAGAAATCATAACATATATATATATTGTAGAAATCATAATATATATATATATATTGTAGAAATCATAATATATATATATTGTAGAAATCATAATATACATATATATATTGTAGAAATCATAATATATATATATATATTGTAGAAATCATAATATATATATATATATTGTAGAAATCATAATATATATATATTGTAGAAATCATAATATATATATATTGTAGAAATCATAATATATATATATTGTAGAAATCATAATATATATATATATTGTAGAAATCCTAATATATATATATATTGTAGAAATCATAACATATATATATATTGTAGAAATCATAATATATATATATATATATTGTAGAAATCATAATATGTATATTGTAGAAATCATAATATATATATATATTGTAGAAATCATAATATATCTATATTGTAGAAATCATAATATATATATATATTGTAGAAATCATAATATATATATATATTGTAGAAATCATAATATATATATATATTGCAGAAATCATAATATATATATATATATATATATATTGCAGAAATCATAATATATATATTGTAGAAATCATAATATATATATTGTAGAAATCATAATATATATATATATATATATATTGTAGAAATCATGATATATATATATATTGTAGAAATCATAATATATATATATATAGTAAAAATCATAATATATATATAGTAGTAATCATAATATATATACATATTGTAGAAGTCATAATATATATATATATTGTAGAAATCATAATATATATATATTGTAGAAATCATAATATATATATATTGTAGAAATCATAATATATATATATTGTAGAAATCATAATATATATATATATTGTAGAAATCAAAATATATATATATATATATATTGTAGAAATCATAATATATATATATTGTAAAAATCATAATATATATATTGTAAAAATCATAATATATATATATTGTAAAAATCATAATATATATATATATTGTAGAAATAATATATATATATATATATTGTAGAAATAATATATATATTGTAGAAATAATATATATATTGTAGAAATAATATATATATTGTAGAAATAATATATATATATATATATATTGTATAAATCATAATATATATATGGTAGAAATCATAATATATATATTGCAGAAATCATAATATATATATATTGTAGAAATCATAATATATATATATTGTAGAAATCATAATATATATATATATATATGGTAGAAATCATAATATATATATTATAGGAATCATAATATATATATTATAGGAATCATAATATATATATTATAGGAATCATAATATATATATATATATATATATATATATATATATATATATATTGTAGGAATTATAATATATAGATATATTGTAGGAATCATAATATATATATATATATATATATATATATATATTGTAGGAATCATTATATATATATATATATATATATATATATATATATTGTAGGAATCATTATATATATATATATATATATATTGTAGGAATCAGAATATATTGTAGAAATCATAATATCTTTATATATTGTAGAAATCATAATATATAAATTGTAGAAATCATAATATATATTTATTAATCATTGTATAAAAACAATATTAAACATAATTATGAAGCACATTATATATATTTATTTATTTGGGAGTAAACAGTTACATATGGTCGCTACAAACAGCTATCTGTTCGGGTCATTGAGACTTCCTCAGACCACACTAACCCATAGATGCTACAAAGGAAAAGAAATATATATATATATATATATCTATGAGAAATTAAAATGAAATTGTAATTAGAAAGATAATGTTATTATTATTACTTTAATAGAAAATAAGGTAAAATAAGATAGAAAAACAGGGACTTTCGATAAATTGGTATATATATATATATATATATATATATATATATATATATATATATATTAACTTTAAATTAAAATCAGATTGTCACTAAAAGATAATGTTAGTATTATTAATTTAAATTAGACTAAGACCAGTAATACAGAATTTAAAAAATAAAGCAAAATTTCAGATGGAAACGATAAATTGGTAAAAAGTGACATAAACAGTTATCTCCCTTTCATCGCAAATGTACAGGAAAGATTAAAATTGAAAAAAAAAACTTAATAAAAAGAATTTTAATTAAATGATTAACATAACCAGCAGAGGATGAAGAATATTTTAATGAATATTTTATTCAAATGAACCTTTTTAACTTCTGTTCATTCATAAGAAACAACAACTAAGCAAAAAATAGTATTTGAATAGAATCTAGAATTTGAAGATGTAGTCTAGTATTTGAGAAGTAAATTAAATTGTTAAGAATTATAAAAAATAAATACAAATTTTTAAAACCTGCAAAATATTTAATTGTTGGAAATATCATTTAAAAAGTAAAAATACGAAAGTTGGAAAACAAATTGATCTGTACGCCATCGAAAACATAAAAAAATAAAAAAACAAAAAAATAGATCAGCTGCGTTGCATCTCTCTGAATATATGGAATGTACTCATATATGTACAAGTAGAGTGAATTTTATCGTATGAGGAGTAGCTATGTCGGAATATTTTTTTAATGATATATTCAAAATTGTCCAAATAGTTATGAAACAATCGTATTCTTATTTTATATCTTGTTTTGATTTATACGAAAATCTTAATCATTAATCTTAAATAATTGAGTAAAAAAATAATTAAAATTTGACTCTTTTTTATTAGTATATGAACATTACGGGAATGTTGATATATTGAAAAATTGGGTAAAACACACACATATATATATATATATTATATATATATATATATATATATATATTACAATAGAAAAATGCGAGTATAAAAAGTTATATGGTTAAGCTTAAACATGGAAAAGTAAAGGACTAGTTGTTTAAACTGAAAAATATATTCTAGTAAAAAATATAATAAATGTATAACTTAAAATATTGCAGCATTAAACATTGATTATATAATGGTATAATTTTTTTATTATTTTAAATAAAGTATTTTAATATTTTAGGCAATTCTGCAGTATGTGGACGGCGGTCATCTTATTTTGTTCGTTTCACTAAACTGGCGCCTGCTGGCGCTTCTCTCTCAAACAAGTACCACAATTATTCGTCAAAAAAATGTTTCGGAAAAAAATCTAAATCGGAAAACATGTTTCATTTAAATTATTAAATTGTTGTTGACCTTTCAATGTTGTTTTAATTCGAAAAATGTTTCAATTCAATAATTAATTTGTTGTTGACCTTTTAATGTTGCTTTAATTTGCCAAAATGTTTCGTTTAAATTGTTCACCTGAAAAAAATCCGAAAAAAATACATTATAACGATCCAATGTTTCTTTTATTATTAAGTTGTTTTATTAAACTTATATTTCTTTACGCAGACTTTTAAATAATTATTTAGCGCTTCTACACTATTAGGACGAAATTTTGTAGTCGATAAATGGAGTTTTCAGATTAAAAAAAAAGAAATCGTTTCTACTGATTTTTTTTTTATGTCAGTTCTAATAAATTACAAGGTAACTTCCAAATTATTTAGTCAAAATTACTTGAATATTACTGCATTATTAAACAAAGCAACTTTAATCGTGTTAACAAGTGCAAAATTGCCGCCATCTTGTTTAAATCAAGACGCAAAATTATCCTCCTTTTGAGCTCTCCTGGGTCTTACGACCGTTTTCTTCCAAATCAAGTTTCTATTTTATTTAATAAATGATTTTTTTCCCTTATCGATTTTCATAATTTTGGGATATAATCATCTTTAAAACAAACGAAGAATACGTAGATACCATCGTTTTCATGTGAAATTCTGTAAATTTTGTTTCACAATAAAATAATTTTTTTTAATTGGACTAAAAATAATAAAAAGGTTTCAAATTTAACATTTATTTTTGGCACTCGTACAGTTTAATCAACACATGAAAAACTGAAAATATCGAAAAAAAAAAAAAGATTATATTGTACGTATCCGTGTTTTGGACAGAAGATCTAAAATAGAAAGAAAAAGTACACTTAATCTGACAGAGTGAGTTAAAAAAAAAAATTAATACTTTTTTACAGCGGATAAGCACGTTTTTATGATAGCACGTTGAAGGTAGTGATCTTGGAATTATTTTGAACACGCCACGGGGGGATAACTCAATTTAAAGCGCCAACACTCCCTCCCCATACTTAATACTAGCTTTTATTCCAAAAAAAATCGAACATAAATTGTTTTTACGCTGTAAAAAAAAAAAAAGTGCTTGATGAAATTTAGTTTTTCTTTCAGAGTACTTCATTCCATAACGGACAATTGAAACTTTTTTCGATATTTTCATTTTTTATTATCTTTATTAAACTGTACAACTACCTTTTGTTTCTTTTCAACATTTTTAAATTATAAAATCTGTGGTTTTATAAACAGTATTGGGATATAATAAAATATAAGGTTATTTTATTATATCTAAAGTCGAAATACAGACTTTAAAATAAAACTAGTAAATAAAACTAGTTAAATAAAAGTAGGGGGTGCCTTTAAACAAATAATTGATTAACAAATGACAAAATGAAAAAATAATTAAAAAAAGGATACAAAAAGTCTGTAAAATAAGTGAAAAAAAAAACCACCTCAAATATTTATCTAAAAAATATTTATCTAAGTATTTTTTCTGCTCATGTTTCAAAATAATCTCGTCAAATTTTGACAATCTTCAAACGGTGATTGGAGTTATCTCTCCCTGGCTAAGCGGGCGGGGGGGGGTAGAGTTGGTTGCTACCCGATCGATCTCATTAAAATGTGATTTTCCTTGGAAAAAAACTACTTGATCAAATTAAGTGATTTTTTTTTGTTGCATGAAAACTTTATTCAATATTTTCCTTTTTTAATGTCTTGACTAAACTGTACAAGTATCACTTTCTTCCATAACGAGTATGTACAATATATTTTTTGTAAACTAAAAAAATACAATTTTTTTTTTTCATTTTTTTATGTCTTGATTAAACTGTACAAGTACCTTGGTTTTTTGTAAATTAATTTCCTACATCTTTTTTTGTTTTCGTAATTTTTGGACATTACTGCGACATGATAAAACCGGGGCGATTTTTCATTATATATTTTGGTTAAATAAATTTTTAAATTTTATATTATAAAAGGTGTATAAAGTCTATTTTTTATGTTTGTAAAAGTTTGTTTAAAAGTTCAAATAAAGTTTGTAAGGCAAGTGAAAAAAAAAATCTCGTTTTTCTTTTCTTTTTTTTCTTTTTTTTTGATAAAACTAACATTGACGTTTGACTTAAAACATTGCCGAGGACGAATTTTTCGCATACACCGCCATATTCCCAGTATCTCAGAAGAACAGTGATGCCAAAGTAAAACAAAGCGAAAATTATTATTAAATCTATCTTTTCATAAACAGCATTTTTCCGAATTAAAAAATTCATAGTATACTTTATTTATATATTTATTTATTATACCTCATAGTAATGGCGTATTCCACATAATATGTTAATGAATAATTTGCTTTTCATACAGTGTCGCAGTGTACTTTCTGTAAAAAAAAGTTTTTCTTCAGTGTTTGCAAAATACGGGGACGAGTTTTTATCGTATATTTTGGTTACTTAAATTTTAAAATTTTATATTATAAAAGGCGTAGAGATTCTATTTTTTATGTTTGTAAAAGTTTGTTTAAAAGTTAAAATAAAGTTTGTAATTTCAATGAAAAAAAAAACATCTCGTTTTCTTTTTCATTGACGTTTGACTTAAAACATCGCCGAGGACTGAATTTTTTCACATACATCGCCATGTTCCCAGTATCTCAGAAGAAAGCCAAAGTTATTATTAAATCTATATCTTCATAAACAGCATTTTTCCGAATTAAAAAAAAAAAAAATCATATTATACTTCATTTATTTGTTTTTTTTTTTTGTTACACCTCAGCGTAATGCCGTATTCCATATAATATATTCCTGAATAATTTGGCCACTTGTACAGTTTAGTCAAGACACTAAACATTTTTATGAGAGCGTGTTGAAGCAGACATCTTGTTTTGTTTTTTGTATAAATTTTGTTTTAATTTTATAAAGACAACGGAGAGATAACTCCATGTAAAGTGCCGATACTCCCTCCCCATCTTTAATTCTAGTTTTTCTTACTAAAAATCGAACCTTTTGCTTGGTATCATAACACTTTTTTTCGATGTAAAAAATAAAAAATAAAAAATAAAAAAAACTAGAATAATAGAAACCCCCAAAACGAAAAATGAATAAAAAAATTCAAATATATGACAAGTTAATGTTACCAAAGACAAGACAAATTATTCTGTTACCTACCTGAATAAGTTTTGTGTGATTGTACATATTTTAAAGCGTCTATTTAATCTGAAACACAAGGTAAGTTAGGACGAGAAGATGGCCGACATGCAATCATTTAACTGGGAAGTCTCGATAATCGCTTAAATCATAACATACTGATAGGAATTTATCCAATTAATTTCACGGTGACACTTATTGAATCAATTTCTTTCAGTATTTAGTTTATTTGTAGAGTTTTAAGCCAGTAATGACACTTCAAAGAAGGCATTTCTTGTTGGTCATATTTTCTTTTTAACTCTGCAACTCGGCACTTATTTTATATTTTTTTCGAACAGAATAAATCTTCATAATACGTTAAAAATTCAAAGCTTATCCAGATACAGAAAAGAGTAACTTATCTTGCCTTTGGTAATATTTTTTGTGACTTTGTTTGAACTTTTAAAAACTGTTTTTTTTTTGTTTGTTGGCTTCTGTGCTATACACCGTTTTATGAACAGTTTTTTTCAGCTTAAACATTTTTAATTATTTTTTAAACACTCCATAAGGTATATTCGTAAAGGAATTATATATATATATATATATATATATATATATATATATATATATATATATATATACATATATATATACATATATATATACATATATATATATATGAAGGCACCATAAAAATTCTGAATATATTTCTTGGTTATTTGCCCTCATCGTACGGATTACACAAACTCAAATTTCCTTCTATGCAGTTTGTGTAATGTTGAATGGTCGGAATGTACAACATCTGGTTTGTGGTTCTGGTTCACAACGTTGTGTTGTTGCAGTAGAATTGCGTTAGACGATCGTTATAAACGCTTACTATTCGATGTACTGGAGGGAAAAAAACAGATTTTGTTGCTAAAAAAACAACAAAAAAAAAAACACTTAGTTCGAATCGGGGTTTTTTTTTTCAGACTAATTTTGCTTATTTCTAGGTTAAATTCCATTTTTATGGTATCTGTTGTTTATTAAATTATAGATGAAACTACAGAATAGATTTTTTTTTTGACACCGCTCCCTTAGATGTCAGAATTTTCTTGGAATTTTTGACACCCCTAACACGAAACTGCGAATAAAATATAAAAATCTCGTAATTTTTCTGTTAAAAGTGGGTTATTTATTTTCTTTATGGATTATACTTCCAAACTAAACTATTAAAGTTGTTTTAAAAGTAATAGAAATATTTTTTAAACAGTAATGAATTTTCCGAACTCAATATTTTTCAATTTTTAAATTTTAAAAATCTATCAGAATTTCTCTATTGATTCTATTTTTACGATATTTTCAGGGTCAATATGAAATTTTATGTTCTTTCCAATAAACCGAATATAATATTTTAGACGAACGTTTTTTTTTAAATTCACGCCCCCCCCCCCAATTTTCAAGTTTCTATTAAAAAGTAAATAATTAATTTACTCACTGAAAAGTACATAATTAATTTACTCACAAATTGAAGAGAAAAGATCAATAAATAATATATTCAAATTTTAAAAAAAAAAACAAGTAGTGTTTTTAAAATTGTACCTGTAAATTTGGAAGTTTAAAACCTTTTTTTTTTTAACCACGTTATTTGTTTTTTCTTTTTTTTTTATGGAACCTTGGTCCTTGCTCCTTTAATTGAAAAAAAATCAGGGCTTGAATTACATTTTCGAGGAGTTATAAGCTTGGAAAGTCCGGAGGTCGAATAATTCACGCCTCCCATTTTGAAATGTCTATTAAAAAGTAAATAATTAATTTATGTACAAAAGTCTTATAATATAACAAATTGAAGAGAAAAGGTCAATAAATAATATATTCAAATTTAAAACAAAAAAAAGAATAGTTTTTTTTTAGAAATTTACCTGTAACGTCCGAAGTTTAAAACCTTTTTTTTTTCTTTTTTTTTTTTTTAAACACGTTTTTTTTTTTTTTTTGTTTTTTTAAATACAACCTTGGTCCTTGCTCCTTTAACTGAAAAAAAATTCGGGCTTGAATTACATTTTTCGAGGAGTTATAAGCTTGGAAAGATGGGGTGGAATTATTCACTATTTTCACGAAATTTCTGACACACCTACAACTCCCTATGTTAAGTATGGGTTTCTAAATAACCCAATTATTTCAGCACGGCCCGTATTTTGTATAAGTACTCGAAAGTTGTGGTGCTAGTGCAGATAGTGATCCGCGCTATTTTTAAAATCGTATTTCAAAGTTTAATTAAAGTTTTATGATGTATTTTTTATTCAATTGTAAGGTTAAAATTATAGAATAGGTACTTTGTACTTCCCATCCTCATGTTAAGAATGGCTTTTTAAATAATAACGTTATTATTTACGTTCGGATCACCCTCTGCACTAGTACCAGAAATTTATTTGGTAGATGTGTAATTTTCCACCCAAAATGGCTGCCGACTGCGAAGGCCACTTATACGTTGGCTATTTTAAAACGGTGACCCCAAAATGTGTACAAAAAGCAATTTACTGTTAAAAATATTTTTATTTTCAATTTTAATGGGAAAATAAAAATCACTTAGTGTTATAAATGGATTCAAAATTAAACAAATATTAACAACCCTCTTACTCCTTAAATTACACCTTTGGTATTAGTGCAGTGAGTGATCCGGACGTAAGTAATAACGTTATTATTTAAAAAGCCATTCTTAACATGGGGAGGGCAGGGTGTTTTGTACCTATTCTATACTTTAACCTTACAATTGAATAAAAAAAACTACATCATAAAACTTCAATTAAACTTGGAAATACGATTTAAAAAATAGCGCGGATAACTCTCTGTACTAGTACCTTAAAGTTTTATGATGTATTTTTTTTATTCAATTGTAAGGTTAAAAGTATAGAATAAGTACAAAACACCCTCCCCATGTTAAGAATGGCTTTTTAAATAATAACGTTATTATTTACGTCCGGATCACTCTCTGCTTTAGTCCCAACTATAATTAAACTTGGAAATACGATTTAAAAAATAGCGCGGACCACTCTCTGCGCTAGTACCAAATTTCTTTCAACTTTTTCGAATCTGTGTACAGTAATTCAAACCCAAATTTCTTTACCATTAAATTTTTAAAAAATTTTGGTAAACGCAAGATCTGGTAAAAAGGAAATCAAAATTTTCATAGAAATAAAAAAAAAATCTTATTTTAAATGCATTAAATTGTTAATTGTTAGGGAATAAAATAAAATAAAATTTTAAAAAATCTTATTTAAATGCATTAAATTTGTTAATTGTTAGGGAATAAAATAAAATATCAAAAAATAAAAACTTACCTTTACTTCTAAGCAATTCAATACGAAAAAAAGTCCATGAAAATTGGATGATTTTTTGTTTTGTTTAAGACTGTCAATTGTGTTCGGTACCTTAGGATTTTTTTGGTAAATTCATACAAATTCGATTCTGCGTGTCCAAATCATTAAGAAAAAGCTTTTAGAAATGTGTAAATCAAAAACACGATTGGAACGTGGATTAAAAAAAAACGACTGAACGAATATTGAAAAATGAAAATAAGATATAAAGATTAAAAAAGATTAAAAGAAAAAAACGAAAAACGATTATAATGAAACGTTTTAAATTCTTAAAAGTTCGTTAATTACGTGTGAGTAAACGTTTTCCGATGATGTTTGCAACGTATTGTCCATTCAAAAGACGAAAATAATTAAAGGTAAAAAAACGAATAAAACTAAGATTTCTTTGCTATTATGCTAACGGTCAACACTGTCACGAAATTTGCTTTTGCACTGGGACTCGCCACCATCGAAAGGTAAGATAGGCAGGCACGATGGGCAATGTTATATTTATGTAAAAATGGCACCAATAAATATGGTTGCTGGACTTTAATAAACGTCTGTAGCTAAATTTTTCATGAAGAAAAAAAAGCCAAGTTAAAAACATTTAAAAAATCAAGTCATAAAAATGCAAAATTGAAAAAATAAACGAATAAAATTAAGATATATTCGTTCTGCGTTAGTTATATGTTAACGGTCGACAACAACAACACTGTCACGAAATTTGCCTTTGCACTGCAAGTCGGCACGACTAAAAGATGAGATAGGCAGGTACAATTGGCAATGTTTAATTTATGTAAAAAAAAAAACATGCCACCAGTGAATAGGATTGTTGGACTTTAATAAATGTTTGTTGCTAAATTTTGCAGGGGTGGGGACTGGGGAGGTAAGTTAAAAACGTTTAAAAACACAAAGTCATAAAAATGCTAAATTGAAAATAGTTTTTGTTAATCATATAAACTTGTCCGGTCAGAAGATACGCTTAAATATATTTTGATTTATGCAGATTTCGTATTTGTGTTTACCGATGTATTGGAAAGTAAAAAATGGCGGCTGACTCTCTCTCTTTCACACGGTAAGTTTGGGGGGGGGGTTAAAAATAAAAACTAGACAAAATACTGTTAGAAACTCACTCTAATCTGATATATTGCCCTGAACTGGCATCTAAGCTTCAGCCTCTGTCCTATCGACGAAATGTTGCATCCCTCTGCCTGTTCTACAAGTATTTTAGTGGAGAATGCTCTGACGAACTGCAAGTACTTGTACCCCCACGACTTGAACACCCTCGACAAACCCAACAGGCTGCTAAATCTCACCCCCACATTGTAGAGATCCCTAGATGTAAAAGATCTTTCTACTCCAGTAGTTTCTTCCCCAGAACCGCTAGACTTTGGAATTCCATTCCAGGTCCCTGCTTCCCCAAATGTACTGACGTGCAAAAGTTCAAGTGTAACGTGAACCGACATCTTGCTGCCCAAATCCCTACATAGTACCCCAGTAGTCGTTGCCCCTGATAGTAACCCCCTACACCAAAGTGGCAAAGTACCTTGTTTGGGGTGAAAATGTAATTAAAGAAAAAAAACCCAAACAATTCAACATTCTTATAACGACAATTTTAATAGTGATTTTTATATTATAATACATTGTAATGCCACCCGGCCTGTCCAGGTCGTAAACTACGCTTAAATATGATATTTTAGTTCACGCAGATTTCATATTTAATATTATAGATCTATTACCCTATTGATTAATATATTTTACCCGATATATAGTAGTGATTACAAAAGTTAACAAAAACAGCTTGAATAGAAAGCAAAACACCTCAAAAATTATTTTCACTTTATAAATTTATTTGGTCGGTAAAAATAATTGCTAAGGTGTTAAAATTGAAAATCATTATTGACCATTTTCATGTATAAATCAAATTAAATTGTCTTTTTCATGCATGCGTAAATATTAAAGTTAAAGTCGTTTCATATTTAACTATTTCTTATCCATTTGACGATCGTTTGAATGATATCGACTGGAGTTGGACCGTTAAATGTTTTGCTTTCTATTCAAGCTGATGGCACCCATGTCATTTTTTATTATCTTTTGAAATCAGTACTGTATACCGGGCCAGTACTATGGATTAGGTTTACTATAATAATCACTATAGAAATGGCGCTATTAGAATAATGGATATGAAATTTGCATGAATTAAAATATATTTAAGCGTATCTTACGACAGAACAAGTTAGTATGATTAAAAAATAATTTTCAATTTAGCATTTTTCTGGTTTTATTTCTTTTAAACGTTTTTAACTTGGACTTTTTTCCTGCAAAATTTAGCTACAAACATTTATTAAAGTCCAGCAATCCTATTCACTGGTGCTATTTTTACATAAATTGAACATTGTCAATCGTACTTGCCTATCTTATATTATTTAGTATGTTTAATAAAAACATTTATTAATTTAACATTTTTTAAAAATTTTTTAAATTGGCCTTTTTTTTCTTGAAAATTTAGCTACAAACATTTATTAAATCAAGCAACTATATTTACAAGTGTTATTTTTACATAAATATAACATTGCCTATCGTACCTGCCTATCTCATCTTTCGGTCGTGCCGATTTGCAGTGCAAATGCAAATTTCATGACAGTATTGTTGTTGACCATTATCATATAACTAACACAGAACAAAGATATCTTAGTTTTATTCGTTTTTTTTTAACCTTTAATTATTGTAGTCTTATGAATGGACAATACGTTGCAAACATCATTGGAAAACGTTTATTAACACGTAATTAACGAACTTTTAAGAATTTACGTTTCATTATAATTTTTTTTATCTTTTTTCTTTAATTTTTTTCCTTTTTCAATCCTTTTTATTTATTTTAGAAAACGTTTATTCACACGTAATTAACGAACTTTTAAGAATTTACGTTTCATTATAATTTTTTATCTTTTTTCTTTAATTTTTTTCCTTTTTCAATCCTTTTTATTTATTTTATATATGGAAAACGTTTATTCACACGTAATTAACGAACTGTAAATAATTTACAACGTTTCATTATAAATTTGTATCTTTTTTTCTTTAATTTTTTTTTCTTTTTCAATCCTTTTTATTTACTTTTATATTTATTTCATCTTTTAATCTTTTTTAATCTCATTTTTTTTATCTCATTTTATCTTTCAATATTCATTCAGTCAGTTTTTTTAAAATCCACGTTTCAATCGTGTTTTTGATTTAAATATTTTTAAAAAAGCTTTTTCTTAATTATTTGGATACACGGAATCGAACTTGTATGAATTTACTAAACAAATCCTAAGAAACCACCGAATTTACATTTTTGAACAGAAACAAAAAAAGAAATCATCGGATTTTGATGGCATTTTTTCGTATTGAATTGTTTAGAAGTAAAGGTAAGATTTTATTTTTTGATATTTTATTTCCTAACTTGAATAATTTAATGCATATAAAAAAATTGGGTGGTCGTGCACTTACTGATCCGCGCTATTTTTTAAATTGTATTTCCAAGTTTAATTAAAGTTTTATTGATAAGTTTTTTTTTTTATTCAATTGTATATATACAAAACACCCTCCCCGTGTTAAGAATGGCTTTTTACATAATAACGTTATTAATTCAGCACGGATCAATAAGTGCACTAGTACCAACAATAGTATTTTTATTTTATTTCCTAACTTTTAACAATTTAATGTATTTAAAATCAATGTATTTTTATTTTATTACATAACTTTTAATAATTTCTACCAAACTGGATATATTTTTCGTGTTTTTATTCAATGTAACATATTTATTCAGCTCAAAAAACATGCAGTGTTTACCGATGTATTCGAAAATTCAAGATGGCGTCTCACACCCTCTTTAACACCGTAAGTTTGGAAAAAGGTGTTATAAATAAAAAAAACTATACAAAATATTATTAAAAACCCGCCGAATATATGTCAACCTATGTCACGGTAACATATATTGATCGAGTTTTTAAGAGTATTTTATCCGAGTTTTATTTATAACATCTTTTCCCACACTTACCGTGTTAAAGAGAGAATCAGACGCCATCTTGAATGTTCCAATACATCGGTAAACACTGTATCGTTTTCGAGCTGAATAAACATGTTACATTGAATAAAAACACGAAAAATATATCCAGTTTGGTAGAAAAGTAACTTATCTTGCCTTTGATAACATTTATTTGTTATATATTTGTTTTTGACAACTTTTTCGAATCTCTGTGTACAGTAATACAAACCCGAAATTAACTATTAAAACATATTCTTTTCTTTATTTTAAGTTTTAAATCAGTTATTTTATTCCTAAAATCATCTCGATTTCTTCTTTGCCGGATAAGTCTTGCTTAAAGGGATTTAAATGGTAACTCTTGTATTTCACTCAAAATGGCTGCCGACTGTGAACTCCACTTACACGCTCGCTATTTTAAACCGGTGACTCAATATGTCTACATGAATTTATAGAAATAAATTTACTATTAAAAATATTCTTTTCTTTATTTTCAGTTTTATTGGAATAATAAAAATCAGTTTGTGTAAAAAATTGATTCGAAATTGAACAAATATTAACAACCCTTTTACTTTTTCATATTAAATTACAACTGAACTTTTTAGTACTTATAGAAACCTATGCTTAACATAGCGAGCGGTGGCTAAAAAAAAACTATTCTGTAGTTTCATCTATAATTTAATAAACAACAGATACCATAAAAATGTAATTTAATTTGAATATCCTATCTAAACAATAAGACAAGTCTGTAAAAAAAATCGATTAAGTGTTTCTTCTCATTATTATTAAACAATTGTTGTTTGTTTGTTTGTTTTTTAGTAAGAAAATCTGTGCCAGTAAATCGATGATAACGATCGTCTAACGCAATTCTATTGTAACAACAACGTTGTGAACTACAAATCAAATGTTGTATATTCCGACCATTCAACATTACACACAAACTGCATAGAAGGAAATTTGAGTTCATGTAATCCGTACGACGATGGACAAATACCCAAGAAATATATTCAGAATTTTTATGGTGCCTTCATACATATAAGCAATTCATTTACGAATATACCTTATGGGGTGTTAAAAGAAATATGTATAAATGTTTAAGCTGAAAAAAATGTTCATAAAAAGGTATTAGCAGAGAATCCAACAAACGGTTTTTTAATAAAAAAAATAAAAATAAAAAAATGTTACCAAAGGCAAGATAAGTTACTCTTTTACGTATCGGGATAAGTTTTGTACTTTTAATGTATTTTAAAATTTTATTCCGTTCGAAAAAAAAGTAGCCTCGAGTTGCAGAGTTACAAAGAAAATATGACCAATAAGAACATGCCGTCTTTGAAGTCTCCATACTGGCCTAAAACTCCACAAACAAACTAAATACTGAATGAAATTTATTCAATAAATATCACCGTGATATTTATTGGATAAATTTCTATCAGTATTTTGTTTTGTTTTCATGATCTAAGTTATTATCGAGACTTCCCAGTTAAATGATTACATGTCGGCCATCTTCTTGTTCTAGCTTCCCGAATCGGCTCTACTTGAATTTCAGATTTAATAGACGCTTTAAAATATGTTCAATCTCACAAAACTTATTCAGGTAGGTAACAGAATAATTTATCTTTCGTTTGGTAATATTTATTTTTTATATATTTGAATTTTTGACGCATTTTTCGTTTGTGGGGTTCTCTGTAAAATTCCAAAATATAATTTTACAAATGCAATATATAAAAACATTTTTATTGTTTAAATAAAAAAAAACAACAACAACATTTGTCCATGAATGTTATATTGGGTACCAGTTCTTTTACTTATATTTTTATTAAAACATTAAGGAATATGCTATATGGGTACAAGTTCTTTTATTTATATTATATTATATTATATATATATATATATATATATATATATATATATAAAATGGGTTAATAAATTCCAACGAAAGAAAGATGTATATTTAAATAAGGGAGTAGTCACCAACAGTGTGTATTTTTAACATTATTTTATTATTCCGTGTCTTGGTTTTTCATTGAAAATTATGTTTGGATCATTGTAATAATGTTTTTAAGTCATTGAAATCGTTTACGTACGTTTCAGACGGTCTGATGCGTCCTCGTCAGAAATTATTTTCAAATGTGTAAAAATGGCGATTTTCGTAGTTAGTTTGACGTTTTTCCAAGGGGTGGAGGCTTTTAAGTGTTTATTATACATTGGTATGCTGAATTTTTATTGCTTTTTTTATTGCTTTTTTATTTGGTTTGTCCGGGGAGATTTTGACCTCGCTGTATTAACAGGGTTCGTAAACTACAGGAGTTTCAAAGGAAAATTTAATTTTTTTGTTTTTCATCTGATTATATATATATATATATATATATATATATATATATATATATATATATATATATATATACTTTGAAAATGGTAATCTTGAATTAAAGTATATACCATTTATTTTATTTATATCATCAAGTCACAGTAATGTCAAAAAATGACGAAATAAACGATGATGTAGAAAATTAATTATTAGCAAAAACAAATTTCGAAGTCACTAAAGTTCTGCTAAAATGTCCAGCATTAAAAGAAAAACCTTTCCTTGTTACGATTCGAACTCTTCGGTTTCTTTTATTTAGCAAATCTCAATTTTCGTCAATTGTATTCAAAACGTATTTTCATTTATTGTATTTATTTGCTTCCCCACCAAAGCAAATTTGGCACAAGGCAGTTTTTAATGTGGGGTAAAACTAGAAATCCGTTTGCTCTCATATTTTGCAAGAATGATTGTATCTACTCTAACTGTGTTTTTTAATATTAAAAAGTTAAAAATATTACCATATTAAAAAAAAAACTTTTTCGACATCGTTACTTTCCGTTCCGATGTCATCCGAGACTACTTACTGGAAATACTTCCGGTTTATATTGACTATACTTTCGTTATTCCTATTCAGTGACGTTCCATATCGATAAGTATACCATACCATATATACGATAAGTATATAAGTATACTTGTTGCATTCATTTGTTTTTTTTCTGTTTTTTCTTTACGTGTTCCTTCCTGGCATAACAAAATAAAAATAACAAAATAATAACAAAAAAAACTATATACACCAGTTTTGTTTATTGTTTAAATACTTGCAAAAAAAATTAATACACACAAAAAAAGTTTGTTTCACTTTTTCTAAACTATAAAAAATACTTTAACAAAAAGTTGCTGGTTAATTTTTAGGACTTGCCCCAGCGTATTATAAACACCTTAGCGTCTCCAGATTAAAACTGATTTAAGATTAAATACTACCCAAACATCGAAAGTCGTTCTTAACATGGGAGGTATCCCGAAAGCTGTTTTTAACATGGGGATGTTAGGGTGGTTACAATACGCTGGGGCAAGTTGTAAAAATTAACGAACTGGCTATTATTTATTGCAAAAATTGCGTAGAATTTATTTATTTGACAAACAAATGACAGTTTCTAAAAACATTTAATAAGAAATACAGATAAACGGTAGTTTTCTTTATTATTTTTTGTGTTTTTTTCTGTTGATGTTTTGTTTCTATATTTAACATTTTACTTTATAGTCATTTCACATAGCTTTGTTATTTTTACATCGGCAACGCTCGGCTATATCCGATTGTTTACGTCATGCGCCGGTAAAAGCAGAACATCGAGAAAATAATTACACAATATTTAAAAGTTAATTCATTGTGGATTTATTCACACAATTGTTTTGGAAAATAAATATTTAAAATAAACTAGCGCTTATGCACGTATGGTGCCGTGCTATTTTTTAAAATAGTATTTTCGTGTTATGTTCAAGTTTTACAATATGTTTTTTGTTTATTAAATTGTTAGGTGAAAGTACAGATAACCCGGTCGGTTTCTAATGTGTGGCAAACCTAGCTCCCGAGAAAAGGGTACTCTGGATAATAACAAAAATAAAAGTTGCCTCAGTCTCGAAGGATTTCTCGTCTACTGATCGAGTAAAAAACCGTGAAGTGTAGTTTCCCTCCCTTTCTCTCTCTATCTCTTCCTCTCTTAATATCTCTCTCCATCCATCTCTTCCTCTCTCTCTCAATCTCTTTATCTCTATATCACTCTCTCCATCTCTATACGAGCACCTTTCTCTCTCTAACTTCCTCTCTCTCCCCCTTCTCTTCTTTTCTCTGTTTTGCTCTCTCTGTGTGGCTAACTCTTCCCTCTATCTCTCTCTATCTCCCTCTCTTTCTCTATTTCCCTATCACTGTCTCTTTTCTATCTATCTATATATTTCTCTCTATCTGTCCATATTTAACCCCTCATCCTATTTTAGTCTTCTAAGGCATTGTCAAAACATGGATAAATCCTATTTTAGTCACCTAATTTACTTATTCTGAGATTATAAGTTATTTAGAAATTACTGCTATCTTGAACAGCACCAGGAGTAACTGGTAAAACCTTTCTAATTACATTGATTTTGGCAGCTATTCGGTGACAAAATGACATAGCCTTAGCCCTTGATGCATGCGGTATACCTGCGACCTTGCTACCAAGTAGACGAACTACTTATTTTACTTTGAAACTACTATTAAACATTCAATTTTACAATAATCCCATATTAAACATCCTCTAAACATCTACTATGGGAAAAATATTGCATAAAATGCAAACTTATTGTTTGGGATGAATGCAAAATGACACGCACAAAATCACTTGAGGCTTCTGATCGATCCTTGCAAGATTTGCGTGGTAATGTCAGACCATTTGGGAATGCAGTCATATTGCTTGCAGGAGATTTCAGACAAATGTTACCTGCTGAGTTAAGGGCGAAATTCTTTGACTCTTCTGTAATTTTATTACATAAAAAGAAGAGTTGGTTAAAAAGGTTTTTACAGATATTCAAATTAATTATATGAATTCTACTTGACTGAGTGAACGAGCTATTCCTGCAGCTCAATACAAAGACGCCCATGCTATTATTCAACGTAAAATTCCAAGTGAGGTAGTCAAATACAAATCCACCGACGCTGTTGTGGAAGCGGATAAAGTGGTTAATTATCCAACAGCTAGATTTGCCAGGTATGCCACCGCATGTACTGCAACTGAAAACTGGCGTACTAATTATCATGTTATGAAATAAAAACCATTACAAGCTTTGTAATAACACATGGCTTGCAGTAAAAAATTAACAAACAATATCATAAAAAAGCAATCTTAACATGACCTTTCATATGTGAATATATCTTCATTCCACGCATTCCTATGATCCCATTTCCAATTTTAGTGTCATTTGCAATATCCATCAACAAAGCTCAGTGAAAAATATTTAAAATTACGTGGCTTACAGCAATGCACTGACTGTTTTTTCACATGGACAATTTATGTTACATGTTCAAGAGTCACCAAACCAGAAAATCTCAATATCAACTAAGAAAATGAAAAACAAAAACTGTGAAATGGGAAATCAAACCTATTAGAAACATGTATTTCCTCATTTTGGAATTTTTCAATTGCGCCAATTTGATCCACATCAACGCGTGGCAGCTAATATAATATAAAATTTGATCCACATCAACGCGTGGCAGGTTACAGCTAATATAATATAAAATTATATTTCAATCTTGTTTTTCAGCATTTACTCTCTTTGCCTTCATTAAAGAATCCATATATCAGTGGAAGTATCCGTTTATATATGATAATTAACATTAAAATGTTAAATATTTCCAATTTGTACAAAAATAATGGCGATATTAATCATAGTTATGGATGTCCGAGATATAAAGGCTAATTATTATAGTTCTGATTGTATCAATATAATAGATACTCATCATAGTTATGATTGTATCAATATAATAGATACTCATCATAGTTATGATTGTATCAATATAAAAGATATTCATCATAGTTATGATTGTATCAATATAAAAGATATTCATCATAGTTATGATTGTGTCAATATAAAAGATATTCATCATAGTTATGATTGTATCAATATAAAAGATATTCATCATAGTTATGATTGTATCAATATAAAAGATATTCATCATAGTTATGATTGTGTCAATATAAAAGATATTCATCATAGTTATGATTGTATCAATATAAAAGATATTCATCATAGTTATGCTTGTATCAATATAAAAGATATTCATCATAGTTATGATTGTATCAATATAAAAGATATTCATCATAGTTATGATTGTGTCAATATAAAAGATATTCATCATAGTTATGATTGTATCAATATAAAAGATATTCATCATAGTTATGATTGTGTCAATATAAAAGATATTCATCATAGTTATGATTGTATCAATATAAAAGATATTCATCATAGTTATGATTGTATCAATATAAAAGATATTCATCATAGTTATGATTGTATCAATATAAAAGATATTCATCATAGTTATGATTGTATCAATATAAAAGATATTCATCATAGTTATGATTGTATCAATATAAAAGATATTCATCAGTAAATATTTTTTTCCTTTGCAGATGTTCCTGCTTGAACGCTCGCATTAAATGTCAGCGATTCAATATTTCCATTTAATACTTGATACAGAGAAGATCCTATAGTTTTGGGGAAAACATTTAAACTGACATCTGTTGCAAAAATATCGCAAATTCTTATATTTATCAACTCTTCATAAAAAAATCTGAACAATTTGTAATAAACATCTTGTAAAACATCTACAAAAAATGAAAAAATATCTCAAATTCTAATATTTCAGAAAAAAATCTGTATAATCGCTCATAATTATCTTGCTATTCTTGTTTCACAAAATCATAATTACTTAAACGTACAAGTATACGTTAAATATAAACCATATTTTGTTCAGTGTGTGAATATACATCTACTCAAAAAGACATTTAGTGCGACATATTATGAGTCGTACAAGAGAAACCCCTTCCTGTAGAATATGTGGATTAGTTTTTACTAAGAAAACAATTCTAATGCGACATATGATATGCCACGCTGAGGAAACATTATATTCTTGTGAATTGTGTGACTTTGTTTGTCATGATAAACAAAAGTTAGCAAGACATATGAAGACACACTCTGGCGAAAGGCCATATTCTTGTGAACAATGTAAACATTCTTTTTCTCAAAAATCAAGTTTAGTTACACATATGAGAACACACTCTGGCGAAAGGCCATATTCTTGTGAACAATGTAAACATTCTTTTTCTCGAAAATCAAGTTTAGTTACACATATGAGAACTCACTCTGGCGAAAGGCCATATTCTTGTGAACAATGTAACCATTCTTTTTCTCAAAAATCAAGTTTAGTTACACATATGAGGACACACTCTGGCGAAAGGCCATATTCTTGTGAACAATGTAAATATTCTTTTTCTCAAAAATCAAGTTTAGTTACCCATATGAGAACACACTCTGGCGAAAGGCCATATTCTTGTGAACAATGTAAACTTTCTTTTCCTCAAAAACCTCATTTAGTTACACATATGAGAACACACTCTGGCGAAAAGCCATATTCTTGTGAACAATGTAAACATTCTTTTTCCCAAAAATCAAATTTAGTTACACATATGAGAACACACACTGGCGAAAAGCCATATTCTTGTGTACAATGTAAACGTTCTTTTTCTCAGAAATCACATTTAGTTACACATATGAGAACACACACTGGCGAAAAGCCATATTCTTGTGAACAATGTAAACATTCTTTTTCCGACAAATCAAATTTAGTTAAACATATGAGAACACACACTGGCGAAAAGCCATATTCTTGTGTACAATGTAAACGTTCTTTTTCTGAAAAATCAAATTTAGTGAGACATATCAAAATACACACTTAGGGATGACTTGAATGCCTAATACTAGTAGATACCAACCTCGGGTATCTTCGGTTTCCATGTACAGGGGGTTGTCAGATAATCTGACATGAGGATGCTTCAAGTTTGAATCGACAAACTGCCAGGATGTCGCCCAGAATAAAAAGATCCCCTCAGCATGGCTTTGTACTGGGTCATATGAGGAAAGCAACGGTGCACCTTCTCCTATTGATGTTTCTCCAAGTAACAACACTACGCTGGATACTCACCAGACCAGACCAGACCAACTCTCGTCCTGGAATTCGGCAAAACCAAACAAGGACCACCAAAAAAAGGAACTATAATATTACCAAGTGGTCTGTTGAGGAGAAGAAAATAATTCTTCACTGTTTTGCATACTCAAGGTATGAGAAATAGGGAAGAAAAGAAAATAATATATTCGAGGCTCAAATAAGATCTTCTCTCTTTACCAAAGGAAAAGGTATTAGGGAAAACAACTAAAAATCTACTTTCGATCACCGATTAACAAATACCTCACCAAAAAGGTAAAATATGAAGCTGAGCTAAAGACTCTTGTTGAGGCAGTGGAGGACTTTAGCCAAAGATATACAACTGAGTTTACGCAAACTCAATGGAGGATAAATGGACGCTTATATGGGGGATGGAGTATGCAAAAATTAAACACTCAAAACTCAAAGAAAGATGCCAAGAATGGCAGAAAATCTTCAAGTGTCATTGTCATAATAAAAAAGGCATCGCAAGAGAAAAGCTTACATGCCAGAAGTTTAACTTCATGAAGACGAATGCTTTCTCTACGGAGTAGATTTCCAGTATGATTAGAGATATTCGCTTAATGATTGAAGATGACATCTGCCCAATAAGCAACCCCATCCGTCTTCCTAATGAAATTACACCAGAACCCAATTCACCTCAACTACCCGGCATGGTATCAGACTTAACATTGACAAAGAAGATGCATTATCAAGGGCAACGTCCAATAAACAACAGTAACTCTCCTCAAGGCTCACCCCCGAAAATATCTCAACTAAAATATGGGCAAAAACAAAACCGCAATTCCTCACCTGTAAACATGACACTGGATGCAAACCAGATGTAGCTGGAAGAAGAACTGGCTAACAGAATAGAAATTGTACGATGCCTGGCTGTTGGAGATTGATCCAGACTGGTGAAAATAAATTGTACCAAAGCCTTCAAGATCCTTGTTACGAAAGTGAATGATGCTCTCACAAAAATTGTCCCAACTAATGCGTCATTAACGGAAATAAACCATGCAACTTTTGGGGCAGCACGGTATATGCAGAGGAAACTTCTGCCCCACAATAAAGAGAAAAAGGAGGGAGAATTTAAGGCCAAAACAAAAGAACCAGTCTGGAAAAGTAGGTGACAATAGAAAATCTTAAAACTCGGAAAGGAAACATCCCAGATATCTGCCTTTCTGTTATGTGACAGCCCAGGGGAAAAATTAAAAAAGAAGATGAATAAACTTAAAACCGACTATTAACTTCATAACCAAGTGCAGCTAAGAGCTAAGGTAGCAGAAAACCAAGCTGTAATAAAAGCTTTAGCTGCACAAATAAAAAAAAGCAAACAAAAAAAATGGAGTCCAAGTCATTGAATAGGTTGTTTGACAAGAACCCAAGGATGGTATACAGAAATTTATTGAAAAGATTCCAAATTTCTGGTTTAAAAAACTCACTTAATGAACATTATGCGTATGTATATACTCGTGTTGTCAGTGGCAAGAAAATCCACCAGAGTGGTTAACTCATGGCAAAACGACTCTGATACCCAAGACCCAAGAGACTCACTTGCCCAATAAATGCAGGCCTATCTGCTGCCTCCCAACCACATGCAAGTGGGTTACAGGAATGATTGCAGATGCAATCTATCAACACCCGACCGATGGCAAATACCTTGAAAACGAACAAAAGGGATGTACCAGGAAAAAAACTTGGTACAAAGGACCAACTTACCCTCAACAAAACCCTCCTCGAGGACTGCAAAAAGCGTAAAAGGAACCTGTCGATGTCTTGGATAGACTATAAAAAGGCATTCTGGATGCTACGATGTTTGGAGATATACAATGTCCATAAGAACATAAGGACATTCCTTAAAAAAACCAAATGACTATGTGGCAAACATCAATTGCACTACACCACATGGAAGTGACAATACAAAGTTCAAATCTCAGTGTCCAGCGAGGTATATTTCAAGGTGATAGTCTGTCACCACTAGTCTTCTGCCTTACTATTGACCCACTCAGCAAACTCCTAAAAATGTGATGCTGGGTACAATCTTTGTAAAGGAAGGAAAAAAGAAAAAAAGTAAAAGAGTAAATCATCTACTTTTTATGGACGATCTCAAACTATGCACAGACAGAAAAACAGCTTGTCTCTCACAAAATATTCGGTTCAATAATGGCTTTATTGAAGACCTAGGAGAGGATGCCACATATAAGTACCTCGGTATAGAGGAGAATGTAACTGTGGAGCATGAACAAATGAGACATAACTTGGAACAAGAATACACATCACGCCTTAAAAAGATCCTCAAATCTCAATTAAGCCCGAAAAACAAAATAACTGCCATAAATCAACTTGCAGTCCCTGTTATCACATATGAGTTTGGCATGATTGACTGGCCTCAATGCAATATCAATAGGTTATATACAAAGACCAGGAAACTCCTAACCTTACATAAAATAATATATCGAAACCAATGTATGGACAGGATATACCTATCACGAAAAGAGGGTGGCCTCGGTCTCACTGAAATAAACCATGCATATCGAGCCACCATAGTAAGCATGGGGCAGTATATGAAAAGCTCAACAGATATGTCAATAGAAATAGTGAGGGACCACCATGAACGCCTACCCCAACCAACATAAGTCACAAAGCTTACTGAAAACTGGGGGTGTCATACTGGAAAATACCGTCAAGGTATATGATGAACCAGCAACATAGATTGCAAGAAAAAAAAAGAAAAAATACACCGAAATCTGGATAGACACAAAAAAACAAGGACGGGAACAACATAAAAGAGCAGGAAAATTCCTAGAGGAGCTTAAACAGGAATATATAGACGAAGATGATTCACTCCAATGGCTCAAGAGCGGGAGACTTCCATTTGATAAGGAAAGACTCATTATAGCCAGTTAAGATCAGGGCTTACTAATAAATGGATTGAAAATAATAGTGGGCCTACAAGCAAATGGCCAATGCCGGTTTTGCCACTCAGCAATTGAGAGCCCATACCACCTATTGTCTACATGTCCAATCTTATTGGCAGATGGCCTCCACACTTTCCGCCACAACAAAGTATGTAAGTACCTTCATAGGACAATCTGTGGAGAGATGCAACTTGACAGAGCGACGAACATCTGGGAACATGAACCACCACCAATAATATCAAACGGAAAAGTGACCGTATTCTATGACAAAGACATACAGGCGGGCAGATACATAAAAGACAAGGTCATTAATCCAGGCATTGTAATATGGAACAAGCCTGAAAGAACTGGTCTCATTATCGATGTCACAGTCCCAAATGATTTTAGAGCGGAACGGGAAAGGATAACAAAATACCAAGACCTAAAAAATAATCTAAAAACGACTGAAAAAATTAAACATTATACCGGTTGTGATAGGAGCAACTGGCTTAATAAAAAGGAATCTTCATAAATACTTAGAAGCGATCCCTTGAAGACCAAGCTGTAATGAAATACAGATAGCAGCCATAAAGGGAACAGTATCTATTCTTAAAAGAGCCCTCGGATATAAATTTAAATCATAACAGAATCAAGAGTTAGCTCCAGGAGGGCATCACTTGATATCTTAAAGCTTACTTAAGTAAAATAAATTTTAAAAAGTGAAAGGAAAAGTGATCAAGTTCTAATTGAAAGAAATACAGGCAGAGAGATACACAAAAAGTAATTAAACCATTAAATCAGACGCTGCATATGTAACGGTTAAACCAGACATTGCATATGAAACCATTAAACCAGACATTGCATATGGGGCCATTAAATTAGACATTGCATATGGGACCATTAAACTAGACGTTGCATATGAAAGCATTAAGCCAGGTGTTGTATATGAAACCATTTAACCAGACGTTGCATATGAAACCATTAAACCAAACGTGTCATATGAAACAATTAAACTAGACATTGCATATGAAACCATTTAACCAGACGTTGCATATGGAACCATTAAACCAAACTTTGGATATGAAATCATTAAACCAGACGTTGCATATGGAACCATTAAACTAGACGTTGCATATGGAACCATTAAACTAGACGTTGCATATGAAAGCATTAAGCCAGGTGTTGTATATGAAACCATTAAACCAGACATTGCATATGAAACCATTAAACCAAACGTTGTATATGAAACAATTAAACCAGACGTTACATTTGAAACAATTAAACCAGACGTTGCATATGAAACCATTGAACCAGACTTGCATATGGAACTAGCTTGAAAGAACTAGTTGTGATAGGAGCAAGTGGCTAAATGAAAAAATATTTCCCATGCAAAATTTCATAAAATGATGCTTCTCCTATTAAAATACTATTCAAGGATTTGAGTTTACATAGACGATGTAATTGATTGTGATGATGGTGATTATGAGTTTACATAGACGATATAATTGTGTATAGCAGAACTTTCAGTGAACATTTAAACATCATTAAACAATTTTGTCTGAAGCCTGAAGAAATCAAGCTGTATGCAAATTTAAGCAAACGTGAATTCTGCCAAGCGGATTATGTCGGCTATACTATTACTCAGGGACGGGTGAAGCAGCCTATCTCGGCAAAATATAGACGCTATTGTAAAAGATACTGTCATTAGCAATAAAAAATCAACTGTTGCTATTTCTTGGCATGGTAGAATTCTGTCGAAGGTTTGGTTAAAAGTTCTTATCAATAGCAAGCTCTCTCACCAATGAAAATTGCAGTGAGCATTTCAATAGAATCAAGTCGAGTATAATCTTTTCTAAACAATTCAAATTACAAGTCGATGTCATTGATGTTAAATTGGCTGAAACACCCGCCCAAGTAAATTATAAAGGAATCGACAAAGCCATTCTCTTAAGAATTAATAACTTACCAAAAGAACTACTCTACAATCAGAATAGAATGTTTTGCAGTGCTACCAACCTTGCGACCCTTTGACTTTTATTTCAGTGTGACTGTGCATCCTATTCCAATCTATACTGACCATAATCATACAAAAGATGATTAATTAAAATCAAAGACTCACGAGATAAACTCTACATCTCTATGAATATAATATTATAATTGACCATAGCAAAGAAAAAATATTATTGCAGATGTTTTTGTCTAAAATAAAATTTTATCTTGCATTTCTTTTTGTTTTTTTTTATGATCATCGATCGCAAAGTGCGTTGATCGTATCGACAGTCCGGAAGGATTTCGCGGACCCTCAACTAATTCTACGAGCGGCCGAGTCTACCAACATCTTCACAAGAATAAAACTACCTACGCCTTTCAAGGCATGAACTATAATTACCATCGCCTTTCTAGGCAAGAACTACCCGCCATTTGGCAGAAGCTAAAGAGGGCACTCTTTTGCAATATGGACTCCTTTTTTACCCTTTTGTAAATAAAATTATTCTTGGATTTAAGGTGAGCCTTTGTTGCTTTTTCTGAGTCTCTTTCATCCTGCCATAGGCAAAAACGAGTAAGATAATTTCTTTTTGTTTGCTTCCAAACTTTTATTTGCATGAACTATTTCTGTTTTGTGCAATGAAGTGCATTTCCACTCAGCATCTTAACAAGCTTGATAAATTAAAGAAGCACGCAAAGATAAAAAGAAAGACAATTAAAATATGGAATGAGTAACTCGCTAGCCGGCAAGACATGTCCATCTGTCTTATAAAGAATATTTGTATAGAGTAACATTTTCGAAAGAATAGATATTTATATAAAGAGAGTTAACTTAATAGACGTTCAATATTCAGAGTTCAAATTAAATCCTATTTTGTTTATTTTTAGAAGATTGATTTGTGTTCATGAAAGTAACCGAATTCCAGAGGTGTTTTAATCGTACTCCTTTCTAGGGCACGTTAATAAAAAATCAAGGACTCACGAGATAAACTCTACTCCTGTAGGAATATAATATTATAATTGAACATACCAAAGAAATAATAATATTGCAAATGCTGTGTAGAACATAATTTTATTTTGTAAAAGAACAAAAATAAAACATAAAAACGTTATATTATTGCATGTTTTATATTTGAGAAAACTATTCCTTTTTGCATTTGTTTTTGTTTGTTTCAAAATTATTTCCGGTATATGCGGTCAAAAAGAAAACGCTTAAGATTTACACACACACACACACACACACACACACACACACACATATATATATATATATATATATATATATATATATATATATATACAACCTTCAGTTCTTAACACATTTTAAATTCACAAATGTCTCTTTTCGTCACTGGATGGCACTCAGGCGGATAAAGAGGAGGTCGTGGAGCTTTTTTCAGAGCTAATTCCTTCTCGAGATTTCGGCGCACTCTGTTTTTGAGCGAGTATTAAGGTCATAGGTTGGAGTGGACGATCCATCCACCCAATCAGCGATCCGTTTCTTGCGGATTTTCAGATCTAAATTGCGCATATGAAGTACAGCCATAGTAGAGAGTATTGTAAATCTGAGACCAAAATGAAATCAATTTCATATGACCTCGGGATCAGTACCCATCATTCAGAAAGCCAGTCTGAACGAGTGCTTTTCAATATAAATCTCGTTCAACAATAATATATATATCTGTTGAGTTTTGGATAACTTATGCGACAGGAAATATATCAGAATTTCCTCTAGTATGCCAAACACGGAGCCTTACTTCTCAGGACACGGTTGGGTCAGCACCGCCCCTATACATGTGTCACTCGCGTCCGTATACAGATCCATAGGCTTACTTAGGTCCGGATATGCTCCTTCAGGGCGTCAAAAGCCCTCTGACATTCTGGAGTCCATTTATAACGGGCATACTTTTTCGTTAACGCTATTATGGGAGCGGCCAATCAAGTAAATGCAGGTATAAATCGGCGAGAATAGGCGATCATTCCAATGAATCCTCCCACTTGTCGCACGGTTTTCGGCTCAGGTAGAGACCTGATAACCTCCACCATGTCTATGTCCAGTCTTATTCCAGCTTCATGAATCACAAATCCCAAATACTTGGTTTCCTTCTTAAGAAACTGACATTTGGGCAACTTTATTTTCATTTGATGTTGGCGTAACCTCTCAAATACTGCAGTCAAATGTGCAAAGTGCTCTTCAGGCGTTTGTGAGAAGATTAGAATATCGTCCAAGTATGCCACTGCAAACCCTTCCAACCCCCGAAAGACTATCGACATCAACTGGGAGGAGACCACTTTTGCATTATAGAGGCCAAACGGCATTACTCTGAAATTAAATAGTCCCCCATGACATGCAAACACCGCTTTCCCTTGATCCTACCTATTGAAGTCTACCCGCCAGTAACCTGAAAACTCGTCCCTGCTTGCTAGGTAGGAAAACTGGTGTCTTATTGAATAAATAAGGGAACAGTTTTTCTACCTAGCAAAAAGGGACAAGATTTCCGGGTACAAGAGACGAGTTTTGCGGGCACCATTTTTTTGGAGCGGGGGCATTCTCAGTTTCAGAAAAGTGGCGTTTTCCGCTAAGTGGAAGAGGGGGGGGCAATGCCAGAAAAGTGTTTCCGGTAGGTGGCAGTATCAGTCGTAAATAAGTAGATTTGCGGATGACCGCCACAGAATACAATGCAAAATACGATTTTTTTATATCTGTATAACTACTTATTTCTGCAAAATTTCAACGCGATGTTCGTATTCAGCATCGAAATCGAAAACCGTTAAAAGGCGTAATTTTAAAGAAAATAGTGGAGGTGGACATAATCTAAACCAAATACCCTTTTTTTGTTATTTGGTTGACTTCGCCGTTTGTGCTATTCCGTTTTCTTGTTTGATTGAAATTATGTGAAATATTCAGTTTTTTGGATTTCGGACATCTTGGATGTTAACAGTTGTTCGACTAATCCAAAACATAATATATTTTATCTTTAAATTACTTCGACACATAAAAGTTAGATTTACTAATAAACTCACAACATTAACCATTGACAAATATAATACAAAATTGACAGGAAATTGACAGGAAAACAATTCGCCACACTCAACTAATGAACGGACATATTTTATACGCGGAACGAAATAATGATTTCACCGTGTGACGATGACCTAAATTCAGTGTTCTGTAGCAGTTAATTTTCTATTTAGATAATTTCTAGTTTAAATCGTGGTTTCCATCGTTTAATTTTGATTCTTTTATATTTCCATATATTTTGATTTCTTAATGAATTGAACACACAAAACAAAATGTGTATCAATTTACTAAAGACATCCTAACAAACAAAACAAGTTTCCTATTTTGGACACAATCGAAAAAGGAATTCATCCCGTCATGTTGTAATTCCTGGAATGAAAGGTAAGGGTTTTTTTTTTTTAGTACTTTTTAAAAATCAGGTGTGATATATATGGTGCTAGTGCACTTACTGAACCGCGCTATTTTTTAAAAATCGTATTTCCAAGTTTAATTAAAGTTTTATGATATGTTTGTTTTTTATTCAATTGTAAGGTATAAAACACCATCCCCATGTTAAGAATGACTTTTTAAATAATACCGTTATTATTTACGTCCGGCACTCACTGCACTAGCACCAAAGATTCTATTCAATAACTTATAAACTACTTTTAAACATTATAAAACCGTTTATTTTTTGTTGCTATTCAATAAAACAAAAATATTGATCCCACCAATCCACCATGCATTATAACAGACTTGCATATAAAAGTAAAAATCTCTAATTAAAAAAATCTCCTAACAATATATTATTTAATTTGACATTAGATTTTTGTCAAAAAAGTTCATCTAAGTAAAACTTATGATATTTTGAAGAAAATAGTAATGTTCGTCATAAACAGAATAATTTAATTGTTTTCTTTTCGATATTTAATTGTTTTAACATTTTAAAAAATATGTTTACACGTTTCTATTATGTCGCTAGAGAATTCTGTTTGATTTTTTAATGTTTTATCAAGTATTTGAGGTGTTCAAATGAAAATCGCTTTCTTTTATAAAGTTTACATAAAACAGGCACACATTTATTGCTTATCACGAATTAGCAGAAATTTAATGTAGAAAAAAATATTGGTAAATCTTTACAATCAAAATCTACTTCTTTATTATTATTATTATTATTATTATTATTATTATTATTTTTATTATTATTATTATTATTATTATCATTATTATTATTATTATTATTTTTTTATTATTATTATTATTATTATTATTATTATTATTATTATTATTATTATTATCATACACAGCCTTTAAATACCCTTTGCAGGTTGAACAATCAGTTCACATTGTCCTTTTTTTCTTCTTTTTTTTTCTAATATGGTAAATGAATGCCGACACCCTGCCTTTACTTAAAAATTCACCCAAAATAACGGAATTAACCAATTTTAATAAAATTTTCAGTATTTATCAAATAATGATCGCAGAATATAATGAACTAATTATTTTTTATTTAAATGTTAGCGGAAATGTGTTATTTTGTTTAAACAAAAAAACACCTTTACTAAAGTTATGATTTTCAGGAGTAAATAAAAAAAAAAACGTAAGACTATTTTTGCTTTTTTTATGTAAATAAAGCATCGTAATTTGTAACAATAACAATAAAATAAAATGATTTTCGTAGATTAATTTGTCAAATTTTGTTGGTTTTCAAGTACGCTGAGGACGAATATCGGATTTATTTTTTTGCGAAAATACGCAATAAATCATCCCTATTTGAAGACATTCAGTATCCAACGTAATCTCTCTAATTTTTAATGGCGGCCATCTTGTTTTCCAATAACGAAAAAACGCCAAAAATAACTAAATATGCTACATGTAACTGGAATATCCTCTTCCCCACCAACGGCGTTGGCGCAAAAAAAAGAAGGTTTATTGGAGGGGGGGGCAAATTTCAAGAAATCTTGAGCGAAATGAAAGAACGTAAAGACAAAACCACAAATTAAAAACAATATTTATAGTAATATTTATTAAAATAAATGAAAAGGTAAATATTACCTTTTCACTACAGCAGAACACCGACCACTAATTTATTTATTTTAGGGATATTCGATGTTGCTGGCCACAAATCTGATAATCAAATCTGATGATCAAATTTACGGTTTGCATGGTATTAACCCCTTTTAATTGATCTAAAAAAAAAGTTTCCACGAGCGGTTTACAAAAGCATATTTTATGTTTTCGTTCTTTTTTTGGGGGGGTGAGCTATTCAATTATAGAACTGTTTACATTTGTGGAAGGCGGTGGAGGGGCAGGTCGGGTGTGTTGTTGCGGCCGCGGCCACCACAACATACCCGCCCCCACCCTCCACTGCCTCCACCAAATGTAAACACAGAATTTCTGTGAAATGTTAAAGAGTATTCTACTCAGTAAATGTCGGCGCGTTATATATGGAAAAACGGTTAATTAAACTGCAGAAGCACCTGTTAAACTACACAAGTTCTATAATTGAATACACCTCCCAAAAAAAAAAGAATGAAAAACATAAAATATGCTTTGTAAACCGCTCGTCGAAACTTACTAACAGCTATTTTTACTGAGGTGAAAACTTTTTATTTTATGAAAAATATTTCTTGTCATTTAAAATGTTTGCCGTGTATTCATGCGTGTGCGCATTTTAGTAAGAAAGTTAAAAAAAAATGAATATAATTAAAAAATTGAACAAAAATTACTGTAATTAAGAAAGTGAAGACAGATTGTCTGTTTCGATATCGGGGAGCGGAAAAATATCCGGAAGGGTGAATTGCGGGAGGAGTGGGTTCATTTCGGCCTTTTTTGGGTCATGTTTTGGCCCTTTTGGCTCCGTTTAGCTCTTTTTGGCGTTTTTTTTTTCTAAATGGGAAATTAGATGGCCGCCAGCAAAAACAATAGTCATTATGTTGGATACTGAATGTCTCCAAATATGGATAACTACTCGTTTGCGCAAAAAATGAATGCGATATTCATTTTCAATGTACTCGAAAACCTATAAAAGGTTACAAGTTAAAGGTGAATGCCGAGGGGTCGGTAAACTAAAAAACAATACCATAATTTTTACAGGAACATTACGAAAAAAAAGCCCCTAAAGTTTGTATTAATGAATTCAACATAACTCGAAGAAAATTGAATTTCTCGAATTACCGATATTACCATTGAATTAAGCATTGTTTATTTAATATTGTCACAAAAAATATATAATTGCAAAAAATATTTCTACTTTTTTTTTAAATTACAGGTTTCTCATAATTTTTATATTCCAGATGTTAATAATTTCCTTGCTTGCAAGAATATGGAACTTTCGGTGTAACATAATTTTTAATATAATATTGAACAACAATTTTAAAAAAATTATAAACAGGAACGTAGACAAATAATTAAATTAAAAAATGAATAAAATTATACAGAAGTTCAGAATATGAATGTACTGATGCACATCTGAGAAAAAAGAAAACTATCACACCCCTTCCTCCCTTTTAATTACATGACGTCATTTTCACAGTCTTTCAACTGCCTGAAATTTTGGGCCTTCGTATATTCCATGTTTACAAAATTTTAGTTTGTTGCATTTTGCGAACGACAGAATCACTCGGTTTTTTGGGCTAATTAATTTATGTTTTGTACAAACAAGGTGTTTTTTTTTTAATTTAATTCAATATCATAGGACTTTACTTTACTAATTATCTTTGCAATAAACCCAGAAAACTAATATTATTCTTTTAAAGTATTTTTACAATGAATTTATTTTACTTCAAAATTTATCTGCATTGGGTAGCTTGCCGTGAAAACATTTTTCATAACTTTTTTTTCACGTGTACAAATATTTTTTTTCCTTTTGGAAATTATTTTAGTCTTTAATCTTTCAAATACAATCAAAAAGTAGTCAAAAACCTACAAAAAATTATGAAACTTTCAAAACTAAGTCCCCCTATTTTCGTCCGCCAATTTTTCTTCTTTGCAGGTTGGACAACAAGTGCACATTGAGTTTTTCTTTTCTTTTTTCTTTCTGCTATAATGTTTAAACAGCATTATGCCAATTGAATTGTATTTTCTTTACAAACATATTTATTCCAATGAAAATTTTGGTACTTATGCATTTATGCTACCGTGCGGAAATAATAATGTTATTATTTGAAAGGACATTTTTAACATGGGAAACGCGTTTTGTAACTATTCCGTACTTTCATCTAACAATGAATTTTTTTTTTTAAATATGAAACTTCAATTTAACTTGAAAATATTATTTAAAAATAGCACAAGCCTGGAGAAGTTTCTTTCTTTCTTTTTACAAATTCATTTTTTTTTTACAAATATAAAGAAATAATTTTATCATAGTCCACTCCCTCTGCATGTTTAGAAAGGTGTCTATATAACATTGTTATTTTTTTTAAATATTTTTTAAACGGATCGAGGTGGTGTTGTCAAATATTCTTTACTTTCACATAACAATTTAATAATAACAAAAATATCACTTCATAGGGAATAATGGTACAAAATTAAGTAAAAGTATTATTAATTGTTTCTACTCTGTTTCCTTGCGTTTGGTATATACTACTAGACTTGCGTGTCCTTTTTGCAAGGATAGTTTGCCTTAGATCCAAAAAAACAATATTTATCGATTTAATTCCAATGTGATGCGAGTGATGTTGGGCGGACTTCCTTGCACTTGCAAACTCGTATAAACCAGCACGTTCCATCCAAGATTAGATAGGGTAGAGCGGGATCTGTGAGTCTCCTTTCCACTACCGTTTTGGACTCTGCTATTGGCCAACATTTGGTTGAGAATCCTTGTTATGCCAATCAGTATAAAATAGAGTTTAGATATTTCATAGAGTGGATTCTAAGAATCATTTTAACATTTTAGAATTAGATGTTTGTTTTTTATTCAATTGTAAGGTATAAAACACGGTATTATTATACAAACACCGTGACAGCGTTAGGGTTAGGGTTCGGATTAGGGTTTAGGGTTAGGGTTTAGGGTTAGGTGTAGGGTTAGGGTTAGGGTTGGGGTTAGGGTTAGTGTTAGGGTTAGGGTTAATTCGCTGTCACGGTGTTTGTATAGTTTTACCTAAAACACTATCCCCATGTTAAGAATGGCTTTTTAAATAATTCCGTTATTATTTACATCCGGATCACTCACTGCACTAGCACCAAAGATTCTATTCAATAACTTATAAACTACTTTTAAACATTATAAAGCCGTTTATTTTTTGTTGCTATCCAATAAAACAAAAATATTGATCCCACCATGCATTATAACAGACTTGCATATAAAAGTAAAAATCTCTAATTAAAAAAATCTCCTAACAATATATTATTTAATTTGACATTAGATTTTTGTCAAAAAAGTTCATCTAAGTAAAACTTATGATATTTTGAAAAAAAAAGTAATGTTCGTCATAAACAGAATAATTTAATTGTTTTCTTTTCGATATTTAATTGTTTTAACAGTAAAAAAATATATTTACACTTTTTCTATTATGTCGCTAGAGAATTCTGTTTGATTTTTTAATGTTTTATCAAGTATTTGAGGTGTTCAAATGAGAATCGCTTTCTTTTATAAAGTTTACATAAAACAGGCACACATTTATTGGCCATCACCAATTAGCAGAAACTTAATATAGAAAAAAATATTGGTAAATCTTTACAATCTAAATCTACTTCTTTATTATTATTATTATTATTATTATTATTATTATTATTATTATTATTATTATTGTTGTTTATTATTATTATTATTATTATTATTATTATTATTATTATTATTATTATCATCATCATACACAGCCTTAAATACCCTTTGCAGGTTGAACAATCAGTTCACATTGTCCTTTTTTTTCTTCTTTTTTTTTCTAATATGGTAAATGAATGTCGACCTCCTGCCTTTACTTAAAAAAATTCACCAAAAATCAGGGAATAAACCAATTTTAATAAAATTTTAATTATTTATCAAATAATGATCGCGGAATATAATGAACTAATTATTTTTTTATTTAAACGTTAGTGGAAATGTATTATTTTGTTTAAATAAAAAACACCTTTACTAAAGTTATGGTTTTCAGGAGTAAATAAAAAAAAACGTAAGACTATTTTTGCTTTTTTTTATGTAAATAAAGCATCGTAATTTGTAACAATAACAATAAAATAAAATGAATTTGGTAAATTAATTTGTCAAATTTTGTGGGTTTTCAAGTACGCTGAGGACGAATATCGCATTTATTTTTTGCGAAAATACGCAATAAATCATCCCTATTTGAAGACATTCAGTATCCAACGTAATCTCTCTAATTTTTAATGGCGGCCATCTTGTTTTCCAATAACGAAAAAACGCCAAAAATGACTAAATATGCTACATGTAACTGGAATATCCTCTTCCCCACCAACGGCGTTGGCGCAAAAAAAAAGAAGGTTTATTGGAGGGGGGGGCAAATTTCAAGAAATCTTGAGCGAAATGAAAGAACGTAAAGACAAAGCCACAAATTAAAAACAATATTTATAGTAATATTTATTAAAATAAATGAAAAGGTAAATATTACCTTTTCACCACAGCAGAACACCGACCACTAATTTATTTATTTTAGGGATATTCGATGTTGCTGGCCACAAATCTGATGATCAAATCCGTCACAAATTTACGGTTTGCATGGTATTAACCCCTTTTAATTGATCTAAAAAAAAAAGTTTCAACGAGCGGTTTACAAAAGCATATTTTATGTTTTCGTTCTTTTTTTTGGGGGGGTGAGCTATTCAATTATAGAACTGTTTACATTTGTGGAAGGTGGTGGAGGGGCAGACCGGGCCCACAACATACCCGCCCCCACCCCACCAAATGTAAACACAGAATTTCTGTGAAATGTTAAAGAGTATTCTACTCAGTAAATGTCGGCGCGTTATATATGGAAAAACGGTTAATTAAACTGCAGAAGCACCTGTTAAACTACACAAGTTCTATAATTGAATACACCTCCCAAAAAAAAAAAGAATGAAAAACATAAAATATGCTTTGTAAATCGCTCGTCGAAACTAACAGCTATTTTTTACTGTTAAATGAGGTGAAAACTTTTTTTTTTATGAAAAATATTTCTTGTTATTTAAAATGTCCACTATGTGAAAACGTCAAGTTACTATGTCAAAATGTCCACTTGTGAAACCTCAAGTTTCTATGCGCGTGTGCGCATTTTAGTAAGAAAGTTAAAAAAATTAATATAATTAAAAAAGTGAAAGAAATTAATCTAATTAAGAAAGTGAAGACAGATTGTCTGCTTCGATATCGGGGAGCGGAAAAATATCTGAAAGGGTGAATTGCGGGGGGAGTGGGTTCATTTCGGCCTTGAAACCGAAAAATATTTTTTGGGGTCATGTTTTGGCCATTTTGCCTCCGTTTGGGTTTTTTTGGCGTTTTTTTTTCTAAATAGGAAGCAAGATGATCGCCAGCAAAAACAATAGTGATTACTTTGGATATTAAATGTCTTCAAATATTGATAACTACTTGTTTGTGGAAAAAATGAATGCGATATTCATTCTCAATGTACTCGAAAAGTCGACAAGTTAAAGGTGAATGCCGAGGGGTCGGTAAACTAAAAAAAAATACCATAATTTTTACAGGAACATTACGAAAAAAAAGCCCCTAAAGTTTGTATTAATGAATTCAACATAACTCGAAGAAAATTGAATTTCTCGAATTACCGATATTACCATTGAATTAAGCATTGTTTATTTAATATTGTCACAAAAAATATATAATTGCAAAAAATATTTCTACTTTTTTTTTAAATTACAGGTTTCTCATAATTTTTATATTCCAGATGTTAATAATTTCCTTGCTTGCAAGAATGTGAAACTTTCGGTGTAACATTATTTTTAATATAATATTGAACAATAATTTTAAACAATTACAAACAGGAACATAGACAAATAATTAAATTAAAAAATGGAAAAAATTATACAAAAGTTCAGAATAGGAATGTACTGATGCACATCTGAGAAAAAAGAAAACTATCACACCCCTTCCTCCCTTTTTATTACATGACGTCATTTTCACAGTCTTTCAACTGCCTGAAATTTTGGGCCTTCGTATATTCCATGTTTACAAAATTTTAGTTTGTTGCATTTTGCAAACGACAGAATCATTCGGTTTTTGGGCTAACTAATTTATTTTTTGTACAAACAAGGTGTTTTTTTTATTTAATTCAATATCGTAGGGCTTTACTTTACTAATTATCTTTGCAATAGACCCAGAAAACTAATATTATTCTTTTAAAGGATTTTTACAATGAATTTATTTTACTTCAAAATTTAGCTGAATTGGGTAGCTTGCCGTGAAAACATTTTTCATAACTTTTTTTTTTTCACGTGTACAAATATTTTGTTTTTTCCTTTTGGAAATTAAGTTAGTCTTTAATCTTTCAAATACAATCAAAAAGTAGTCAAAAACCTACAAAAAAATTATGATAAATCAGTTTTCAAAACTAAGTTCCCCTATTTTTGTCCGTCAATTTTTGTCCGTACCTACCTTTTAAAGAGCCTTCAATGCCCTTTGCAGGTTGGACAACAATTGCACATTGAGTTTTTCTTTTTTCTATTATGTTTAAACAGCATTATACCAATTGAATTTTCTTTTCTTTACAAACATATTTATTCCTATGAAAAAGTTGGTACTTATGCATTTATGCTACCGTGCGGAAATAATAACGTTATTATTTGAAAGGAGATTTTTAACCTGGGAAACGCGTGTTGTAACTATTCCGTACTTTCACCTAACAATGAAATTTTTTTTTTAAATATGAAACTTCAATTTAACTTGAAAATATTATTTAAAAATAGCACAAGCCTGTAGAAGTTTCTTTCTTTCTTTTTAAAAATTCAATTTTTTTTACAAATATAAAGAAATAATTTTATCATAGTCCACTCCCTCTGCATGTTTAGAAAGGTGTCTATATAACATTGTAATTTTTTTTTAAATATTTTTTAAACGGATGGAGGGGGTGTTGTCAAATATTCTTTACTTTCAGATAACAATTTTATAATAACAAAAATATCGTGACACTTCATACCATGGATAATGGTACAAAATTAAGTAAATACGTTAAAAGTATTATTAATTGTTTCTACTCTGTTTCCTTACGTTTGGTATATGCTACTAGACTTGCATGTCCTTCGTTTTGCAAGAATAGTTTGCCTTAAATCCAAAAAATAATATTTATCGATTTAATTCCAATGTGATGCGAGTGATGTTGGGCGGACTTCCTTGCACTTGCAAACTCGTATAAACCAGCACGTTCCATCCAAGATTAGATAGGGTAGAGCGGGATCTGGCTTTCTCCCTTTCTCTATCGTTTTGGACTCTGCTATTGGCCAACATTTGATTGAGAATCCTTGTTGTGCCAATCAGTATAAAATAGAGTTTAGATATTTCATAGAGGGGATTCTAAAAATCATTTTAAAATTTTAGAATCTGTCTCTATCACAATTCAGAAACCTTCTTTGTGCCGGCAGAAAAAAAAGTGTTAAAAGCGTTAGATCTCTTCGGGGAACTTTAATCACCTCTCTTCTAGAATTTTTAGATGAAAGGGTGAGTGTGACAACCTTGATATACCACTTATCAAGGCTCGGAAGCCACTCATGGATAAGGGTTATTGTAAGTACAGTACGTTACTGTGGACATTTTAGGTCGTCTACTTAAGGGGGCGATTTATCAAGAATTTGTTTACGCTGGACTTGAAGACATCCAAGTTGTAGTCAGGAGGGAAGCAGGCAGACGGAACAGAGTTCCACATGCGTGAAGTTCTAAGAAGCTTTGTTCATGGAATCTACGTTTTGATTTAGCCATAGATAAAGAGTGGGGAAATTTTTTCACAGTGGATTCAGCTATGCGGGTGTTTTTTGTAAAAGATTGGCGAGGGGGAACCAGAGATTGGAGTTCATACGAGCACCTGCCATGGAACTTGAACCACCTCCCTTCTAGAATTTTTAGAGGAAGGGGTGAGTGTGACTAACCCATAAAGATACAGCCTTGATATGAAGATAGTTCCAAAATTTTCATAAAAAAGGAGAGTTTAAAATTATATACTAAGTCCAATATAAGTTCATGTTGGGGTAGTAGGTTTTATAACAATTAGGGTTATATGTATCTAATTATATACTTACATATGCAGCGAGCTATGCAAACATGATGGAATGAACAAGCTCCAAAAAGGAGGGATTATTGTTTTACTCTCGCTTGAGAATTTCCATATAAAGCATACGTTTTTATTATGTCAGATTCTTTTAAAAGTAGGCAGATATATAAAGCATACATTTAGGTATGAAAGGACTGTAATTATAGCTCTAGATACTTAGTTGCAACGGAGGAAATATTTATATTCTGATGAGTAAGACCTTGATATTTAAGGATGTTCGATTTAAAAAGTACTTAATATTATTTGTCCGTATGTTTTTTATGGGTGTTATTTGAGTAGATTTGCTTTGGAACCTTTGTTTGAGATAGAGATGTTTGCAATGCAAGTTTTAATATATAGGAGGACAGTACTATATAATGTGGACTTTTTAAGTTGGATTGTTGTATGTGGGTTGGATTGATGAGGTAATAGAATAACTTACAGTAGTTTGGGCGATTGATGGTTTGGGTGCCAGCTTGGCAATAGTTAACTATTGGTTTTAGAATCGTGCAAGTAACTATGTTGTACATAAATACATAAGATGTTAGTGTAAGCAGTTATTTTAAAGATGGCAGTTCTTGGGTAAGTGGCAATTGTACCTTTGAAAACTTTTATAATGATGATTTCACAGGAAAGGGATTTAGGTGGATAGCAAGGGGTCATTAAAGTTAGGAATGGCTAGGAGTAGGGAATAAGGGAAGGAAAACTTCTCTACCGATGACTTCACAGGGAAGGTGTTTAGGGAATAAGGGGAGGAAAACTTCTATAATGAGGATTTCACAGGAAAGGAATTAGGCGGATAGCAAGGTGTCACAAAAGTTAGGAATAGTTAGGAGTAGGGAATAAGGGGGGAAAACTTCTATACCGATGACTTCACAGGGAAGGTGTTTAGGTGGATAGCGAGGGGCCATAGAAGTTAGGAATAGCTAGGAATAGTAAGAGGTCACAAAAGTGAGGAATAGCCAGAAGTAGGATGTGTGTGAAATTTATATTTTCTTTTCACACGTGAAATGCCAATTAAAAAAAAAATTACCCATTAGAGTAGAAAAGATATTTATCCTCGATTACTTCTATGAAATTAAAGTTAAATAATTTTTACATAGAGAAGATTATTTACAAAAATAGAAAATTATTTTTTTAACAGAACAAAAGAGGCAGTTGAGTTATGAATGATTTCGAGAAATTATTTCTGAAGCGTGCATTGCTTAAACAGTTTATGACTGTTTAAAATATAATGGGCACAGCTATTTATAGATTAGTGGGAAAAGTCAAAAGTAAATTAAATAGTCCACAGTGATTAGTTCTTACCTAGCGGCTTTTTAATGAGGTTGTTTCCAGAATTAATATTATTTCCATATTTAATTTTTTTTGTGTCGACATTGGTTTAGGATTTCAATTTTTACAATTACATTTAGGTATGAAAGGACTGTAATTATAGCTCTAGATACTTAGTTGCAAATGAGAAAATATTTATATTCTGATGAGTAAGACCTTGATATTTAAGGATGTTCGATTTAAAAAGTACTTAATATTATTTGTCCGTATGTTTTTTATGGGTGTTATTTGGGTAGATTTGCTTTGGAACTTTTGTTTGAGATAGAGATGTTTGCAATGCAAGTTTTAATGTATAGGAGGACAGTATTATATAATGTGGACTTTTTAAGTTGGATTGTTGTATGTGGGTTGGATTGACGAGGTAATAGAATAATTGCACTTTTGAGAAGTAGAGTTTTGTGCCACTGTTAGGGTTGCCCATGCACCCTTCCCCTCCAAGGCTAGGTTGTGATTTGGCTGAGGCGGAGGGATACATAAATGTGCAGACTAGATTTCTCGTCCTTTTTTTCGTTCTCTTTCGTTCTGGACGCCATGAGGTGAGCACGTGTTTCCCCCTCCTCTCATCATAGTTAGGTTAGTTTAAGAAGTATTGTATGAGACAGTTATTAAGTTATTGTATTGTATGAACAATCGAACAATAAAATAGTTAAGATTATATATAATTCAATTGTGTTGTGCATTATTTATGTTGTATTGAATGTCTTCCCAAGGTCTCAGGAAACGGGCTTGAAAGAAAAGAGTGTCCAATGCTGACCGACATTACTGGAGGGGAATGCAGCGGCCTTGATATGCGAGATGGCGACACCCAACATTCCAGTTATGCTTTGATTTTTCCTCTGACGGAGACATCTAATCAACAGGTCTTTGTCGTGGACTGTTTCCAGAACAATTAGGTAACATGTGGCTCGGTCACGCACCAGCGACTGGGCAGAATGTGTCATAATTTGAATTATAATGTTTGTTTATTTGGGCTATTCTTATTTTTATTATTAGAATTTATTATCACTTGCTATATTTGGCGTAGTGGAGAAACAATATATATATATATATATATATATATATATATATATATATATATATATATATATAATTATGATTAGTTTTTTTTTGGAGAAAGAATTCCAGCAGAGTGCTCAATTAAAAGGAAAATCCAAATTTTAAGAGCGTACTTATATTAATAAGGCCCATTTAAGGTATCCTTATCAAGCTCTCTTCACGAATATTGGCTGAAGAGAGCTTGATAAGGATACCTTAAACGGGCATTATTAGCGGGCTTGAAACCGACGGTACCAGGTACCAATGATCTGTCTCAACTAACAACTTTCTGTACACAATATATATATATATATATATATATATATATATATATCATTGTTTCCTGTTTTCTCACCAGGATGTTAATTGTACACGACTATATCAGAAACATTTCGCTATCGTCTGGTTCTGTGTGAAGTTAGAAAATATCTAATTATTTTTCTGTTTCATATTACTTTTTCGATAAAATATAAAAGGTTTGTGAGTTCTATATTATCATTTTTACAACAAAAGACTTATATGTATTCGACGATACTAAAAATATTGAATTTGTGTTATTTTTTATTTACAGGTGTTCCTGACTCTCCACGTTGAATTTTAAGGAATCAGCATTTTTTAAAATAATTGTTGACTTGTATGTTTCTCAAATCTGCAGACACCTGTGAATTCAGACTAAAATACGAAAGTAAAATGCCATATTATTTATAAACACATTGACAATTTTCAGTATTAGTAAAACATGCAGGTATATAATAGTGAAAAGCCATATACTTGTGAAGTGTGTGGATATTCTTCTCCTGTAAAATCAAGGTTAGTAAAACACATATTAGAACTCACACTGGGGAAAAGCCACATTCTTGCGAAGTTTGTGGATATTCTTCTTCTCAAAAATCAACATTAGTGAGACATATGAGAACTCACACTGGGGAAAAGCCATATTCATGCGAAGTATGCAGGCATTCCTGTTCTGAAAGATCAGATTTGATGAAACATAAGAGAACTCACACTACAGAAAAGACATATTCATGCAAAGTATGTGGACATTCCTATTCTCAAAGATCACATTTGGTGAAACATATGAAAGCACACACTGCAGAAAAGCCACATTCTTGTGAAGTGTGTGGATATTCTTTTTCTGTAAAATCAAAGTTAGTAAGACATATGACAACTCACACTAGAGAAAAGACATATTCTTGTGAAGTGTGTAGATTTTCTTGTTTGGATAAATATAACTTGGTGGCACATATGAGAACTCACACCGGGGAAAAACCACATTCTTGTGAAATATGTGGATATTCTTGTTCTAAAAAATCAAATTTAGTTGCTCATATTCGGATTCACACTGGGGAAAAGCCATATTCCTGTGAAGTGTGTGGACATTGCTATTCTCATAAATCACATTTAGTGGAGCATATTAGAATTCACACAGGGGAAATGCTATATTCTTGTGAAGTGTGTGGATATTCTTTTTCTCACAAATCAAAGTTACTAAGACATATGATTATACACACTGGGGAGAAAACTTGAATGCCTACTAGACATTGTCCTCGAGTGTCTAAGGTCTCTATGTACAGGGGTTTGTTAGAACAACCTGGCATGAGGATAATTTTAATCTAGAAGTAGACCCTGACCAAATATTTAAAATAACATATTTGCATCCCAAATACGATCTCCTTTCTATGGCAAACTCACATTAGCTTTTACAAGGAATGGTGCACCTTCTCCAAGTGATGTTACCTCAAGTAATAGTGTTAAGCTGGATACTCCACTAGATTATATTAATTTTTGTCCTGGAATCCATTAAGACCGAGAGCAAAACGAAAGACATGGGAATGCTTAATAAGGGAGAGGAAAATTATATTCCTGATTTCTGTTCAAACTTAGTGTTTGAGAATTAAAGAACTTAAATGCAACATTCGAATATCTATGTATCTCATATAGAGTTCAAGTGTTAGCCCCAGAACTTTGACTGAAAATAAAACAAAAAAGGAAAAATCATGGTAATTTTAAGTGTGTGACTATTCTTGTTCTGAAAAAATTAAAACTTACTGGCCAAACATTTAAAGAAATCAATATTATAACTCTTGTGATAGAAGCAACTAATGAAAAAATTAAAACTTACTGGCCAAACATTGAAAGAAATCAATATTATAACACTTGTGATAGAAGCAACTAATGAAAAAATTAAAACTTACTGGCCAAACATTGAAAGAAATCAATATTATAACACTTGTGATAGAAGCAACTAATGAAAAAATTAAAACTTACTGGCCAAACATTTAAAGAAATCAATATTATAACTCTTGTGATAGAAGCAACTAATGAAAAAATTAAAACTTACTGGCCAAACATTTTAAAAAATCAATATTATAACTCTTGTGATAGAAGCAACTAATGAAAAAATTAAAACTTACTGGCCAAACATTTAAAGAAATCAATATTTCAACTCTTGTGATAGAAGCAACTAATGAAAAAATCTGAAGAAATACTTAAAAAAAAGATGTGGAAGACCAAGCTTGCAAAACATACAGATAGCATCCATAAAGGGAACAATCAAGATTGGGATAAGCAACATCGTCCGAAGTATTATTTAAATGAATTCATCCACGACTAGTTATATAAACATTATACATAAATGAATGTGTACTTGCCATCAAAGACAAGACTGTCAACATGTTATATTTGACTAAGGATATTACAACGTTTGAACATCTGATAATGAATAAGGTTCAACGAGAATATATGTCATAGAATATTAGGACAACATGTGCTTAACACGAGGAGATTAAAATAATATATAATGTCATAGATATGATGTCTTATATAAATTTATCATAGAATATTATGACAACATGTGCTTAACACGAGGAGATTAAAATAATATATAATGTCATAGATATGATGTCTTATATAAATTTATCATAGAATATTATGACAACATGTGATATAAATTTATCTTATAGAACATCAAATGCTACACAGGAATTATTAACATCTTGAAAACAAAGTAAACGACAGAAAAGTCATATCTTTGTTGGCCTATTTTTTAATATTAAAAATGAGATAATCGTTGCAAAACTAATTGTATTAAAACTTTTGGAAAATGAACTACATGTGTCTTTGCCTTCAGTAAATAATAAATATAATAAAAATTAGTTACCCTCATCATAATATAGTGTAAATTTGTTTGATCAGTTTGAGACAAACTTGATAGATATAAGATTTCAACGAGTTATTAATTTCCATTTTTTATTCCATTATTTATCTGTTTTGTACATGAAAAATTAATATATTCCAACTAACGTAGGTAAAATTAAAATTAATATATTTGAATAAACATAATAAATATAATATTAATATATCCAACCTAAACTAAAATTTTTGCATTTTCTCTTCATTATTTTAATAAATTCTCGATTAACTCAGAAACGTGACATAAAATAAATACAGCAAACAAAATGAAGTTTAATATTGAGATAAACAACTTAACAATTAACATTTGTTTAGGATTGATGGTGTTGATGATAACGTGAGAGGTATACTCTTTTTGTAAAACATAAAAAACATTTAATCAAACATTTTCGACGATTATTAAAATAATATTATGTAATTTGGATTTGCTACGATTATTCTAATAAGTGGCTTTAATTATCATAAGTAATCAATTTATCAAGAAATGTATTGTACACATTTTTTAAATGAAATATTCGTATCATAATTCGATACATTATTAAATCATTTTAATATTATGTGATTAAATTATTAATCAAATTATCAAGAAATTTATCGCACACATTTTTTTTAATTAAATATTCCTATCATAATTCGATACATTATTAAATCATAATGTGATGAAATTATTAATTAAATTATCAAGAAATATATTGCACATTTTTAATTAAATAATTATATCCTAATTCGATACATTATTAAATCGTAATGTGATTAAATTATTAAGTAATTATCAAGTAATATATTGCACATTTTAATTAAATATTCGTATCCTAATTCGATACATTATTAAATCGTAATGTGATCAAATTATAAATTAAATTAAATTAAAGTATTTTAATATTATGTGATTAAATTATTATTTAAATCATCAAGAAATTTATCGCACACATTTTTTAAATTAAATATTCCTATCATAATTCGATACATTATTAAATCATAATGTGATGAAATTATTAATTAAATTATCAAGAAATATATTGCACATTTTTTAATTAAATATTCGTATCCTAATTCGATACATTATTAAATTGTAATGTGATGAAATTATTAATTAAATTATCAAGAAATATATTGCACATTTTTTAATTAAATATTCTTATCATAATTCGATACATTATTAAATTGTAATGTGATGAAATTATTAATTAAAGTATCAAGAAATATATTGCACATTTTTTAATTAAATATTCTTATCCTAATTCGATACATTATTAAATCATAATGTGATGAAATTATTAATTAAATTATCAAGAAATATATTGCACATTTTTTAATTAAATATTCGTATCCTAATTCGATACATTATTAAATTGTAATGTGATGAAATTATTAATTAAATTATCAAGAAATATATTGCACATTTTTTTAAATTAAATATTCTTATCATAATTCGATACATTATTAAATCATAATGTGATGAAATTATTAATTAAATTATCAAGAAATTTATTGCACACATTTTTTTAAATTAAATATTACTATCATAATTCGATACATTATTAAATCATTATGTGATTAAATTATTAATTAAATTAAATTAAATCATTTTAATATTATGTGATGAAATTATTAATTAAATTATCAAAAAATTTATCGCACACATTTTTTAATTAAATATTCCTATCATAATTCGATACATTATCAAATCATAATGTGATTAAATTATTAATTAAATTATCAAGAAATATATTGCACATTTTTTAATTAAATATTCTTATCATAATTCGATACATTATTAAATCATAATGTGATGAAAGTATTAATTAAATTATCAAGAAATTTATTGCACATTTTTTAATTAAATATTCTTATTATAATTCGATACATTATTAATCGTAATGTGATGAAATTATTAATTAAATTATCAAGAAATATATTGACATTTTTTAATAAATATTCGTATCCTAATTCGATACATTATTAATCGTAATGTGATGAAATTATTAATTAAATTATTAAGAAAAATATTTCACAATTTTAATTAAATAATTTATTAATAATTCGATACATTATTAAATCGTAATGTGATGAAATTATTAATTAAATTATCAAGAAATTTATTGCACACGTTTTATAATTAAAATATTTGTATCTTAATTCGATACAATTTTAAATCATTGTCATATGTGATTAAATTTTTTAATTGTCAAGAAATATATTGAACACATTTTTAAAATAAATATTTTATCATAATTCGATAAAATATTAAATCATTGTAATATTATGCGATTAAGTTATTAATTAACTTATCAAGAAATATATTGCACACGTTTTATAATTTAAATATTCTTATAATTCGATATAATATTATGCAATGTGGATTTTGTCACAGCAAATACTACACGGTTTTATATTATTTTATCTAGTTTGCATATAATGTATCTTTGTACAATTCATCGTCTACAAGCATTGGTATATTGTCATGTTTACCATTGTCAATCTCAGTCACTGTTTCACCCGTTTTCCTTCTAAATTTTTAATTTAGATTTACAGGTATTTTCAGTAAAATAACCTTAACAGATTGGTACTAAAATTATTTTATCATATATAAACTTATTTCTTTTATTCCTATCAAGTTTATACTAATTTTCTGCTAGTTTTCCAAGTGTTCATTTAAGCTAATATGTATGCATCTTAATTTATTAGTTATTAATAAATAATCATTTTTGTCTTTATCATGTGCTCATATAAACGAATGATACAAAATTTTTGCAGTTGCCATTTTTGTTTAAAAATTTCGAAAGTTAAAAAAATTTTATTTGAATAAAGTTGATAATACAAACTTTTCTCAGTTGCATCTTTGTTTCTACCATCAATACAGATTCAACAATTTAAAATTCCACAAAATATTTCAGTCTAATTAAACACTATTTTATTGAAAACAATCAATATATTGACGGAGGCTCTCATTATCTTTTGACAATATTAAGTACCTTGTGAAGTTTATTTGAAGGTTTTAATATTTTGTACATATGATTATATATATATATATATATATATATATTCTATAACTAAGAAAATAGTTTCAGAATTATTGATAAAAATTTGATCATTGCAACTTAACACTTACTAGCTTAGCTCTAATAATACTATGAAAAGAATAAAGAACCATTGAAATCTATTCATTATATTAAATAAATTGCAAAAACAATTACAAGATCAAATATTAATATTCAATTCAATTGTGTTTAATTATTACAGATTAAAATTTTAAAATTCTACCAAATATTTCAGTCTGATTAAACACGATTCTATTGAAAACAAACGATATATTGAGGTACCCTTTCGAAAAGTGATTGTTGGAATAAGCATATCTTAACAATATGAAATATGTTATTTACTTTGCGCCCAATAATTACTATCGCCTTCCTTATGTTGATTATATTGACAGAATAAGGGTAGATCCGTCAGGTAGATTTTGAAACCCTTTAAAGAAAAGTTTTAATAGTTTGTACAAGTTTTTTTTTTTAAATGTGGTGAATTGGAGAGTCTTTTGTTGGGTTTTGTTGTATATGTGTTTTGCAGGTTTTTTTTAGTGTTGTAACAAATGGTATTGTTGATAAAACACTTTCATCCAAGTCCAAAGTAATCTCTCTGCACAATTTACATCTAAAACTCTAGTAGAGGTTAGAAGTAAAAAAACAAAAAAACAAAACAAATTGAGTCCAAACTGTAGGTGAACCTCATGCGACTTTCGATAAAATAAATGGTCTGCGATGTGATATTATAAGACGCACACTATAAATTGAATAAGAGTCCAAGATACTGGTGTAGTTTTTTGTTTCGTTTTAATATAATTTAATGTTAGAATGCATGTATGCACTCAAACTAATCGTACAACGTGAGGACGATTACAAGTCAGACTTTTTGTGGAACTGGTGTTCCTATATAGTATTCCCTCGTGAAAGACGTTCCTGGTGGAACCTACTATATCCCTTCCTACACAAAAATGTTTGTCATCTCGGTTTCACGGTTAAGGGAAATAATGTTTCTTTAAACATATGAGTTTAGAGTTTGTAAGAACTTTCACTGCAAGTCAGCAGATGTGGCGTCTGACGCTGTCGAAACTCCAATGGCCATAATCGTCCTCTCTGGGAGTTCGTTACCAGATTCTTCTACGTTGCAGGCCTCGTTGTCGGTTCCCAATGGTGAAAATGAATTAGCTGCTCACAGGGGTTTCTAGTCTACTAAAAACTAATTCCTGAAATTACAGGTGTGTTACATATGTACAATTGTTCTGTTCGTTTACACCAGAAAACAATCTGCAATCTTATTCTTCCTTCTCCACGATGGCAACCGTGATAGACAGGAGAGGGTGACGTTCGCTTGAGTAGGTGTTTTCGCCTCGAGATCTAGCTCCAATCTGCTTATTTGGGCCTGGGCATTCATTTATATTCCAAGAGAAATAGTTGGTTGGGGAAACCTGCTAGACCAATCAGAATTCAACACGTTAATCCGGGGAATTCCCGGTTCCTTGCATGTGTGCAACATGCACCTTCACAGGCCTGCGAATCTGGGGGCCAGAACTCAAATTTATTAACACGCTCGCCCTGACGTCTGACCCCTGCGTACCCTTTTCAAAACTCTGAATATTTAGGAGTTAAATCGAAATCATTTTTTCTTGTTCTCATGTAACGCTTGACACTATATATATTTAGAACCGAGTAATCTTTTAAAGTTAGTAAAACTACTAAGGAAATTTCCAGATAGATAGAAGAGTAACTGTTTTTGTCTTTGATAACATTTATTTTTGTATATATATATATATATATATATATATATATATATATATATATATATATATATATAACTACCTAATTTACTCACATAAAATCAATATACGAAAGTATAGATTTATGCGTAAACTTTAAGTATTTACTTCAAAAGTGCTCAATACGTACGTAGAGCTAGTTAGAAAGTTATAAAATATATATGGCGATTAAGCTACACTGATTATTCCGTGCTGGATACTAGAAAGCTGGTTGGCTACCTAAAATCTCAGCAGAAGATGCGTATATAAAAAAGACAAACAACCACAAAATTCGCGCATACGCCTGAAGAGTCCTAGAGGGGATGAAACGCGGAATATTCAGTGTAGTTAATCGCCATATATATTTCATAACTATATATATATATATATATATATATATATATATATATATATATATATATATATATATATATATATAGTGTTATAATGGAATAAATCCAGAGGAAATCCGGGTATGAGAGCTCAATGTGGTAAACAGAGCAATAAGATAAAAATTTAAAATTTTATCTTATTGCTCTGTTTACCACATTGAGCTCTCATACCCGGATTTCCTCTGGATTTATTCCATTATAACACTATAATTGGCTCCACACCGTGTTGAGCTCTCCCAGGATTTCTAGTATCGGAATTACCTCAATTTTGAACTGAAGATGGAAAAATTCACACCATCGTATTCGCTGAAAAATATACCTTTTCCCAGCTTACACAGCTTCACTTTCTCTCTGATGGACAGAATAACGGATTTTACCAATAGAATGAGATGGAAAGCGTATTTCTATTTAAGAAATGAGGATTACAACTCCAAGGAAACCTATAATTTCAGATCTCAGAATACATGTAAACCCATCGAGGCTTTAAAGCCATTCGAGACTGATCTATTTGACTTAGTTAAAAGAATTAAGTTCCGGAGGCATTCAAACAAATTCCAGTCAATCCTGAAAAATGACATCGCAGAGATTAAAAAGTCTAACAAAGTGTGGGTGAAGGCTGATAAATCAACGAATATTTACAAGATGTGCCCATCTGAATACAAGAAAACTATTCAGGAGAACATCTGTAATAGTTATAAAAAGGATACCCTCGACACTGAAAATACAATCAATGAAGAAACCAAAATATTTGCATCCAAACTGGGTATAGAAGATAGAGTGGGAAAAATAGATAAGAGAAACGCATACATACTCATCAAGGACCACAAGAAAAATTTCCACATCAAGAAGCAGTCTAGACTGATCAACTCCACTAAATCGGAACTCGGTCATGTATCTAGGGAGATTATCAGGAACATTATTAAGGTAACCCTGGAGGCCACTAAATTCAATCTGTGGAAGGATTCTTCGGATACTATCGAATGGTTTAAATCGATTGAAAATAAGAGAAATGCTTGTTTCATCCAATTCGATATCATGGATTTCTATCCCTCAATTTCCAAGGAATTACTCATGAACAGCATTAATTATGCTAGGAATTTCGTGGATGTATCCGATGATCAGGTAAAACTGATTATGGCTTGTCGCAGATCCATCCTTTTAAACAATCAGGAAACATGGATCAAATCGAATAACAACGAGTTTGACGTCCCGATGGGGGCTTTTGACTCAGCCCAGATTGCCGACCTAGTGGGCATATTTATAATGTACACTATTAGCAGAATCATAGAGCCTAACTTAGTGGGATTATACAGGGATGATGGACTAATTGTTATCCCTAATAGTGACGGCCCCATGGTATCGAAAATACATAAAAAATTAGTAAGAGCCTTCAAATACCTAGGATTTAAAATAGATATTACCCCAAATTGTAAAGAAGTTAATTATCTAGACATAACTCTAGACTTAAGAAAGGGGATATACAAGCCGTTCAATAAAGATAATAACACACCTTCCTATATTAATACTAGATCTAACCATCCAAGTTGCATAATTAAACAAATACCTAAAACGATTAACACTAGGATTAATAAACTTTCGGCTAACAAAGAAATTTTTGAAGCAAATAAAAAATTATACAATAGAGCACTAGAGATAAGCGGATACAGTGAAAAACTCACATATATTAAGAAGGAAAATAAAAACAAAAATAAATCTAAGAACAGAGGCCGGAAAATAATATGGTTTAATCCCCCTTACTGTCAACTATCCAACATAAACATAGGGAAAGTATTTTTGAACCTAATAGATAAACATTTTACCATAAATAATCCACTTAGGAAGATATTTAATAGAAAAACAATTAAAATAAGTTACTCGTGCACTAAAAACATGGACAGAATAATTAGCACTCATAATAATAAAATATTAAACAACTCTAATAGAAATAAGGCGACAGTAGACAAATGTAACTGCCAAGTGAAAAATAACTGCCCACTGGACGGTAATTGTAAAGTTGAGTGCGTGGTTTATAAGGCCACTATCCACCCAGAAGATAATAACAGGGACAAAAAAGTTTACTTCGGTATCTCCGCCGGAAGCTGGAAACAACGTTTTTATGACCACAAACATTCTTTCAATAACCCAGAACTTAAGAATAAAACCGAATTAGCTAAACAATGGTGGTTATTAAAAAATGAGAATCGATCCCCAGTGATTTCATGGTCAATCCTATGTCATTCGGACGTTCCAAACGGCTTTAGGCAGAGATGCAGTTTATGCCTTGAGGAAAAAATAAGAATCCTGAAGTACCAACACAGTAATCTCCTAAACAAACGAGATGAACTGATGGCCAGATGTAGACATAAATGTAAATTTAAAATAACCAATAACTCTAGATCCGACGAACAGAGAATTCTATAATGGTAAAGACACCGAATCTAACACCACTAGATTAATTACGATAAACAATCCTACCCCACCCCACCGGCAATTATAGTGTTGTCCGGTATATACTCGATAATAACTACTTTACGATTTGTTGTCCGAAATCTAAGCTAGGCATATATATATATATATATATATATATATGTATATATATATATATATATATATATATATATATATATATATATTTTCCCCGAAGTACCTGGCTTGTCCAAATTACTTATAAATAAATGAGATAGCCTTAAGATAATAATTTTTCTCTGCAGATAATACATTAGTTATTAAACTGAGTTAAGTCAAAAAGACCAAATACTAAAACTAGATATTATTAGATTTGATACAAATCAACACAAAAATTTAATTATTTTACTTATTTCTTTATGCGTGCATGAGAATAATTTTGTTGTACGGAGGGAATAAAAGTATATATTAACCGAAACTAGATACGTCCTATCGAATTGGGGGCGATCAATATTACATTTTCCCACTTCTTAATCAATTAAGAATTGAAATATTAATTACAACGACCGCTATAATCACCAATAAAATTATTTACATGAAAATATATAAAATATTAAATATATAGACTCAATTTTTAAATTCATAGTATTATATTACATAAAATATTTAAATGAATTATAAGATAATATTAATTTTTACATAATAACATACAGATAGTTTTAAAACTTTATATATAATATTCTTTTTATTTTTATTTTCTTATTTTTATTTATTTATTTTTTTAGTTATATTTTTTATTAATTTATTTATCTTTTAATAGACCTACCTTCCATGACTCAATCACTGTATCCTCTTCTTTTCTTCCTCTTTTTTTTCTTCTTTTTTCCATTACGCGCTGTTCTATTTCTTTCACTATATATCCGTATACTTTCGCCCCCCCCTTCCTAGGTTAGTAAACGCGTGTCAAGGCATTTACATGTCAGAACGTACATCTTAGAGGCGTGTGTGTGTGTATGTGTATGTGTTGCGTGTGTGTGTGTGTGAGTGTGTGTGTGTGTGTGTGTGTGTATCTATGGTTACATCGAGCTGCCGCTTATAAGTGTCTAATCTAATTTTTTTATTTGTTATTTTTAATTTTTAATTTTTATTTTTTTAAATCCCTACCACCCTCTCTATAAATGTATTAAGTGGATTGCTACTACCACCACCTTTGGTTTTTTGAGGGTCGAAGCACGATTTTTCTTTTCTTTTTCAGTATCAAAAATGTAATTGTCTGATTTAGATGCTTGAAAATACCATAAGGTTGAAATAAATTATTGCATCGACAATTATGTAATTTCCGTGTTATAATTTTATATATATATATATATATATATATATATATATGTTATCAAAAACAAAAACAGTTTTACAATCCACAGAATATATATATATATATATATATATATATATATATACACACACACACATACACACACACACACACACACACACACACACACATATATATATATATATATTATTTGGATTGTAAAACAAATCCGAATTGTTCGGTTAATCCTGACTCATGTTTTCTTTGTCCATGAACGTTTTTCAATATGTTGCAGTGGGTTTAACAACCAGTTATAAAAACCAGTTGACAACCGTACAACTAAAATATTAAGACAGAGGCTAAAAGAAAAACAGGGAAAACAACAAGAAGAGATGACAAACGCTACTGCGTTAACGAATATAAATCCGTGCAGGTTTATTTTTAAGAGAAACTGAATACTGATAGGAGGTTTCAGGCTGAGGGTTGGAGCCCAGCTGGTGTTTGAACTGGCACGGCGACGAGGTGTCGCCAGTGGCTACAGGAAACGCATGCTTGAAATCGAGCCTGTCGACGGCGAGTGACCGATGCTGCTGCTACTGGGTTCAGCCGTTGTCAGGGAGTTAGTCTAACCCGTTCTGTGTGGATATGACTCATGTTGCTTCTGCTGAATTGGGCTGCTGAAGGGCCAACCTCGTCATGTAGCAATCTAGCCGCGACTGATTATTTATTTGTTTTACACAAAACAAAATGTTACATAAGGTCGGTTGCTGAAAAAAAAAAAAAAACGCTCTATTTATACTCGTCCGGCGAACATAGTTGTAGACACCGAGGCTTGAAGCGCTGGTCGTGATTTTCATTCTTGATTTATGTTTGTTGTCCAGTTTTTAAAGTGCTGTAGGGAGTCGTCTGTTTGAGCTTTGTATTTGTGTGTTGTATCAATTTGAATTTTGGAAAATTGTGAATATTATTCTAGCGGGAACTGTACTATTCAAAGTTCCACAAGATAATTATTCATGTCGAAGTATTTGTCGAAGAGTCATCGGCTGTGGTTTTTACGTGAGGGCAGCGTTAGACACAAGATCATATTTTAATGTGGGGAAATCCAGCTCCTCAAAAAGGGGTACTGTGGGTAGGACCAAAAAATTAAATATTCTCAGTCATGAAGGATTTCTCCACCACTGAACAAGGACAGAAAATATGAAGTGTAGTAGAACAGATACTACGCTGTGATTATATTGGCATAAGGGGTTTTCCGTCTCCTCCAACCAGAGGACAAAAAAGAATGTAAGTGTAAATAAAATGTTTAATGTCGTAAACTTGTCTTTGTTTAATTTGTCCTTATATTTATTTATTTATTTAGCGTTTATTAAGTATTAGCAAACATGATAAAAATTAACACACATATTAATGGGCACTTCCCCCCCTCTTATTTGTTTATGCGAACAAACATGATAAGAAAACAAATTAACACACGTATTATGGACATGTTATTTGAGTTGTTTATGCGAAATGTCCAGTTTGTCAGTTTTTTTGTTATATGAGGATTATTTGGATCATTCGGATTACTGTTGAATTATTAGTGACTGCCAAATGATTGTGAAGATTGGACCGCATGTTTCCGTGGCGTCAGACTTGTGTTAACTATACGAACTATGGAAAAGCAGAAGCGGCTTAATGATTTTTAAAACCTTTGTTTATCTTCTTCAAACTGCAATTAATAATTAATATTCGTTATAATTTTGTTAGGTTTTAAGATTTACACAGTTTAATGATGGATAATATTATAAATATTTATATATTACATATGAACTTCGGTTTTTGTGAATGTTCTTTTGGTTACCTACGGGCTTCCATATTTTGTTCGGGATGGCTACAAAATGCTTAATATTTTGCGATATTTTTTTTCAAATTGGTTTTAATCTAGCGATAAAATAGCTGACAAGAGTCATGTTTCTATTAAAACTTAATATTTAAACAAAATTAAACACAATAAAAAGGCTCTGTTGTAACGGAACATTTTGAAATAATGGAATTTTAATCGTTTTAATCTTTTAAAATTAATTAATGTTTACGAAGATTCTTTTTCTTGCCAATTCAACTGATTATAGCATATATTAATTTGAAAAAACGCTATTAAAAAAAGCATAATAATATTTATTTTATTACATTTTCACCCCAAACAAGGCATAATGCCACTTTGTTGTAGGGGGCTACTATGAGGGACAAAGGCATCAGGGGTACTGTGTAGGGAGTTGGATAGCAAGATGTCGGTTCACGTTGCACTTGAACTTCTGTATGTCAGTACAATGCGGGAAGCAGGGACCCGACAGGGAATTCCAAAGTCTAGCTGTCCTGTGGAAGAAACTACTCGAGTAGAAGGCTCTCTTACATCTAGGAATCTCTACTGTGAAGGGGTAGGATTTAGCTGCTTGTCAGGTTTGTCGCGGGTATTTACGTCGAGGAGGCACAAGTGCTTGCAGTTCGTCAGAGCATTCACCGTTAAAGTACTTGTAGAACAGGCAGAGGGATGCAACATTTCGTCGATGAGACAGGGGCTGAAGGTTAGATGACAGTTGAGGGCCTATCAGATTGGCGACTATCTTTTGAACCTTGTCTAGGGGCGAGAGACTAGTGGCAGATTCACCAGCCCAAATATGACAACAATACTCCATACATGGGTCTTATAGAGGTATAGGATTCTTTCGGGCGTTTGTATCTTTCTAGCACGGTAGAGAGAACCTACATTCTTCGCAGCGGTACTGGCGATACTCTCAATGTAATTGTTCCAATTCATGTTTCCCGAGAGCGTTAGTCCGAGGAGTTTAAAGGATGTACTTTCAGATAAAGAGTCATTGGCCATTGCTATTGGTTGTAGAGAAGGTTTCTTGTAATTATTGAAGGAAACGAGTTTAGTCTTGGCAGCATTGAATGTGACCATCCATTTATGTCCCCATTCCATTACAGATTGGAGGTCATCCTCTAGTGCTTCTGCCATTTCTTTAGATATGAGTTCATTTTTTTTCCTGTCGTGTTTGTTATAGAGCGTCGTCTCGTCAGCATATATACGCATCTCACAAACAATTTTGTCAGGGAGGTCATTTATGAATATTAGGAATAATAGATGGCCAAGGATAGACCGCTGAGGCACTCCCGCAATCCCGCATTTATATCGTATTGTTTAGATGTACGATCGTCGGGGACAACCTGGATTTTTCTCTTATCTAAGAAGGATTTAATTATGTTTAGTATTTTTACAGTGATACCGTATGATCTCATATTCCTGAGAAGACCTTCACGCCATACCCTGTCAAAAGCCTTAGATATATCTAGAGCTACCCCTCTACCCCCCCCGCTTTGTCCAGTGACTGGTATATACGTTCTGAGATTACAGTTAGGATGTCTGCTGTTGAACGGGCTTGTCCAAATCCATATTATTGGTCTGTCAGAAGTTTAGCATCTGTAAGGTGAAAGACTAGAACTTGGTTAATTATTGTCTCAAATACTTTGGCGAAAAGTGGGAGGAGGTTATGGGGCGATAATATTAAGTTTATATCAATTTTTTAATTTCAAATTCAAGGTAATTTTTTGTTCAATATGTTTATTCAAATCTAAAAAAATAAATATTTTTTTACTTATTTGAACTCTTATGTTTTATAATAAATAGAAATTTCGATAGAGTTAAATATATTTTGTTCGAATTTTGACAAAATAAATATGGCGGAGGGGAGGGGAACACGCACTAAAAAAATATTTCCCCTCGTATATTTTACGAAAACTGAATTCCCTATGTTATTTCGTTCTAAAATGGATAAGTATCGAAAATTTCACGAAAATCTGATCCTTAGGTGCTTTTTGCTAGATTTATTAAATACGGATATGTTTTAACGTTCGGAATGTCTACTATATGGGAACGTTATTTTAAAACACCAATTGTGTAAACACGATATTCGTCTCGCAATTTCATTATTTTTGTTCGATTAAAATTTTGTTTTTAAATTATTACTGGTTTATGTTGCCCTTCTACTTTTAAATGGTACAAAAATTATATTAATAATATTAATTTATTATAAAGTTACATTGTGTTATATAGGGTGGGTAATTCTGTGGCGACTTTTGACAGTCCCTATGGATTATTTTTCTCATTTAATAGGAAAACAATTCGGCACATTTAACTAATGAACAGACATTTTTACACGAATGGTTTTTACGTCTTCATTTTTTTACAAAATATAAATTTTTAAAAAATCGTAACAAACTTTAAATATTGATAAATATAATCTAAACCTGATAGAAAAACACATTAGATACATTTAAACGGATATTTTTACACGAGGAAAGAAATAATGATTACACCGTGTTACGATAACCTAAATTCATTGTTCTTTAGAAGTTGATTTTCTATTTAAATAAATTCACGTTTAAATCGTATTTTTCATCTTTTAATTGTAATCATTTTATATTTTCATATATTTTATTTCTTAATTAACTGGATACACAAAACAAAAGTTGTTTTAATTTTCTAAAGAAATCAAAACAATCAAAACACTTTTTCTGTTTTGAACACAAAAGAAAAACGAATCTTGAAAGGTAAATTATATTTTTGCTCTTCTTTTTGGTTTACACTTAAAAAAATAAATCCATTCGATAACTTTTTAAAATAATCTTTAATATGAAATTAAGTTTATTTTTTTTATTGCAATTCAATAAAAATATTCCCTCATGCTTTATAACATACGTGATTTTAAAAAAAGAAGTATGCATTTGCATTGCATCGATTAAAAAAAAAATCTGAAAATATATTATATTTAACCTTACACTTTTATTATTAAAACGGATATCATAAGACTTTAATAAAATTTTTAAATACTTTTAAAAAAAAAAAACGCGGATCAATAAGTGCACTAGCACCAACACTTTTGTGACGTCTGAGAAAATAATAAAGTGCAATATTAATAGTAATAATTTAATTCACATTTCGTCCAATTGTTAAAAAACTGAGCACAAAAAACTTTTCGACATTTAATTGTGATAACATTTTCAGTGCTAGTGCACTTAATGATCCGCGCTATTTTTTAAATCGTATGTCCAAGTTTAATTAAAGTTTTATGGTATGTTTTTTTATTCAATTGTAATAGTTACAAAACACCCTCCCCTCCCCATGCTAAGAATGACTTTTTAAATAATAACGTTGTTATTTCAGCACGGATCAATAAGTGCACTAGTACCACATTAAAAAAAATCTTTTTTTCCTGTTTACACCCTATTCAGTTGCTAAAGATTTATGTTTAATTTTTAGCAACCTCCCATGTAGTAACCATTCCGAGCATGAAAACGAAATCTAGCAAAATTCAACTAATGGTCAGATTTTCGTAAAATTTTCGATTCTTATCCATTTTTAAATGAAATGCAGTTTCTGTCAAATATACGAGGAAAAATATTTTTAGTGCGCCCCCCCCCATATTTATTTTTTCGAAATTTGAACAGAATATATTTAAACTTATCGAAATTTCTATTTATTATAAAACATAAGAGTTCAAATAAGTAAAACATTTTTTTAAAAATTAAATACACGTATTGAACAAAAACTTACCTTAAAGTTGCAATTAAAAAATGATATAAACTTAATATTATTAGGGTTTTTTTATGTCGTTTTTTCGAATTAATATATACTATAATCAGATGAACTGTCAAGAAAAAGAAACTTCATAACCTTAATTATTTTTTTAAAAGATTAAAACGATTAAAATTCCATTATTTCAAAATGTTCCGTTACAACAAAGATGTTTAATTAATTGTGTTTAATTTTTTTTTAATTAAGTTTTAATATGAACATGGCTCTTGTCAGCTATTTTCTCGCCAGATTAAAGCTGATTTGAAAATATTATTGTACAAATATTAAGCATTTTGTAGCCCCCCCCCCTCATATTTTGTTTGTCTTTTTTACCAAACAAAATATGGAAGCCGGTAGTTAACCAAATGTACATTCAGTAAAACCGTATTTATTTAATATACAAATGTTTATAATATTATTAATCATAAAACTGTGTAAATGTTAAAACCTAACAAAATTATAACAAAGATTAATTATTAATTGCAGTTTGAAGAAGATACACAAAGGTTTTAAAAAATCATAAAGTCGCTTCTGCTTTTCCATAGTTCGTATGGTTAACACAAGTTTGATATCACAGAATCATGCTTTCTTTTTTCCACATTGTTTTGGCAGTCCCTATTGATTTTTTTATGTTTAATTCAAAATATTAGCTTTTAGAATGAGTATCGCTTTCTTTTAGAAAGTTTACATAAATGAGCATCCATTTGTTGGTCAGCACCAATAAGTAGAAACTTAATGTTGAAAAAAAAAATATATTGCTAAATCTTTGCAATCTTTCTCAGCATAGTTCATCCCCTAAAAATTTGTATATATATATATATATATATATATATATATATATATATATATATATATATATATATATATATATATATATATATATTTGTTATTAGGGTTCAAATAACTAAAAACATATCGGCAAAGAAGGAATTGATTAAAAATAATAAATAATTAAGATTTTAGAGTGGGTGATCATTTAACAATGCAAATTTAGCGTACAATGAGCATCCACTTCATGGCCAGTTATTGGTCAATATGACATGTAATCGTTCGTAGTTTCAATTTTTTTTGGCGAAAGAGGCAGGTTCGTATTGGTTATTATTTTCTTTTTTTTAGGGAGGTAGAAGCCAGAGGTTGTTAATTATTGGGCAAAAATTAATATTTTCTACTTTTTTTGAAGGAAGAATAGAGCCCGTACGTTGTTAACTGTTAAGTAATAACTGATATGAGTCACTGCTTTGACCCCGACCACAATAATTGGAAACTGTAAACTATCCATTGTCTCCTTGACTGCTAACTGGCCATGAAAGGAGTATTCATTTTACGTGAATTTATATAGGAAAATGTGCCCCCATTTTAAATTCTTAGGTATTTACTATTTTAAATTCCTTCTTTGTTGATATTTTTAAGGTTGTTGAATAAAGGTAACAATTTTTATTTCGACTATTTTCATAACGGTTTTAATTTTATTTTTAGAGGGAATTACAATTAAACTTAAGGGGGCGTTGTTAACTATTCTGTACCTAACATTAATAATTTAATAGAAAAGAAATGTCTTCATAACCTGATAATTTATATAGTTAATTCACGTCATAATATTATTCTGCATGTTTATTTCTCTTAGGAAAACACCTGCGTTTAAAATCATTACGATCTGGCTAAGCCTTTGCACCCCTCCCAATTCCAGATATGAGTACTGCTAGAAATTATGCCAACCGAAACTGACAAACGAAACTGGTTTGTTAATCCCCTTACAGAAAAAAAAGTTAAAAATGAAAAAAAAATATCAAATACAAAGAAATGTCCAAATTACTTAAGAAAACCGAAATCGTTAAACAATTTTGTCTTAAAATAATAATAATGATTTGAGCTGATCATTTTATATTAAATTAATTTAAATACATTTCATCATGAAATCAAAACAATTGCCATAAAACCAAAGTGTTTTTCTAGCGACATACATGGTAAGTGTTACACAAACAAAATATCCCTTAAGTGTTGAACAAACAATATATGACTACATTGATACAAAATATCCCTTAAGTGTTGAACAAACAATATATGACTACATTGATACAAAATATCCCTTAAGTATTGAACAAACAATATATGACTACATTGATACAATACATTAAGTGTTGAACAAACAAGGTATGACTACATTGATACAACGTTTGCAGTTCAATATGATTGTTTATGCACAGTTTTTAAAACCTTGTGAATTTCGAGTTATATTTTTCTTTCTCGCTTATATATTTTTGTCTTTTCTTGTCGTATTTTGTTCTATTAATTACATATTTGAAATTAATTGTGTTTTTGTTTATGTTTTATTTGTTTTCTGTTTTATTTATTCCATGTTTTTACTCGTTTTTTTAATTTTTATTATTTTAATTTTAATTGTGACTTGATAAGCAAGTAAAGAAAAACAAAATTAATTTTAAAAAATTGCAACTCTCTCCCTCCTCCGGGTTTTCACGACTGTATGAACATGCAGAAATTTAAATTTAATTTGAACAGACATTGATTCACATCTCACTCTTAATACATAGAATCTCCTTACGTCTCAATAGCAACGTTTTTGTTTAGAAAGTTTTTATAAAGTAGGTAAATACTTTAAAATCTGAAAACAGCCATAAACATTTTTTATTGAGTATACAAATATTAATAGTCTAGAAGAATTAGTAATTATGTGATAGTAAAGATAATCATGTTCACTTTCGAATTTGTCGAAGCATTTTAAGATTTGGAATGTGATTTGAAAAAACTAAAAATGCAGACAACACTATACGTATGGATCATTAAGTTAGGTTTAAAAAATATGTAGTCTATTAAAAATAATATATTTGAACATTTTCCTAAATATCAAGAAAAAGGGTAACTTTCAATTTTTGTTAAATGTTTCGGCCATTTCTGTGACTGAATTTAGTCAAATGCTAGTCATCAAAGCTCAAGCATTTCAAAATTATTTTTTCTCATCATACGGGTAAGTTCATATATTTTCTTGCCAGTTAGAATAGAATTTACTCAAGTCATGCTATGGATTTTATAATTAAAGGAAGTTGTTTATCACAAGGTGAAGGCTGATTTGTGAATGATATCCAGATATTATTTCTTAAGCGTGCAATGCTTATGAGGTTTATAAGTGTTTGAAGATGTTGTGTGCGCTATTTTTAGATGGGTGGATATTTTTAGATGGGTGGATATTTTTAGATGGGTGGATATTTTTAAATGAGTAAATCTGTTTGTTTTTCTTTCTATTTAAATATTATATTATTTGTCCATAGGTTTCCTATGAGCGTTGATTAGATGTATTTTGCTTTGGAATTATTGTTTTCTATTGAAAGACATTACTTAATATTATTTGTCCATAGGTTTCTTATGAGTGTTGTTAAGATGTATTTTGATTCGAAATTATTGTTTGAGAAAAATATGTGGTTTCCGATGCAAGATTTTATAAAATAAGAGGAAAATACTATATGATTGTGGATATATGAAGTTGGGCCATTGTATGTGGGTTGGATAGATTAGGTGGGTAATGTTATTTTATTAGGGGTATGTCGAATTGCAAATGCAACAGAATATCTTACAGTAGTTGGAGTGACTGATTGTTTTGATTAAAGCGTTGTTGGGTGTTGTGTTCGAGTTTCAGTTCAGCAGTAGTTGGCTATTGGGTTTTCGTGGGGAAGGGTGAAAGTTTCTATGTTTGGGGTGATTATATAAATGTACATAAATAAATCACAAATGATTGTTGGCAGTTATTTTAAAAAGAACACTTCTCGGGTGAGTTTAGAACGATTCAATGAGTGGAAGCTGCTGTTTAGAAGGATTTAGTTTGAATTAAAAAGTTTGATTTTATATATATATATATATATATATATATATCAATGTATCATATCAATGTATCATGATAAAAAACAAAACCAACATATAATTTATGATACAAAAATTTGAATTTTTATTATTATTGTTTTACTTTATTTGTATGAAAATTTAAAATATGTTTTATCTCATCATAATAAAAAACAAAACTAATATGTGATTGATGATAAAAACAATTGCATTTGTTTTATTTGTATTAGCGACTTTGTTTTACTTTATTTACATAAACATTTAAAATATGGTTTATCTTATAATGATATAAAACAAAGCTAATATGTGATTTACAAAACTAAAAATATTTTATTTCTTTTATTCTTATTTACAGATGTTCCTGTTTCATCACATATAATTTATGTTTAACATTCTCTAAACAATTGCATTGTATGAAGAAAAGCATATTCTTATGAAGCAGTAATCTTCATAAGAACACATAAATTTAGAATTAAATATAAAAGTAAATGCCATATTAAAAACTACGTTAATCTTGTTCTCCTATCAATTTTTAGTGAAACATGCAGGTGCAAAGTGATGAAAAGACACATACTTGTGAAGTGTGTGGATATTCTTGTTCTAAAAAATTAAATTTAGTGATACATATGAGAACACACACTGGGGAAAAGCCACATTCATGTGAAGTTTGTGGATATTCTTGCTCTACAAAATCAAATTTAGTGAAGCATATGAGAACTCACTCTGGGGAAAAGCCATATTCTTGTGAAGTGTGTAAATATTCTTCTGCTGATAAATCAACTCTAAGAAAACATGTGAGAACTCACACTGGTGAAAAGCCACATTCTTGTAAAGTGTGTGGCTATTCTTGTTTGAGGAAATCAACCTTAGAGATACATATGCGAACTCATTCTGGTGAAAAGCCATATTCTTGTGAAGTGTGTGGATATTCTTGTTCTGAAAAATCAAAAGTAGTGTTACATATGAGAACACACACTGGGGAAAAGCCATATTCTTGTGAAGTGTGTGGGTATTCTTGTTCTACAAAATCAAAATTAGTGATACATACGAGAACTCACACTGGGGAAAAGCCATATTCTTGTGAAATTTGTAGATATTCTTGTTCTACCAGATACACTTTAGCAATACATATGCGAACGCACACTTTTGAGAAGCCATATTCTTGTGAAGTGTGTGGATATTCTTGTTCTGAAAAATCAAATTTAGTGATTCATATGCGAATCACACTGGCGAAAAGCCATATTCTTGTGAAGTGTGTGGGTATTCTTTTTCTACTAAATCAACGTCAGTTCGACATATGACAACACACACTGGCGAAAAACCACATTCTTGTGAAGTTTGTGGATATTCTTGTTCTAGAAAATCAAATTTAGTGAAACATATGCGAACCCACACTGGCGAAAAGCCATATTCTTGTGAAGTGTGTCTATATTCTTGTTCTGAAAAATCAACATTACTTAGACATATGAGAATGCACACTGGCGAAAAACCACATTCTTGTGAAGTTTGTGGATACTCTTGTTCTGCAAAATCAAATTTAGTGAAACATATGCGAACTCACACTGGGGAAAAGCCATATTCTTGTTAGATGTGTGGATTTTCTTGTTCTGAAAAATCAACATTAGTTAGACATATAAGAACTCACTCCAAGTGTTAGCCCCAGGAAGGAGCCACTTGATCTCTTCAAACTAACAAAAGTAAAATAAAAAATGACACTGGGGCAAAGCCACATGCTGGTGAAGTGCGTGGATATTCTGTAAAATTACATTTAGTGACACACAATAGAAGACGTAAAAGAAAAAACATTCCCCCAATTCCCCCCAAAAAACAATGCAAGTCCGAAGCAAAAATATTACATCAGCATGGCGATTAAAGAATATAATCTGTGGGCTCAGTTTCCAATGTAAAATAGAAGAGATGGAAAAGTTGCAAAAGAACTAGAGGACAAAATAGAAGACAAGATACTAGCACTTGCTCAAAGGATCCAAACAAAGGAGAACAAACAGAAGGACAACATGTCATAATAATCTCTTCAGGAGTAATGCAATGCTATTCTACAGAAACCTAGTGACTTAGAGACCAATTGGATCCTAGAAGAAATTAAAACAAGCCAGAAATTCTGATAACATTTAGAATGAAAAAAATGTGGATAAATTCCAGAATAACAAATAAAAAAATAGAACACAAATGGAAAGTACAAAAAACTAGAATTGACAACTTTCCATTTTATATTTTCATATATTTTATTTCTTAATGAATTGGACACGAAAAACAAAAGTTTTATCGATTTACTAAAAACAAAACAAATTTTACTTTTTAATTGAATTCTTGTAATGAAAGTTTTTGTTTTATTATTTAGACATTTAAACAATCCCATTCTATATGTTGTAAAATAATCTTCAATATTAAAAAATATTTTTGTTTATTGCAATCTAATAAAAAAGATATATTGATTCCACCATGCTTTATAATAAATGTGAATAAAATTTATAAATTTCTTACTAAATTTTTATTTATTTATTGCAATCTAATAAAAAAGATATATTGATTCCACCATGCTTTATAATAAATGTGAATAAAATTTATGAATTTTTAATTTATTTATTGCAATCTAATAAAAAAGATATATTGATTTCACCATGCTTTATAATAAATGTGAATAAAATGTATTAATTTTTGTATTTATTTATTGCAATCTAATATAAAAGATATATTGATTATATCATGCTTTAAAATAAATATGAATAAAATTTATGAATTTCTGATTTAAAAAATCCTGTTAAATATTCAGTCCTATATTAGTCTTTAATTCAAAATGTATTTATTTTAAGTAAAATGTTCCATCTGACATTTGGATTTCCGTCAAAATTTGTTTATTTAAGTAAAAATGTTGTGTTTTCTGAGAAAATGATAATGTTTACCATAAACTAAATAATTTACAATAAAAACAATTTAATTCAAAGTTGGTCAAAAACTGCTTTTTCGATAATTAATTATTTGAACATTTTATACAATTCTTTTTTCTCTATACGTACCTACTGTTTGATTTTTGATATTTTATCAAATTATAAAGGTTTTAGAATAGGTGCTAACTGTTTTATATAGTTAACATAAAGTGAGAACCCATTTATATTGGTCATCATCATTTAGCAGAAACTTAATGTTGAAAAAAAAGGATAATTTTTTACAATCTACACAGCATAGTTTATCATCTACGAATTCAAAATCTACTTTATTTTTTGTTATTATATTTCAAAAGACTATAAAATATCTGGAAAGAAATAATTGATAAAAAATAAATAATTAAAATTTTAGAGTGTGTGATCATTTAACAATATAAATTTAATGTAAAATGAGTATCCACTTCGTGGCCAGTTAGTAATAAACAAGACATGTAATCCTTCGTAGTTTCTAAATTTTATGGCACAGGAAAGTAGGAGAGAATGCTCGTGTCAGATTTTGTTTTCTTTTTTTTGGAGGGGGAGTAGAGCCGATACGTTGTTAAATAACTGTTAAGCAAACACCGATAAGTTTTTAAATAACTGTTAAACAAAAACCGATATAAGCCACTCATTCACCCTAATCACACTAATTGCAAACTGTAATCTATTCAGTGTCTTCTCGGTGAATGCTAAAAGGGGTGTTCAATTCACGTTTAATTTTTATAGGAAAATGATCCCCAATTTTCAAATCCTAGCTATTTACTATTTTTAATTCGTTTTATTTTCTAATAATTGTTTAAACGTAATAGTAAAAAATTAACGGGGTAATCTACACTTTGTAAGATTGTACAGATTTAAAAAATATATATATTTTTTTTTTATTTTGACTTTTTTTATAACGTGAACATTTCTTGTGTGGGGTGGGAGGCCATTTTAAACACATTTTTTATTTCGTCTATTTATATAACAGTATCAATCTTATTTTAAAAGGGGATTACCATCTTTGTTTTATTTCTAAAATTCTAAACTACTTTTCGAAGAGTACACATATAATTACTTGACACAATTGCATAACTAACAGGAATTGCAACTTTCGGTTAAAATATGTTCAGCAGTCAACAGTGAATTGTGAAAATCAGTTCCTTGTGTAATTAACGCATACGGAAATCTAGGTTACCTACTTTTTAATGCTTTTTAATTGATCTAATAAATAAAGTTTTCATGAGCGGTTTACAGGAACATATTTTCATGTTTTTTTGTTCTTTTTGGGGGGATGGGAAATCAATTATAGAACTTGTGTAAATTAACAGGTGATTCTGCAGTTTAATTACGCATTTTTTCGTAAGTAAATGCGCTGATAGTTAGAATACCGTTTAACATTTCACACAAATTCTATTTACGGAGAGTCAGGTGTGGTGGTGGCCCCAACTGCACAAGTTCTATAATTGAATACCCCTCCCTTCAACAAAGAATGGAAAACATAAATGTGTGTTTTTATAAACTATCAATTTAAAAAAAATACTGTTTAATATTTCACACAAATTCTGTTTATCTCCTCTCTCTCTCTCTCTCTCTCTCTCTATATATATATATATATATATATATACACACATATATATATATATATATATATATATATATATATATAGCGTGCATATATAATTCTACCGTTTAATATCGTCTGTGTAACCGTGTTCATAGGTGTCGCTGAATGTATGTATAATAGTGTCTTGTTTTGTTACTATATAATGTCGGTTGTTTTCTGTACGCGGGTATATACACACACATAAACACTGTTCACAAACACGACAAATAACGTATGTAAGATAGTTCGTTTACAATTTAAAATGAGAAACATAGCTTACCTCTTTGTTTCTCACTCTCTCGGAGCTTTTCACACTACAAGGGAGACATCTTCAGCCAAAATAAAACACTATAACAACAATTTATATTTTCATATATTATTTATTTTACACCTGAAAATGTCTTCTCGCTGACTGCTAAAAGAGGTGTTCATTTTCGTCTATTTACATAACAGTGTCAATTTTATTTTATGTTTCTGCAGTTTAATTAAGCATTTTTCCGTAAGTAATGCGCCGACAGTTAGAATACCGTTTAACATTTCACACAAATTCTGTTTACATAAGGGAGGGGCAGGTGTGAGGGTGGCCCCTACTGCACAAGTTCTATAATTGAGTACCCCTCCCTCCAACAAAGAACGGAAAACATAAAACTATGTTTTTATAAACTCATGAAACCTTTTTAGATCAAGTAAAAAAACATTAAAATAGGAATCACAAAAGTGAACCACTTTTTAAAAAGCTTTGTTATTTAACATGTCCGCTCAGGATTCCTCCGACATGTTATAAGTCAGTTCACTAGACGATTCCACTTCATTTTAAATTTCTAAATATTTACATTTAGATTTGTTGCTTTTTTGTTTTCTAACTACTGTAAAATACCCATGTAATGTCCGCACAAATTTTTGCTAACATAAAATAATAAACTTGGGTCGGAGCATGTATTTGATGAGATTATATTACTACATATTTTTATCCAATGTTTTCCATGCAATTGATTAAAATTAGTTGGGCAACAAAAAGTTTATTTCTTTTTCAAAACGAGGCCGTTATTTGGCTAAATACTATTTGATTTTTTTCATAATTAATTGAAAATAGCCGATAGTTTGTATGCAAAATATGAACTTTTTATACTGCCGCCTCGAACTACAATAGCGCCTAAATTTGCATTTATCTTACTTATCGTACCAGCCAACCCTTGGCGCTTATTGCTGTGGTTCTCCATTATTACAACTTGACAAATTCCTTTTTCACAGATTGTTTATTGTTAAATTGATGAATAATAACATACTGTTTCACCACATCTTCATATAAGCATGTGTGTTTGGATTATTTGATGGTTAATTCAATGGATCATAGTGTCGTGCGAGTGTCACATTATTATACACATTTTGATAATCAGATTTACTTGCTTTTTCTATGGTCGTCAATAATTGTTTGATTCGCAACAACCATGAAATTAAAAAACCCTCACAAATAACATCATCCAATGTGCTGAAGACTACAAGTATCTAGGATCACACATCAGAAACTCTAATAAAGACTTTAACATTAGAAAGGCCATGGCATAGACTGCGAGTAACAAAATGGATAAGATCTGGAAATCCAATCTTGCTCGCAAATTCAAAATCCAAGTTTTCCGTGAGCCAATCTTACTCTATGGATCTGACAGTTGGACACTCTCAGCAAATCAACAGCGTCGTTTGGATTGATGTTACACACGTCCTTTGTTAAATGTACTCAATCACCCAACTATAAATGATATATGGAGACTTGTAAGCATTCAAGCATTTATTCAACAACAGATTCTCGGCAGGATTAAGAATACAAGAAAGAAGCTGTCGATTTGGTAGATTCCTTTTTTTCGGACGAGCAGAGATTGTTATGTTTGCAAGTAATACTTATATTTCTCTGTCGTTTTCTATAAACTTCAATAACGATCTTGTTAACCGGCAACTGCTTCTTTATCACAACACAGTTCCTCTCACAGTCAGCAGATTCTTCTTTTGAAGGACCCTAAAGACGAATGACTCTAAGACCCTTCAAAATGAGAGGCGAAAGACAATGGCTCATAGATTTTGTATACAACAAGGCTATGGGAACGCATGTGTTGTAGCTCTCTCTCTCTCTCTCTGTATATATATATATATATATATATATATATATATATATATAAACGTGCATATATATTTTTACCGTTTAATATCGTCTATGTAACCATGTTCATATAAATGTGTCGCTTAATGTATGCATAATAGTGTATTGTCTTGTTAATATATAGTGTCGGTTGTTTTCTGTACACGGGTATATACACACATAAACACTTTCATAACCACGTACGCAAGAAAGTTATTTTACAATTTTGATTAGACAGGTTATGACATACCTAACAAAATGAGAAACATACCTTACCTCTTTGTTCCGCACTCTCTCTGTGCTTTTCACACTCCAGTCAAAATAAAACACTATAACAACAATTTATATTTTCATACAACTTTATTTTACATTCTCTTTGAGTTGCAATGTTCTTAGGCTTTACATCGTTTCTACTTGTTTCAAGATTCGCAAAGGCAAAACCTCATCCACGTCTGCATGTCTAGTATATATATATATATATATATATATATATATATATATATATATATATATATATATATATATATATATATATATATTTCTACCGTTTAATATCGTCTATGTAACGATGTTCATATGTGTCACTTAGTGTATGCATAATAGTGTCTTGTCTTGTTAATATATAGTGTCGATCGTTTTCCGTACGCGGTATATACACACATAAACACTGTTCACAAACACGACAAATAACATACGCAAGACAGTTCTTTTACATTTTTGATCAGACAGTTTATGGCATACCTCTTTGTTCCTCATTCTCTCCGTGCTTTTCACACAACAGCGGAGACATCTTCAGCCAAAATAAAACAACAATATAACAATTTATATGTTCATATATTATTTTCACATTTGTTACTTCTCTTTGAGTTGCATGCAATGTTCTTATGTTTTACATTGTTTCTAATTGCTTTCAGGATTCGAAAAGGCAAAACCTCATCCACGTCTGCTGGCCAACCCAGATTCTGCCTCTGTAAAACATGTCCGTTTTATTTGATTAAATTCCATTCAAACGTTCTTGGTTTATTTTTATGGACTAAATTTCAACTGTAATATTTTATTTTGTAACATACTTCATCATCACATTATTAGTTACTCTTACCACAACTCGGATAAAGGTTTTTTGATTCAACTCTATTAAAATTAAATATATTTGGAATGATAATATCAGGAATATGCAGTTTTGTTCAGGCTTGTCTCATCTTACAATCTCTGACTTAGTATCTTTCTTCTATAATAGAACATTTAAGGGGAAGCATTTATATATGGTTAAGCACTTCCATGAATTTTCTTCCTCTTTTATGCTGTTTCCGTTTTTGTGTTATTGAGTCTATCTATTATATATCTCGGCAGTATTTTCCAGTATGACGCCCGTCAAACATTTCAGCAAGGTTTATGATTGGGATTTGTTAGGACAAACTTTCATATGATTGGGATTTGTTAGGACAAACTTTCATATGATTGGGATTTGTTAGGACAAACTTTCATATGATTGGGATTTGTTAGGACAAACTTTCATATGATTGGGATTTGTTAGGACAAACTTTCATATGATTGGGATTTGTTAGGACAAACTTTCATATGATTGGGATTTGTTAGGACAAACTTTCATATGATTGGGATTTGTTAGGACAAACTTTCATATAATTGGGATTTGTTAGGACAAACTTTCATATGATTGGGATTTGTTAGGACAAACTTTCATATGATTGGGATTTGTTAGGACAAACTTTCATATGATTGGGATTTGTTAGGACAAACTTTCATATGATTGGGATTTGTTAGGACAAACTTTCATATGATTGGGATTTGTTAGGACAAACTTTCATATGATTGGGATTTGTTAGGACAAACTTTCATATGATTGGGATTTGTTAGGACAAACTTTCATATGATTGGGATTTGTTAGGACAAACTTTCATGGTATGCACATTCTTTACCAGATTGTTTCTTTAGATAATTGTAAGTTTTCTTCGCAACATTGTATTTATGAGAACATAAATATTAAAATAATGGACGATAATATAGCTTTCCACATTTTTTATTTTACATGAAATCATGTGATTTCCTCGTAGGGATGATATCACATTTCATTACGATTAAAAATATATGTTTTTTTTTGTATAGTCGCTTTAATAATGTGCATTTGTTTTACAACAGTTTACTTTTCCAGAGATTGTGTTCAGGTATTTCTTCAGAGTTTTTGTTTTAGTTTATTTGCTCGTAATACAATCGTTTAGAGATTTTGCCGTTTTTAAATGATTATATACTTCGTCATATTACATTATATTATTCGATTTAATCTATTAAATATTCATTAAGAATCCTGTTTGTTAGAGGAAAAAATAATGAAAAATGAATAAATAAAATAACAAAAAAAACTAGAAGGGGAAAGTGTAATATCCCTAACCCCTCATCCCTTGAATGAACTCTTCCGTTAACTATAAATGCTGCGTAATTAACGCTATTTGTGACTTGCTTTCATTTGCGAATAAAATTTTAGTGAAAAACGAAGAGCCGAATACCTTTGTAAAGGTTTTATTCACAAAAGAAAGCAAGTCACAAATAGCGTTAATTACGCAGCATTTATAGTTAACGGAAGAGTTCATTCAAGGGATGAGGGGTTAGGGATATTACACTGTTATTTAAAGCGTGTACAATGTTATATAGTATATCCTGAAGTTTTTATATTAATACATCCGAATGAACATTCTTTGATTTTAGAGAAAAAGTATATCCACACGTCATAGAAATGACTTTTCACAATGTGTGTTCGCATATGTCTCACTAGCGTTGAACAGAATTAATCCACAATTCACAATTTCCCCTATTTTTAATTTTACTTAGGGAACTAACACTTGATTCCGTTTCTATTAAAATGTATATCCGAGGGCTTTTTAAGAATAGAAACTGTCTGCTTTATGACTGCTATCCGTACTTTGCTACAGCCTGGTGTCCCGGGATTGCTTCTATATATTTCTGAATATTGTTTTTTATTATCCGAGTTGCTACTGTCTCAATCGGTATAATGTTTATTTCTTTCAGAGACCCCGTCATTTTTAGATCATTTTTTACGTCCTGATATTTTGTTATATTTACCCGTTCAGTTATATTAAGACCAAAATTATTTGTGACTGTAACATCGATAATGAGTGCAGTTTTTTGGGCTTGTTCCATATTATTATTATATCTGGCTTGATGAAATTGTCTTTTATATATCTGCTTGCCTGTATGTCTTTGTCATAGAACCCTGTCACTTTTCCATTTGATGTTATCAGTGGTGGTTCATATTCCCAGATGTTCGACGACCTGCAATTTGCATCTCTTTGCAGATCTTCCAATGAAGGTATCTACACACTTTACTGTGGCGGACAGTGTAATAGCAATCGGCTGGAAGGATATTGCATTTGGACATTAAGTGGCTTGGGTTTCAAATAGCTGAATGACAGAATCTGCATTGGCCAGCCATTTTTTAGTCAGTGTGCAGTAATAATTAATCGTTCTTAATCATCTGGAAATATATTAAAATATTCACAAACTTCACATGAATATTTCAGATTTTTTGTTTAATTTTATTTCAGTCAAAGTTCTCAGAAATCAAGAGGCTAAAACTTGAAGTCTATATGAGATGCATAGATATTCGAATGTTCCATTCTCTCAAGCACTGAGTTAGTAAAGAAATTTAGAACATCATTTTCTTCTTCCAATTAACCATTTTCATACATTGTAGTATATCTTTCGTTTTGGTCTCTTGGTCTTTCTAGATTCCAGGACAAGAATTTATCTAGTCTGGTGGAGTATCCAGCTTTGTGCTATTACTTGAGGTAACATCACTTGGAGAAGGTGCACCATTCTTCGTAAAAGCTAATGTGGGTTAGCCATAGTGAGGAGATCTTATTTGGGCAGCGAATACTATGTGATTTTGAATATTTGATCAGAGTTTACTTCTAAAGAAAAGTATCCTTATGCCAGATTGTTCTGACAAACCCCTGTACAAAAAGACCTTAGACACTCGAGGACAGTATCTAGTAGGCATTCAAGTTCTCTCCAGTTTTTCCCAGTGTGAGTTCTCATATGTCTCACTAACAATGATTTGTCAGAACAGAATTATCCACACACTTCACAACAATATGCATTTCTTTATTTCTTTTCTTTTTTTATTTTACTTTTGTTAGTTTGAAGAGATCAAGGGGTCCCTTCCTGGGGCTAACACTTGATTCTATTACAGTTTAAATTTTATATCCGAGGGCTCTTTTAAGAATAGACAATGATCCTTTATAACTGTTATCTGTATTTCCTTACAGCTTCTATTCAGGTATTGCTTCTAAGTATTTCTGAAGGTTCTTTTTTACTAGGCCAGTTGCTCCTGTGACAACTGGTATTATGTTTATTTCTTTAAGAGACCATGTTGATTTTTAGATCAGTTTTTAGTATGCAGTGTGAGTTCTCATATGTCTAACTAACTTTGACTTTTGAGAACTTGAATATCCACATATTTCACATGAATGTGGTTTTTCCCCAGTGTGAGATTTCATATGTGTCAGTAAATGTGATTTTTGAGAACAAGAATATCCACACATTTCACAAGAATATGGCTTTTCTCCTGTGTGGGTTCTTATATGTATCATTAAATATGTTTTATTAGAACAAGAATATCCACAAACTTCACAAGAATATGGCTTTTCCCCAGTGTGCGTTTTCATATGGTTCATTAAAGAGTATTTTTCAGAACAAGAATATCCACATAATTCACAAGAATTCGGCTTTTCTCCAGTGTGAGTTCTCATATGTTTAACTAAATTTGACTTTTTAGAACAAGAATATCCACACACTTCACATGAATGTGGCTTTTCCCCAGTGTGAGTTCTCATATGTGTGACTAAAGATGATTTACGAGAACTAGAATATCCGCACACCTCACATGAATATGGCTTTTCTCCCGTGTGAATTCTCATATGTTTTTCTAAATCTGATTTTTTAAAACTAGAATATTTACACACTTCACAAGAATATGGCTTTTCCCCAGTGTTCGTTTTCATGTTTCACTACGCCTGATTTTTTAGAATAAAAACATCTACACACGTTATAGGAATGTGGCTTTTCCCCAGGGTGAGTTCTCATATGTGTCACTACTTTTCAGAACAAGTATATTTACAAGAATATTGCTTTTCTCATGTGTGATCGATATGTTTTATTAAATCTGATTTTAAGAACTAGAATATTAAAACACTTTACAAGTCAGGTGTGAGGATTTAAATTTTACAGATTCTCTTAAATAATTGTGTCCATTATATTAAATCATCCAAAAAAGTGTCGCTGTCATCTCTCAAATAAAATAATGACTCTTTAAATAATATTCCATAAAAATTCACTGATGGCAGTCACTCAGGAACATCTGAAAAAAAAATACATGAAATTCAATATTTTTAGTATCGGCATCAACATAGTAATATTCTGTTCCTTAATTATTATGGTAAAATTACAATTTCATGATTAATTTAATCTAAAAAGTCATATGAAATACATTAGAAAAATGTTTGTTCATTATTATAGTGAAGTTACGTCATTATTAATTTACTATAAAAAGTTATAGGAAATACATTAAAAAATGTTTGTTCATTATTATAGTGAAGTTACAACATCATTATTAATTTTATCTAAAAATCATATCTGATACATTAGTAAAATGTTTGTTCATTATTATTGTGAAATTACAACCTTCTGATAAATTAAATATAAAAAGTGATCTGAGATACATCAGAAAAATGTTTGTTCATTTTTATGGTGAAGTTATAACCTCATGCTTAATTTAATATAAAAAGTTATCTGAGGTCCATTATAAAAATGACTAAATATTTTCTAACTTCTGCTTCAGATGTAGTTTAGTTGAAATTATATCTGGCGTTTTTATGATTTACATCGTGATGAGAAGATATATATATATACATATTATATTCCACATACATATACATGTATCATGATGTATATATACATATAATATGTTTTATGATTTACATCGTGATGAGAAGATATATATATATAATATTCCACATACATATACATATATTATCTTAAAAAAAAACGAAAAACAATTAGTCTACAATAAAACAGGCTCTCCTTGTAAAAGAAATACAGTATGGGTGTTGTTGTTGCTGCCAACCTCATCAGGGTAAGAATGGTTTTGGGAACGGATACCCCCAATCTCCTCATGTTAAAAATGGCTTATGGTACAGACATTCCCAACCTCTTCTGGTCACCTGCAATATCTCCATATCAGGGAGGTCTTTCAGAATAGACATACCACCCTGTGAGTGAGGAGGGGAGTGGGGTTGTTAAGATATTTGCTCCATATTAAACCTTGATAATCGCTGTCATGATACCGAGGCGCAAATTACAAGCAACATTCAAGTTGTCATGTTAAAGGAAAGTGTGTCTATAATTTTTCTATCATCAAACATATGCATGCAATATTAGGGTGTCATTCTGAATTCCAAAGCAGACAATGAAAAGTAAACAATGGTAACCATAAATAAAAATGTTATGCTTCACGGTTGTATGGGTTTTTTTGCGAAGGTAATGTGTGCATAGGTATCGAAAAAATGTAAAAAAAAAAATAAGAATGAAACGTCCCATTATAAAACAAAGCAAAACAAAAACCATAATACCATAATACCATAAGCGAAAAACAACAAAGCTATCCATGTTGTGCATTTTCTTTCAGGCATTGTTTATTTGTAAGGGTAGTTGTGCATAAATGTTAGGTTTTAAGTACGTAAATTTATGATTATGAGTGTTTAATATTTTTGTATTTTGCTTAATATTCATAAAACTATTGGTTCCTGTAGAGAGAGCGGCCATATTTGTAAAGGTTTGACGTGTTCCTTTTTGTAAGGTGTGTATTCTGGAATTTTAGATTTTTATGTTTTTAGCCAAGGGGAATAGCCGGATTGCTGGTAGGGAGAAAATATTAATTTTCGAATCAGGAAGTGAAAGGATAATTTTATGTCTATGTGTATGATCTAGTTAAGAAGTGTGTCAGGGCAATATAATTATAATGTGTATATTTCTTCTCAGTCTTGACCGGAAGCGGTGGGAGAACTTTAGATTTAGAGGGTAAAATAGGAACTACTTCGTCTAAAGATGGTGTGATTGTGATGAAGTTTCTCCTAGGATGTAATATAAAATTGTTTTATAACGACTACATGTGTGAAAAATATCGTTCTAAAGTAATATAAGATAGTGGACAATAATGTAGACATAATAAATTTGTGTGTGGTATATGTTGTTTTAAACCTATAGTATTTAAGGTCAAAGGAGAATTTTTGCAATCATTTTATTATATAGAAGATATACTTTTTAGATCCAAATGTAACTACTGATATTTCAAGAGGTTACTTTACATAGTAATTGTAAACTAAAATTTGTTAAAACTATTAAAATTAATTTGTTTGCAATCCTCATACTATTAAATTTTGTTAAATATATTTTTTCATAGATTAAAATATAAACCTTAGTGTAACAACTGTAGGCTGAAATAGGTAATTATGATAAAAGACTTCTAATTAATTTGCAACAACATAATTGAGTATTTACGTATTAAATCCCACATATTAGGTAATTATGATAAAAGACTAAATTTGCCCTAACATAATTGAGTATTACCGGTAAATCTAAAAAGCAAAATTATTTTGATAAATCTTTACTAACAGACCAAACGTAGCTTACCCCCTAAGAAAAATCCAAATTGACTTTTTCTTAGCTCGTACGTTTCAACAGCTCTTAAAAATATCATCACTAAAAGAATTTTAAAATAATATATATTTAAGATATTAGAGTAGAATGATCAAATTCTTATACATATTTATTATAAAATGAGCACCTACTTCATGGCTAGTTACTGATCAACCAGATATGTAATTAGTTGCAGTTTTCAATGTTTGCAGCAATTGACGGGGGTGGGGAGGAGCTCATATATTCTGGTTTCTAACGTTTTTAAGGCGGGATTAGAGCCCAAGTGTTGTTGACCATTCTGTAGTTTTTCCCTTAAAAATGTAATAAATCAAAGATACCGTAAACGTATCGTTGTTGGCTTTCTTAAATGTTAATAAAATGGGGGGGTCATCTTGTTTTTGAAGTTCAATTTAAAATTCAGAGTGGGGGCATTTTTTTTTACTCATACATTCTAGTTTTTGTTGTAAATAAATACCTTCTATCATTAGAAATAAGGTTATTATTCAGAAAGCTATTAACATGAGAAACGAGGTATTTACGAAATACGAAATGCAGTTTTGTGTTATAACTTATTTACTTTGAAAGAATTAATATCGAAGCTTATCTTAGAAGAAGAAAAATTATTTAAAACAAACCTGTCATCAAAAAAGTCCCGATAATCCTTCTAAAATCGAAAAATTAACACAATACTGGAAGTAAACCACCAAATAAGTTTCAGGGTGACAGCTTTTGCAAAGTGTTGATACGTCCAACGAGTTTTACGGTATATTTATTAAATTGTTAAATGAAAGTACAGAATAGTTAACAACACATTAGATTGACATCAAAAACAAATTAAGAAATCAAAAGTTGACATGTGTTTTCTCTTCTCCGTCTTCCACAAAAATAGAAAACTGCGAACGATTACAGGAATCACTGACTACTAACTGATCATTAAATGGGGGTTCATTTCACATTAAATTTATATAAGAAAAAGGATCCATACTCTAAAATCTTACATATGTATTCTTTTTGTTTTTCATTTCTTTAGCAGATATTTCTTTAAGGCTGTTGTAACATAATAGCCTAAAATAAAGTCGGAGATACTTTTTTTTATTCACATTTGTTATAACGCATGAGAGAATCACTGAATTTAATTGGATTTCAATAAAAATAAACTAATAGCCTAAAATAAAGCCATTTTTTAAAATTATTTTTAAAGAGAAAAATACGCTGCGTTTAATTGTAAAGACTTACTAATATTTTTTCTACATTAAAAAACTGCTAATTGGTGATGGACAATAAATATGTGTTCATTTTATGTAAACTTTATAAAAGAAGTCGATCCCTATTCTAAAATTTTAAACATTTGATAAAACATAAAAATTCAAACAAAATTCTCTAGCGTAAAGAATTTTTAAAAAATTTTTAATCGAAAAGCGTAAAGAATTTTGTATTTTTTTATTTTTAATCTTAAAACAACGAAATGCCGAAAAAGTAGCTTCTGTGATGAGTAGTTAACTTCGAATCAAATTATTATTTTCTCAGAAATCACAAACGTTTTTTTAAAAAAAAAAAATAAATAAACATTTTTTTAACAAAAATTTTAATATCAAATTGAATATATTTTTAGGAATTTTTTTCCTAGTCGGAGATACTTTTTTTTTATTCACATTTGTTATAACGCATGAGAGAATCACTGAATTTAATTGGATTTCAATAAAAATAAACTTGTTTTAATTTTTAAGTTAAATTACAAATTATAAAATACATTTTTTTAACGTGAAAAAAGAAAGAAAAATATACAAACTTACCTTTTATTCCAGGAATAATGGGATGAATTCTTTGTTCTTTTGTGTTCAAAACAGAAAATTTGTTTCTTTAAGATTTATTAAGTAAATTGATACAACTTTTGTTTTGTGTGTTCAATTCATCAAGAAATAAAATATATGAAAATATAACAGAATCAAATTTAAAAGATGAAAACACGATTTAACGTGAAATTATTAAAAGAAACAAATCAACTGCTAAAGAACAAAGAACTTAAGGTCATCGTAATAACACGGTGTCATCATTATTTCGTTCCTCGTGTAAAAAATGTCTGTTAATTAGTTAAATGTTCGAAATGTTTTCCTATAAAAATGTTTTACTAGTAAGTTTAGATAAAAAAATTGTCAATACTTCATGCTAAATTCTTCGGAGAATCATAAATTAATAAAAAACATTTTTTTTGTTTCTTGTTTTTATAGGTTTTATTATTTTCATGGTTGATAAACTTGTGTGTCAAAAAGTGTTTTGGTGTTTTGAAATTAATTTATTTGACTGTTGAGGTTTGCACACGTTTTCATGAAATGTATATTCATCTGGAGGCATTACTCTACAATGAAAGTGTAGTACCTGTTTCTGATTTATGTACTCATAGCAACCACGTTTTACATTATCATTATCACGACAATTTAAAAACGTGCTTTGTGCTTTGCTTGTGTAAATTTGTTAAAGTTCAGTTGAGTCTTATTAGTTGCATAATCCGGTACTTGTACAGTTTAATCAAGATATCAAAAAATGAAAATATGGATAAAAGTTTAAATTGTACGTATCTATTATGGAATAAGTTCTCCGAAAGAAATTCACTTGATTTCATCAAGTAGTTATTTTTATTTTTTCTTATTTTTATTTTATTTTTTATTTTTTTTTTTACAGCGAAAAAAAAAATGATACCGAGCAAAAGGTTCGATTTTAAAGATGGGGAAGGAGGGTCGGCCTTTTAAATTGAGTTATCTCCCCATGGCGTGTTCCGAAAATTCCAAAATGTCTTATGAACTGTGAAAAAACGCGTGTTTTTTTCCGCTGTAAAAAGAAAGAAGAAAAAAAACCTCGATTAAATTGAGTGATTTTTTTTTTTTTTGCTGAGATCTTCAGTACAGATACGTACAATATAATCTTTTTTCGATATTTTTATTTGTTTATGCCTGGATTAAACTGTACAAGTGTCCATAATCCTGTAATTTTGCCACCTTAGAGGCATGACTCCCAAAAGAGTTACTTGTCCCTTAAACGATATATAAAGGGAAAATATGTTTTTAAAGCTGACGAGTTAATTAATTATCGATTCGTGTTCTTTTTTTTTCTTTTTTTTTACATAGGCATCACAACATTATCAAGGCCCAGAGGCCACTCAAGGATAAGGGTTAAAGAGTGTACAGTAGAAATTGGACAATATAGTGATCATTAGTAATGAAAATTTGGTAAATTTGATAACTTATATGGAACGGCTCATCAAGAACTTATTTACTTTAGACTTGAATACAACCATATTGTAGTCAGCCGGAAAGCAAGAAAACGGAAGACAATTCCACAGGCGTGCAGTTCTAAGAAAGAAGCTTTGTTCGTGGAATCTACGATTAGGTTTAGGCACAGATAAAGAGTGGGGGGAATTATTGATAGTGTTTACAGCTAGACGAGTGTTTCTTGTGAAAGTTTTGCGAGGGGGGACCATAGATTGAAGCTCAGTCGAACACTTTCCATGAAAATAACGATACATCAGAGACAAACTCGCAACATCTCTTCTGTGAGATAGAGGTTGCAAGGAGGAGAAAAGGACATCTCCTACGAGGCTACGAAGTCTATTTTGAACTCTATCAAGGCAGGACAAGTCCTTTCTCGCAGCTCCTGCCCAGATGTGGCAACAGTATTCCATCCTTGGACGTACCTGGCTCTTATATAGATAGAGAATAGCATCAGCAGTGAGATATTTACCGGATCGATAGAAAGATCCCACCATTTTTCCAGCGGCCTTGGCAACAGATTTGATGTACATGTTCCATTTAAGATCAGGAGTAATGGTCAAGCCCAGAAGCTTGTCAAAACTTGAGGTCTCCTGAAGACGAGAGCCATTCATTTCAATTGATGCCAATGTGGATTAGAATGCTGATGATGTAAAGAGAGAAGCTTGGTTTTAGATGTATTAAAAGTAACTAGCCACTCCTTTCCCCATTGTACTACATGCTCAAGATCAGAGGAGAGAGAATTGGAGAGAACTTGGTCGTTTACTGTCTTAGATGTGCTACCATAAATAGTAGTGTCGTCAGCATAAATGTCTACAAATGATGTAAGGATGTGATTTGGAAGATCATTAATGTAGATCAGGAAAAGAGTTGGGCCCAGAATGGACCCCTGAGGGACACCGGCATTAATACTGTGAGCTTCTGATTTTTGCCCCTCAACTACTACTCTTATGAACCTATCAGAAAGAAATGATTTAATAATTGAGAAGACATTTCCAGCTATACCATAGCTAGCGATCTTATTGTATTTTCATATATACTCACACCCGCGAGTCGGGGCATTTCACATCATTTCATCTGGCGAGGAGGAAGAAATGCTAAGGTTTTAAAAAGCAACTGTTTCATTAACAATCAACCCTCGATGTATTTTCAAGCTCATGTTCCCTGTGAACGTTAAGCTGAGGCGTTTAAACATAGTACATTCAGGCAATGTTTTATCAGTCAATGCTATTGGTGGTTTAAAAGGTTTCTTACAATAATTAAATGAAAGAAGTCTTGCCAGCATTGAATGTTACTATCTATTTTTGTCCCTATTCCACTACAGACTGGAGGTATTCCTCTCGGAATTTCGACATTGACTTAGATATGTGCTCTTTTGTTTTCCCTACTATTGCCTATTATCAGCAAATATACTCATCCAAGAAATATTTTTATCATGGAGATCCTTTATGAATATCAGGAACAATAAAGCTCCAAGGATTGACCCTTGAGGTACACCCGCATTATATCATATTGTGTTGACGTACGACCATCGAGGACAACCTGGATTCTTCTCTTATTTAAGAAGAAATTAATTATGTTAAGTATTCGTCCGGTGATAGCATATGTTTTGATTTTCTTGAGAAGACCCTCGTGCCATATCCTGTCAAAAAATTTCGATATATTAAGGGTTACTGCCCTACCTTCCCTGTCTTATCCAATTCATGATAAATACGTTCAGTGATTACAGTTAGGATATCAGCAGTAGAACGGTCTTGCCTTAATCTATATTGTTCGTCGCACATAAGTTTAGCGACTGTAAGGTGGTGGACTAGGTTTGATTAATTATGGACTCAAATGTTTTGGCTAAAAGTGGGAGGGGGTTAATTAAGTGATAAATTAACGCGTGAGGTCTTTCGCAATAATTTTTGCAAACTGGTTCCACAGAATCAGTTTACCAGTAGTCAGAAAATAAATATTCGTTAAAGCATATGTTGAGGAGTCTGAGAAGAACTAAATAAAACTCATCGGATCATTTCTTTAGTAGTAAAGCCGGGATGAGATCAGGTCCACATGTTTTTGATTGTTGGATGTGTGTATGTATCTGTGTATGACGCAGGTCATGTCATATGCTACTGGTACCATGTAACCCAGTACTACCTGCCTCATGGTCGGGTCACCGGCGACTAAACTGGTTCCCCCACCAGACTTGTTTGGTGAGGAGGGCGGCTGGTCTCCCTGAAGGATTAAAAACAAGACCTTCCAAAGGGCGAATGGACTCTTTTTCTGGGTCAACGGCCAACTAGCACTGTGTATATTTGTGTGTGTGTGTGTGTGTGTGTGTGTGTGTGTGTGTGTGTGTGTATGTATATTGAGGTAGAGAGGGCTCCCGTAAGCCGTGGTGAAGGCAACCTTTCTAGGAGAAGCAAATCTCTGATTTAAAAAAACATAAAGCGGAACACCAGTAACCGCATTACGCTGGTCTGCAGTTTAATTTGTTGCTGGCTATCTTGCTCTTGCTTGTTGCTGGATCTCAACATTTTGAACCGAGAGAGAGACTTAGCTGTCGTACAAAGCTAAGACTCTGTAACATCATATTTGTATAGATACTTCCTCAGGCATTTGGGCTCATGGATTTTAAATGATACAGTAATAAAAAATAAAACACATAGTTGCTCTACAAGAGTATTTAGCACTTTCTTCAGTTATTAATAATTACCATTTCCACTAAATATATATGTGTGTGTCTGTGTGTCTGTGTGTTTCTGTGTCTGATCATTATTTCATGGATATTGCTAACTTTATTAAAAGATTTAAAGAAAACTAATCCGTTCATTATAAAATCCGTGATCATAGATACTGAACACTTGATTAAAAGTAATAAATTCCCTGATATTTGGATGAATTTTTTTGGAGGAGTCAAAATTTTAATAAATTTTCAGCATAGCCATTCATTTTGCACGTACCCATCGCTATTGTTATTCAAGTGGATTTTTTTTTTATTAAAATTATTTAAATATAAAAAAACACAAAGATAACTTGGCATTTCATAGTAAGGGCGCTACAGATTGGTTAGCAATTAAATTCATATCGTAGGAGGAAGTAATGCATGGGATGATCTCTCATAAGACACAGACAAACTATACCTAAATTCCAGAAGCAAAACTTGCATTTAACTTGCCGTAATAATGATAATGCTAAACATGGTTGTTATGAGTACATAAACACGGCAGGTATGACAGCACAAACCAGAAACAGGTACTACACTTTCACTTTAATTTACTGTCAAAACTCTTTTTACACACGAGTTATTGACAGTGATAAAGGATAAAACATATAAAAAACTTACAAATTAACAGGAATTTCACGTTGATTTTAATTTATTGGCAAAACAATTTTTTCTACATACAAGTTTATTGAACAAAAGAAGTAGAAACTTAAAAACAAATAGTTTTTTTATGACTTTACGATTCTTCGAAGATTTAACACATTTAACGTTCAATATGAAAACTACTTAATGGATTCGGAATTATCACGTGTAAAATGCCCGAGAACGACACACTGACATAAGTTATTTCAATAGAGGAGTACATGCATGGGAGAATACAACTCATGACAAGTAAAGACTGCGTTTCTCTCGCCAGACTAATGATAACCCGAATCATGACACACATCAGAACTCAAAACACAAACAGATACTTCAAGTTAGTCCTTGTTCTCTGGGTTCTGATCGTACGCCTAACAGGAAATTAGCAGTATTAAGTTTGAAATCAGAAGATCATCGTAAGTTTAACCGAATCAAGTTAGATAAGTTACAAGTTTCATAAAGTATTTTCGTTATTTAACTGACTTCCAGCTCTTCGTGTGCTCAACACAACATGCAAATGTCTGCGCCAACTTTCACTTGTGAGAAGGCATACGTCACCTGGTTCACGAGTCCAAACAAGGATCAAACCCCGTTGATATTTGTTGAAGTAGGGAGTTCAGGATGGCTTCTATCGTTATTTTTTGTGCGTTTAACCCTGTTCACTGTAACTAAAACTCCTGCACACTTCAATATAATGACACTTTTGGATTAAACACAATCCTTTTTGGCATCATGATTTATATAGTCAATACTGTGCTAGAACGAAGATTCTAATGGGTTATCCCATAGAAGGCTGTATATCGGGTTTTACGAGTCATATCTACAGTAATGTCATCAAACCGACGTGTGCAACCATCTCCTGATTCATGGAATCCTTGAAGGACTTGACAGTACCTTTATCGGCCCCATTCGGTAAGTAACGTATTAGCGTCCTATGTGGCTCGAGATAAACGGTGGTACTAATTCTACACATCTAGTAACGTTTTTTTTCTGATGTGTGCAGACCTGATTGAATGGAGAGTTGTGATGCGTTTCCCTCATAGTGGCATAAAAAACCTCTGCATTGCGGACCCATCCTTGTTTTTGCATTATTAAACACCAAGTAGTACTGCTACCGGTTCTATTATAGTTTTCTCAGTACATGTCTGGATCTTGCATGAGTTTCAGACATCATAGTCATCTCCACTGTAACTAAAGGTGAGGTGTTGTATAAGCAGAAAATTTTCCGAGTCAGCCGTAATGAATATAAATGTCTTCCTACTTTTCCATACTTGTCGTTTCCGTTCTGGACCCTCAAATTTATGGCATACCTTTTGACATACATCACCCCATCCCCCGCAAAAATGGCACATGACTCCACCTGCTGGACAATCATTTAACTCATCAATCCTCTCAAATGTTACCCCTACCTGCAACCGTTGCAACGTTTGGTATATCGTGGGGGTTAAAGAAGCCTTTTCCTCGTAGTTATGGTGTTCTTATTTCGACCTCTGTTCAAGAGGGTGTACGGCATTGTTAAAGAGAGAGTTGACTTTTCTGTCGCCTCTAGACAGACCAACAGTGAGATCATCTGCTCTAATGTAGTAAACAAAGCAACATTCGGTATTTTGAAGCCCAGCTATCATCTGCCCGGCAACCATATCGTCTAAATAGTTCCCTTACAGCCAGCAAGTCTTTTCTTCTGGACATTTAATTCAAAACTCACAAAATTTTATTTGATCACAGTCACGGTAAGGCATGAGTTCCTGACTTACCCTTGTTCTGTTTCATGGAGTGCAATTTCTGTCGATGCAATCCTCGTAGTTGTATCTTACAAAGACAGTAATCATCTGAGGCAGAGTTGAACTTTTCTGAACCTCGAAGTTCAAAAAGTAACCTGTTTTTTCCAGTGTATTTCATTCTAGATTATGGCTGGGTCTTTTAATTTGCATACCACCTTTTATCGAGCCTAGGTGTCCCTAAATAACAAGGCGACTATGAAACATCTCTTCCCTGCGGAGTTCTCTTTTTGTTCCATGGAATTTTGGGGGTGAATATTTCCCCTATGCCCAATGTTGTTTTCACTTTAAGATTCATAGCGGCATATAATGGTGGTGTAAATGTCTGCTATCTTTTATCTCGCTGACATTTTATACTTTAGAGATCACCACTAGTTATCTTCTGTTCAAGGGAGAAAATCTAGGTAGACTCATGTTATCAGGGAGAAACATATCATGACTATACAGAGTTGTTTATTTGAAATATTCAGTGTCACATTTTTTTTTAAATTGGTTAATTGTCATCTTTTCCCCAGTGAGTTCTCATGTGTCACTAATGATGGTTTTTAAGAACAAGAATATTTACACACTTTACAAGAATATGGCTTTTCCCTTTTTGTTTTATTTTACTTCAGTCGAAGTTCTCAGAAATCAAGGGGCCCACGACCTGGGGCTGACACTTGAAGTCTATATGAGATACATATAGTATATCTTTTATGTTGGTCTCATGGTCTTACTGGATTCCAGGACAAGAATTTATCTAGTCTGGTGGAGTATCCAGTTTCGTGCTATTACTTGAGGTAATATCACTTGGAGAAAGTGCACTGTTCCTCGAATAAGCTGTGGGGTAGCCGTAGAGAGGAGATCTTATTTGGGCTGCGAATACTATGTGATTTTGAATATTTGGTCAGGGTTTACTTCTATGGAAAAGTATCCTCATGCCAGATTGTTCTGACAAACCCCTGTACAGAGAGACCTTAGACACTCGAGGATAGTGTCTAGTAGGCATTCAAGTTCTCTCCAGTAGGCATTCAAGTTCTCTCCAGTAGGCATTCAAGTTCTCTCCAGTAGGCATTGAGTTCTCATATGTGCTACTAAATTTTGTTTTTGAAAAAAGTAACACACAAATAAGGCAAATACATTTCACAAGAATTTATTTCTCAAACACTGAGTTTATAAAGAAGAAAACATAATTTTCCAATGAACCATTTTAATATATTGTATTATATCTTTTATTTTGGTCTCTTGGTCTTACTGAATTCAAGGACAAGAATTTATCTAGTCTGTTGGAGTATCCAGTTTCGTGCTGTTACTTGAGGTAACATCACTTGGAGAAGATGCACCATTCCTCGTAAAAGCTAATGTGGGTTAGCCATAGTGATGAAAACTTATTTGGGCAGTGAATACAAAATGTGATTTTGAATATTTGATCAAAGTTTACTTCTAAAGAAAAGTATCGTCATGCTTGGGGCTAACAATTGAAGTTTATATGAGATACAGAGATATTCGAATGTTCCATTAAAGTCCTTTTTCAGAACAACAAAATCACAAGTATGTGGCTTTTCCCTTTTTTATTTTATTTTACTTTTGTTAGTTTGAAGAAATCAAGGGGCTCCTTCCTGGGGCTAACACTTGATTCTATTATAATTTAAATTTATATCCGAGGGCTCTTTAAAGAATAGACACTGTTTCCTTTATAGCTGCTATCTGTATTTCCTTACAGCTTGGTATTCCAGGGATTTCTTCTAAGTATTTTTGAAGGTTCTTTTTTATTAGGCCAGTTGCTCCTGTCACAACTGGTATGATGTTTATTTCTTTCAGAGACCATGGTGCTTTTAGATCATTTTTAAGGTCATGATATTTTGTTATCTTTTCCCGTTCTGCTCTATTAGGACCAAAGTCGTTTGGAACTGTGATATCGATAATGAGTGCAGTCTTTTCGGTCTTGTTCCATATTACTATATCTGGCTTGATGGCCTTGTCTTTTATGTATCTGCCTGCCTGTATGTCTTTGTTGTAGAACACTGTCACTTTTCCATTTGATGTTAGCGGTGGTGGTTCATGTTCCCAGATGTTCGACGACCTATCTAGTTGCATTTTTCCACAGATCTTCCAATGTAAGTATCTACATACGTTGTTGTGGCGAGCAGTGTAATGAAGATCGGCTAGAAGGATCTTGCATCCAGACATTAGGTGGCTTGGGCCTTCAACAGCTGAGTGATAGAATCTGCACTGGTCGGTTTTGTAGACCAGCCATTTTCTTAAATCCATTTGTGAGTAAGCCTTGGTCTTGTGCAGCTATAATTAATCGTTCTTCATCAAATGGAAATTTGTAACATTTAAGCCATTGTAGTGAGGCCTCCTTGTCAATGTAGCTCTGGTTCAGTTCTGCCTGCTCTCTTATGTTGTTGCCATCCTTCTAGTCTTGTCTTCAGTTCCTTTTTTGTATACTCCTTTCTCTTCTTTCGGGCGACTAGGGTTGCTGGGTTGTCATATTCTTCTATTGTGTTGTCCAGTGTGTTACTACTGAGATTTTCACCGAGCTTCGTAGTTGACATCTGCTGGGGCAAACATTTGGTGTGATGTTCATTCATCATTTTTATTTTGGGGTCAGAAGAACATTTGATATATTGCCCTATGCCTACCACTAAAGCTCGGTATGCATCGTTTATTTCAGTGAGGCCTAAACCACATTCTCTCCATGGTAAGTACAGCCTGTCTATGAACTGATGTTTGTAAATGATTTCATGAATGGCCAGCATTTTCCGAGTTTTTACATCAACGCTATTGATGCAGTTTTGTGGCCAATTAATTATGTCAAATCTATAAGAGACAACGGATATTGCCAATTGATTGTATTTTGGTGATAGTTCTGATGAGAGAATTTTTTAAGTCGCTTGAAGTATTCTCCCTGCACTTTTTCTCTCATATTTCCATGTTCAAGTGTCTTATTCTCCTCTACTCCCAGGTATTTATAAACAGCAATCAAGGTCTTCAATAGAGCCATTGTCAAGATTAAGATGTTTTGATGATGTCTTTCATCCCTTCTTTATGGTTCACTTAGCGCATTTCTCGAATCCAAATTCCATGCAGATGTACTCTGTATAATTTTTAACAATATCTATCAGAAAGACAAGTTGTTTCGTGGATTTTGCATGGAGTTTCAATTCGTTCATAAAGAGTAGCTTACTAAGTGGATCCATTTTGAGACAGAAAAGGAGCGGTGAGAGGCTGTCTCCTTGGAATATACCTCGCTTGATCTTTATGTTTCCCCAGTGTGAATTCTCATATGTTTTACTAACTTTGCTTTTCCAGAACAAGAATATTCACACATTTCACAAGAATGTGGCTTTTCCCTTTTTTTTTTCTTCCTTTGAAGATTGTAATGCCGGGTATGGGGCAGCCAAACCAGCTGCCAACATTGCCCCGCTTTTTTATTGAAACCAACCGAGAGCTCTTTTTAGTATCCTCGCTGTTCCCTTAAGTGCAATTGTCTGAATCTCTTTTGCACTTGGTTCACCAGGAATATTAGTTAGGTAGGACTTCAGGTTCTTCTTCATAAGTCCTGTGGCACCTATGATAACTGGTATGATCGCTATCCCCTTTAGGTTCCAGTTTCTTTTCATATCATACATGAGACCTTGGTATTTGGTCTGTTTCTCTCTTTCAGCTCTGTTAAGACCGCCATCATTAGGAACACTCACTTCAATCAAGGTTGCAACTCTCTCTGACTTATTCCATATAACTATGTCAGGTTTCACAGCAGCATTTTCAAGGTAGGTGGCTGTAGGGATTACATGGTCGTAATGTATGGTATATAAATCATTTCCAACTGTTTTTTCAGGTTGATGTTCCCAGGACTTGCTGCTACACTGGATGTTTATTTTTTTACAGATGGTTCAGTGGCAGTACTAGCATACTCCATCATGTCTCGCTGTATAGTAGCCGTCCCCTAGAAGAACTTTGCAACTTGATATCAGATGACCAACACTTTCCAATTCTGTGTGGCAGAATCTGCATTTATTGTCATTACTGATCCCTGCCATCTTCTTGAATGCATTGGTCATCAATCCCTGGTCTTGGGCAGCCATTATGACCCTTTCCTGATCGTGGTGGAGGGATCCTCTTTTGAGCCAGTCCAAAGAACCTTCTTTATCTATGTATTCCCGAGAAAGTTCCCCCAGAAAATACTTTGCACGCTGATGTTGTTCCTATTCTTTAAGGTTCATCTGTTGAAAGGTCTCGGTATATTTCTGCTGGCTCTTTCTTGCTATTTCTGTGGCACACTTGTGCATTTTCATATGTGTCACTAAAATTATATTTGAAAAAAAGAATATCCGCAAAGTTTACATGAATGCGGCTTTTCTCCAATGTGAGTTATTATATGTGTCACTAAATGTGATTTTCGAGAAAAAGAATATCCACACACTTACCAAGAATCTGGCTTCTCCCCGGTGTGGGTTCCTGTATGTCTCACTAACCTTGATTTTTCAGGACAAGAATATCCACAAATTTCACAAGAATATGGCTTTTCCCCAGTGTGGATTCTTGTATGTGTCACTAAATGTGATTTTGAAGAGCAAGAATATCCACAAACTTCACAAGAATATGGCTTTTCCCCAGTGTGAGTTCTTGTATGTGTCACTAACGATGATTTTACAGAACAAGAATACCCACAAACTTCGCAAGAATATGGTTTTTCCCCAGTGTGGGTTCTCGTATGTGTCATTAACGAGTATTTTACAGAACAAGAATATCCACAAATATCGCAAGAATATGGTTTTTCTCCAGTGTGGGTTCTCCTATGTGCCATTAACGATGATTTTACAGAACAAGAAAATCCACAAACTTCACAGGAATATGGCTTTTCCCCAGTGTGAGTTCTTGTGTGTGTCACTAAGCTTGATTTTTTAGAACAAGAATACTCACAAACTTCACAGGAATATGGCTTTTCCCCAGTGTGAGTTCTTCTATGCGTCACTAAATTTGATTTCTTAGAAGAAGAATATCCACAAACTTCACAACAATGTTGTTTTACCTTAGTGTTAGTACTCATGTGTTTTACTAACAATGATTTTTCAGAACAAGAATGTTTATACATTTTACTCGAACGTTGCCTTTCTCTTTTATTCCAATTCACTTATTAGTTTGTTTAGCTGAGGAGTTTCCTAACAGATGACAAACATTTACTCATTATCTTATATATTCCAAATATTTTTAATGCTGACCTCTGTATGAGTGCAATTGTGTTCCTTTAATGTGCATATGTTTTGCAAATGCGTGTTCACAGTAAACCATATTTTGCAGAAAAAGAATATTTTCACATATCACAAAACGCATTTATCCAGATGAGATGTCACTAAATCTGATTTTATAATAAATCACACACTTAATAAACATATGCCTTTCCCAAGTTCAATTTCTCATCTCAATTTATGATTCTAGCTTGCAATATCTTGATTTTTTGTAAAATTAAACACATAATTCACAAAAAATAATATTATTTTCAAGACGTGTTATGTTTTCACAACTATTGCATAAAATTCGTAAATAATATTGTTCAGTAATTAATAAATAATAAAGTCCAGTATGGAAATCTTTCCACAGATATCGCTTTTGTCTTTTATATAAGGTAATAAATATTTATAGCATAATATTTAAGGAAATCATATTTCATAAAAATCCAATGATAGTGTTCAATCATGTTTAAAGAAAATCATATTCGATTAAAATTCAATAGTAGCGTTCAATCAGGTAAAGAAAAATTATACTCCATTAAAATTGATGAATAGGGTTCAATCAGGAACATCTGCAAAACTATAAAAATTCAATATTTTAATTGACGTATTAGTATTCTGCTGATTGTTGTCAATATTCTTGGATTGAACTCACAACATTCAGATTTATTTCATCCCAAAATGTCATGAGAGTCACATTAAAAATAACCTTTTCCAAACTATACACTGAACCAGTCGATATAGGTGTTGCTTAGAATATAATCGAGTTGAAATTTTATCTGCAGTTTTTATATGATATTCAATTGACACGGTTAAGATTCGGATTAAAAATTGTTATAAAAATAAATACAATTAAGGCGCGCATTATGATTATGTTGGCACGTGAAAAATAAAAAATAACTCCCACGCAAATTCCGGCGTGGCCTTATATATTAAATCGATTCAAACGAGCGGACGTAGTACAGAGCACCCCACGTGATGTTTCCGTCCAATAGGATTTCTCCAAGGACATTTGTCTAAACTTTTCCTTTTAAGCTCGCTTGAAGCCGGTCCAAATAGTATTTAATCACACACAAACATCAAATCCCTCTCTCAACTGTATTTTCATTCGGACGTTCCACGCATGTTACAATCACTCTTCCATTTTCACCGCTCCGTGCGCTTCATGCAATTTCACAGGCGAACATTACCTATTGCCTCTCTTTACATGTTTTAACATATGAACAGTTCAACAAAAAAATACATTCTCCTTTTTTTTATACGAAAACTTACAAAAGGACTTCTGAACTCATTATAAAGAGAATTATATTTTGTTTGTTAATGGTTGGTTTCTGTGAATAAACCTCCGTTTGTTTTGCATGTAAGTCTTCTTTTTTATTTTTTATTTATTTGTGGAGGAAGTTAGTTCCTAAAAAGGCCTGATGACCCCTACACACTGAACCAGTCGATATAGGTGTTGCTTAGAATATAATTGAGTTGAAATTTTATCTGCAGTTTTTATATGATTTTCATCGTGGTAAGAAAACAAACACGCACACACACACACACACACACACACACACACACACACATATATATATATGAAGTTACAATTAAAATAACTTACAAAAATCCATTAAAAATTTACTGCTTGCTTTCTTCAAGCAAGTTACAAAAATCCATACGCATACACACATACATACATACGCACACAGATAATTCATAAATGAATGTGCAAAATGATCAAGAAGAAAGTCGACAACATTGTCTTAAGATGTGTTTATTTAGGAACAAAAATAATTATTTGATTGAAATTTTAGAGTGAAATATCATATATATTAAGTTTGTTTTATTAATAATTTTAATTTTTTTCTAATATATTTGGTACAAACCATTTTTTTAGTTTAATAATCATCACGTACCTTGAAAAATCCTACAAATAATCCTAATTCTATACATATTAATTTTTTATTTATCAATACTTTTGGGTTTTTTTTCTTATAGATTTGTCAATTATATTATTCCATCTATTCTTTTTATCTTTAATATTTGTCAATCTACTTAATCAATGAAAAAAATATTAGTTCTCATATGTGTTACTAAATGTGATTGTTTAAAATAAAATCACAATTTAATTTCTCATCTTAATTTGTGATTCGATCTTGTATTATCTTTAGATTTATATAAAATGAAAAACAAATTTCACAAAAAATAAAATTACATTCAAGATGTGTTTACATAACTATTGAACGTAATGCAATCATATGATTTTAAAAGTTAAAAAAGTAACCTGGTTTGCTTTCTTCAAGCAAATTACAAAAAATCATAATCGTTAGCCTCCTGGAAAATTAATGTAAACTTAAAGTATCCTAGACGACTTTTAAGCTCACATTAGAATATGCAATTACTATTATTGGCACATAATTTAGAATGTCTATATTCGTCTTAGATAAAATTCAAAAAGAATCTCAAATCTAATAGGTCTACTCTGTTCTACTCTAACCATGTAAAATTGTTTTTTAAGTATTTCAATGTGCTCTGATGAATATATAATAATTGAACCCTCGACGTAAATACTTCTAAATCAAACAAGTAGAAAAATCCCACTCCTTCGCTGTTGATATATACCGGAAAGCTTTTTATTCTAATAGTTATCTTCTTTGGTTTGCTAGACTTTGGAATTCCCTCCCTGTTCCTGTATAGATGTAATATGTATAGTTATCTTCTTTGATTTGTTAGACTGGAATTCCCTCCCTGTTCCTTCTTTCCTGATTGTATAAAAATCCAGTAATTTAAATGTAATATATAAAGTTATCTTCTTTGGTTTTTCTAGACTTTGGAATTCCCTCCCTGTTCTTGCTTTCCTGATTGTATACATATGCAGTAGTTTAGATGTAATATGTATACTTATTTTCCTTAGTTTGCTAGACTTTGGAATTCGCTCCCTGTTCCTGCTTCCCTGATTGTATAGAAATGCAGTAGTTTAGATGCAATATGTATAGTTATCTTCTTTGGTTTGATAGACTTCACTATTTGTGTGTGATTTATAAAACTTCGAATGTATGAAATTATTCGATTCGAAGTGGAGCACAAATTATTCAGGGTAGACACCAGTGCCTTCCGTAAGAGTTGGAACCTGGTGTCACAAGGATATTGCAAGACGGTTTCAGCAACACTCTCAAAATTCAAAAAACACTGAGTACCCATACTGTCATTTATTATCATCTTACAGAACACTTTAATCAGTCATTAAATTGAGGTTATGCGACTAAGAATTGTATGCGTTTCACATATCATGTCTTCAGGAAATGTTGAAATATGTTGCAATTAATTTTGTGACACCACTTTTAAGGACATTTTAATAGTTACCTTTTTAAAGAACAGTCAAAACTTTTTATTAAATTTAAGACAATTGTAATTCTGATTTATTTTTGCGAATGAAATAATTTTCTGTTTGGAATTTTACACATCTATGTTAGATCTTTGTTATTTCTATTCATATATTCCTGTATATCTGCTTCTGTTTGTAATTTGTTTTATTGTGAATGTCAATTAACCGTTAATCTATGAACTCCAAACAAAAAAATATATAAATTTAAAAGCTTTTTAAACTTGCAAAAAGGTTATGTCTATTCTATAAAAATACTCTAAATCCTACACGAAGATTGTTGAATTGTTGTCAATTGTTTTCAATCTTTTTATCACAGCATAAAGACTTTTTTTAATATTTTCCAAAAAATATTTTAAACATTTTCATTAATTAAAATGTTAGCTTACAACTGATAATAGAAAATATTTGAAGCATTTTCATTAATTAAAATGTTAACTTACAACTGATAATAAATAAAGTTAATTTGAAATGTTCCAGTTTATAGAACTTGTATTTCTTAGTTGAACACAAAATATGTTTTAAGTCTTATTTGTGGTGTATGTAATGCTTGGAAAATTTGGGAGACAGGGAGAAAATGATAGACGACATTGTAAGACAGAGGTTATTGATGTGTTTATTGCAAAATTAATTAAAACAATTAAAATGGACTTTTGTGAAACATAACTCAATCCCTACACAAACTAACATCGTGCTGTTATATTTGATATTTATATACTTTTAAAATCGCTGGCTAACCTTATGGTAGAAAGGGAACAACTATACATGTCTTCCCTACCAGTACATAGCCTCTCCATCATCAAGACTCCTACAGTGCCTCCACACGTTGGCCACACATGGAAACTGGGTGCCTTGCGGCCCCAGGATACACCTGTAGGAGATCTCGGAGTAGTATGAGAACCCAGAGGTAGTGCGTTATGGCACACTAATGTATGGAGATGCCCTGACACACTACCAACCCTTACACCACTGTCTTGCAGGTGCCCTGGGTTGGACGAAGACTAGGGGAACCAATCCGAAAATTTGGAGAGAGTGCATGTATTAATCATACATTTAGAAAGCTATTCTTAACACAAGAAAGGATGTCCTTGCTTATTAATATATACTTTCAACTAACAAATAAATATAAGGAACATTTTCTGTGTTATAAGTTATTTACTTTTTAAAAAATGTTACGTTACGTTAGAAAAAGAAAAAAATGGTTGATACAAAATGGTCATCTCGGAAGTCTCGATAATCGTCCAAAACATTGCAAAAACAAAAAAACTCATAGAAAACCAATAAGAATCAGGATGTCAGTTTTGGCAAAATTTTATGTCAAACGATTTTTACAATATCTCTTGTTTTTGTTTTTGTTTTTCAAATTATGAAGTGAAAGTACAGAATAGTTAACAGCATATGACATCTATTCCCCATCTAAAAAACGTAAGAAACCAAAAACTAATATGAATCCCCGTCTCCTCCCCTTGCAACACAAATTTGAAACTACGAACGATTACAAGTATCACTGACTGCTATCTGGTCATAAAGTGAATGCTAATTTTACATTAAATTATATAGGATAGCTATTCCACTCTAAAATATGAAATAAGTATTATTAATTTTTAATTCCTCTAGTGGGTAGTTTTAAGGCTGTATAAACGTAATAGTCAAAAATAAACTCTTTTTTTAGGGTTACACTATGCTGGGTTAGATTGTAAAGACTTATAAATATTGTTTTCTACATTAAGTAATTGCTAATTGATGATAATTGATTATTTTATGTAAACTTTATAAAAGAAAATGATTTTAAAATATTACATATTGGATGAAACATAAAAATTAAAACGAAATTCTCCAACGATATAATAGTTTTTTTTTTTAAACTTAAACAATATAATACAAAAAAAAATTAGTTTTCGTGATCAGATGTATTAACAAAAAGCTTAATTCGATCAACTTCAAATTGAATTATTATTTTCTTAGAAATCACACAAGTTTTACAAAAATAATCATATTTTTTACAAAAATCTAAATATCACATTGAATAAAATATTTTAAAGATATTTTTTAAATCATAATATTATTATCATATTTTATTGGATTGCAAAAAAAAATATATAAACTTATTTTAATGTTAAGATTATAATAAAAGTTATAGATTAGATTTTTTAGTGTAAAAAAAGAAAACAAACTTACGTATATTTCCATGAATTAATTACGAAGAAACATTGGGATGAATTCGTTTTTCTTTTGTGTTCAAAACACAAAACTTGTTTTGTTTGTTATGATTTCTTCAGTAAATTGATACAACTTTTGTTTTGTGTGTCCAATTCATTAAGAAATAAAATATATGAAAATATAAAAGAATCAAAATTAAAAGATGAAAAACGTGAAATTATTTAAATAGAAAATCAACTGCTAAAGAACAAAGAACTTAAGGTCATCGTAATAACACGGTGTAATCATTATTTCGTTCCTCGTGTAAAATGTCTGTTTATTTGGTTAAGTATGCCGAACTTTTTCCCTTTCAAGTTTAGATTGTATTTGTCAATGTGTATGAATTTCTTTATAAAATGTCTTTTCTTTTTTGTATGTCTCATTTATTAAAATTAAGATTTAAAAATCAGGTTTATCTTATTTTTTTTAATCTTTTCATTATAATTTGGATTAGTCAAACTAGTGTTAACATCCAAGATGAGAAATGTAGTCAGAATAATCGGCAGATTTACCGTTTCGTTGTACAAATAGCCTCGAACCATATAATCTCTAAAAGGGACTCTTAAAGGTCAACACCGGTATCGAGCAGAAGTTTATTTACATGTTTCACAAAGTTTAAATGGTTAAAATATAATCACGTAATTATTGAAAATGTGATCATGTGATTAAAATTTATTTTTTTTTAATTCCCGATGAAGATTAAAAAATTATTAAATGTGTTTTATTTTATAATTGTGATTAAAATTTAATTTTTTTAACCACGGTGTTTAACAAATATAAAAAATCATGAAAGATGAAGTTTTAAAATGATTAAACGTGTTTTATTTTATAATTTAAAATGAAAAAACATTGAACAATAAAAATAACATTTTCAGTACTTATGTATTGTTGGTACTGTGCTGAAATGATATTGTTATTTTATTGAAAGCCATTCTTAACATGGGGAGGGTGTTTTGTAACTATTCTGTGCTTCCACCATACAATTAAAAAGAAAAAACAGATATCGTAAAACTTTAATTTAACCTGAAAAACTATTTGAAAATAGCGCGGTACCAAAAATGCACAAGCACCAAATTTTGGTTTAATTTTACAATAGATATTTTTCTCGGATGCATATGACGGCAAATGGTTACCGCGCTATTTTTATATAGTTTTTATTTTTTCAGTTTAAATTCAAGTTTCACGATTTTTTTTTATAAAGTTGTAATGTGGAAGCATAAATTAGTTACAAAACACCTTCACCTCCTCATATTAAGAATGGTTTTCAAAATAACTATTATTTCAGCTCGGCACCAAAAATACGTAAGTACGCAATATTTAATTATTATTGCTCAATGTTTTTTCATTTTAAATCATAAAATAAAATGTGTACTCGTACAGTTTATTAAAGACATTAAAAATGAAAATATCGAGAAAATTAAAAATGTTATATTATACGTATCTATTATGGAATGAAGTTCTCTAGAAAAACTTTCACTTAATTTGGTCAAGTAGTTTCTTTTTTTTTTGTTTTTTTTTTTTGCTAAAAAAAACAAACAATTTGTTATGAGACCAATCAAAAGGTAGTCGTGTTTCGATTTTTAAGAAGAAAAGCTATTATTAAAGATGGGAAGGGAGGTATCGGCACTTTAGACTGAGTTATCTCCCCGTGACGTATTCAAACAATCCAAACACGGCCATCTTCAGTGCGCTGTCATATTAACATGTTTCCCCCCTAAAAAAAAAAAAAAAATAAAAATAAATAAATAACTTCTCTGAAATTTCTTTTCAGAGAACTTCAGTCCATAACGGATACGTACAATATAACCTTTTTTTGGATATTTTCATTTTTTTAATGTGTTGATTAAACTGTACAAGTACCAATAAAACACATTTAATCATTTTCATAATTTTGGTAACGAAAAATACCTGTGCACATCATTCAACTTTGTTTGGATGACCAATTTTCGAAGTGATGGGTGGGATTCAATCAATAGACACATTAATTCTGCGGTAGTTTGTCAGAGGTTTTCATTCATCAATCTATATCGAAAGAAGACACTTTCAGTTGTTGAAGGCGACAGCTCGGCGGATTTCTTACGCTTACGAGATTGATATGTTCAGAGTTAACGTTGGTAATGTATACATGCAGATTAGATTATATCAGAACGTTGCAATTGAAGTGGATGATAAACTGGTCGAGAGAATTGACCTTTTTGTGGCGTGTATAGAGACAGGCGATTGGGAAAACAGAAACAAGGACGTCCTTACACAGGTCTGTGAAAGCCGAGGACATACAGACAGGAGGTAGCTGGGAATTAAAGTAGTTTTCTGCTCAGAAGGAGAAACATGGTGGAATTTCTGGTTTTGATTATATTATCGGGGTGAGCACGTACGCAGACCCCACACTTAGAAATAGCACGTTCGAGTCGCCCACATTTGAGACGATTGCAAAGGTCAACCCAACCGGAGTGCAATGGAAGGGCCTCACTCTGGGGGAACGACCTTTATGATCACCGTTACCCCTACGTAAGGTAAGGGTATTTATTTGCTCCCCCACCGAGCAAATTAGACACAAGGCCGATTTTTAATGTGAGGAGTGAAGGGGAAATGGGGACCAACTCCCCGGGGAGTAGGGGAGCTGGATAGTGACAATTGGTATGAAGGGTTGCCCCTACATTGACCAAGGTCTTATATGTGGGGTTGCTCCCACATATGGTCTTTGCTTGACACTTGTTGCCTAGGCCCCAAAGGGTCCGGGCCTGACTTACGTCAGGTGAGTATGAAGTATTTATTTGCTCCCCCACCGAGTAAATTAGGCACAAGTGAGGAGTGAAAGGGAAATGGGGACCAGCTCCCCGGGGAGTAGAGGAGCTGGATAGTTACAATTGTTATGAAGGGTTGCCCGTCTTGCTGGTCTTTGCTTGACACTTGTTGCCCAGGCCCCGAAGAGCCCAGGCCTGGCTTACAACAGTGTTTTTTTATATCATACATCCATACACTCACCACTGACAGTAATCAATAAAATACTAAATATGTTCCATATAATTCTCACCAATATTAATACATCACAACATTTTATTCACCAATAACAAAATTCATAACAAAAAATGTTACTATCATTTAAACTTACAAACATTTTATTTCAATATTCAATGTCAAGGTCGTTAACACGTTAACAACATAAATTCATAATCTTTTCAATGAGAACCAATCCAAACGAATAAAAACTTGTAGAATTCAAACCAAATCACAAAACCAAAAAAAAAACAACCACATTTTTATTGAATCAAATCAAACAGTTTTGTCTTTGTTTAATTATATCGAAGTAGGTTGAAACAAAGAGAAATTAAAAATTACCATCAGAAGAGTTGTTTAACCTTACTTGAGTGGCATTTAAAAATGCCAATAAATTCTATTTCTTTTTTTATATACGTTAATATCATTAAATAGTTTTTGATTAATATAAATTAAAGTTATTTAAGGCAATCTTTACTGTAAGGCTGCGTAATTGTTCCGACAGATAGAAAGGCAGCCTCTAAACAAGTGTAGTCGAGTCTAGCGCACGTCGTTGTCAGGGGGGGGGGCACTTCCTTGCTTTGGTTGGACAGTTATTTTAGGCGACCCACGCTGATAATTAATGTGAATGATATAAAATGTGTTTTTAAAAGTAATATTTGTGACGACAGAAGGAAAACAGGTATGTGAACTGCGTGCACACATATTAATATCGTTTATGAAGAGGAAGACAACTCCATTTAATGTAATAACGAAAAAAAAGACACATATTAACTCCATTTTATGTAATAACAAAAAAGACACATATCAACTCCATTTTATGTAATAACGAAAAAAAGACACATTAACTCCATTTCATGTAATAACGAAAAAAAGACACATTAACGCCATTTAATGTAATAACGAAAAAAGACACATATTAACCCCATTTAATGTAATAACAAAAAAAGACACATATTTACTCCATTTAATGTAATAACGAAAAAAAGACACATATTAACTCCATTTAATGTAATAACGAAAAAAAGACACATTAACTCCATTTTATGTAATAACGAAAAAAAGACACATATTAACTCCATTTAATGTAATAACGAAAAAAAGACACATATTAACTCCATTTTATGTAATAACGAAAAAAAACACATATTGACCCCATTTAAAATAATAACGAAAAAAAGACACATATTAATATAATTTATTATTTTTTAATGTAATATGAAAAAAGGACACATCATTTATTATTTTTTAATGTAATATGAAAAAAGACATATTAATATCATTTATTATTTTAATGTAATAAAAACAACGTCATTAAGCATTTCTGTTACTACTGTTTTCGTGTAAACTTACAACAAATAAGCACTCCAACGTCCCATGTTAAGAACCACATTCGAAATAGACACTCCTAACCTTCTCATGTTAAAAACGGCTTTCAGATTAAACGCCCACAACCTTTTCAGCATACCCGAAAATCTATAAAGTTGACATGTCGAATGTGAACGATGAGTTGGACGTAATGTAATAATAATCAGAATTTAAAACGAAACGAAATTTAAATTCTCTTTTTCATTTTACAAGAACCGTAAAAGTGCGCATTCACCGCAAGTTTTACCATCATTTATTATTTTTAATGTTAGAAAAAAATAAACACCAACTGCTTGGAGCATTTCTGTTGATCTCATGAAATAGTTTTTAATTAATATAAATTGAAGGTTTTAAGGCAATCTCCTATAATATATCGATAATATAGCAATAGTTCCTTTTTTTTAGGCGAACCACGCTTTTTTTTATACAAGGTCAGTGTGCAGGGGGAGACAACTCCATATTACTAAGAGATTCGTTCATTTTTTCATCTCATAATTTAGGACGTCACTCCTAATGATATTTTTTTATTAAATCAAAACATCAAAAAAATAAGCTGAGACGATTTTTTGAAAATCTAACAATATATATACAAAATAACATTATTAAAACAAAATGTAGTTTTTATGCGACTATTAAGAGAATCGTTTTTGTTTTCATGTCACAGTTTTTTTTTTCGACTACATTACAAAAAATGAAAATGCAACAATAATTGTAGAGGAATTGTTTTTTCGGGTTTGTATTACTGTATACATAGATTCGAAAAAAGTTGTCAGAAAACAAATATATAACAAATAAATGTTATCAAAGGCAAGATAAGTTACTTTTCTACCAAACTGAATATTTTTTCGTATTTTTATTCTATGTAACATGTTTATTAAGCTCGATAAACATGCAGTTTTTCCGATGTATTGGAAAATTAAAAATGGCGTCCGACTCTCTCTTAAACACGGGAAGTTCGGGAAAAGGTGTTATAAATAATAAACTAGACAAAATACTGTTTGAAATTCGCTCAATATATATTACCGTGACATAGTTTGACATATATTCGGTGTTTTTTAAATAGTATTTTTTCTAGTTTATTATTTATAACACCTTTTCCCGAACTTACCGTGTTTAAGAGAGAGTCCAATACATCGGCAAACACTGCATGTTTTTCGAGCTGAATAAATATGTTACATTGAATAAAAACACAAAAAATATATCCAGTTTGGTAGAAAAGTAACTTACCTTGCCTTTGATAACATTTATTTGTTATATATTTAAAAAATATCCTTAGTAGTAGCGTCCTAAATTATGAGATGATAAAAAAATGAACGAATCTCTTAGAATGAGTATCCACTTTCTGTCCACCTGAGAGGGGGGCATTTTAGTGTCTATTGGCTAAAAGGTTTCGATTTTTTTTGTTTTCATCTTTCAATAAAGACACGAGGAAAAAAAAAATAAAGAAAAATCAGTATTTTTTTTTACTTTAAGGTTCGTCTCACATTTGTATATATAGAAAAAATTTTTTTGTAGTTTTCAGTGTGCTTTAAACGAATATGGTAACCGTTTCCGTCGCAAATTTACCGTTTGTATGGTATTAACTGGGACTATTTTCCATTTCACAGTCCAGCCTTCGTTTACTCTACGCACGATCATAAACGAAGGCTGTTAAAAATGCACTCGCGTACCGAACTGCCTTGTCACAGTGTCGTATGGCGAACATTTTAAATTCGACGAAAAACAAGTAGTTTTCCAAATAGGAAGCCATGTAATTCGGCAAGATTGCAGTTTAGGTGGAAAAATAATCTCGAATCCTTTATCACATAAAAGAAACTAATTTCCCTAATCACCGGTACGTTACTATGTCACAGAAGTTGTTTTTGAAAACAACTTTAAAAAAAACTTATTTTTATATTGCTTTTAATTAAAATAAAAAAGGTTTTTGTAGGTTACAATTATGAAAAGTTCTATTCATATTTAAATGTCTTATATGTTCCGTGTTTTTTTTTACACAATGAATACGTTTTTTAATGAAGGTGCTAGTGCAGAGAGTGATCCGCGCTATTTTTTAAATCGTATTTCCAAGTTTAATTAAAGTTTTATGTTTTTTTTTATATTCAATTGTAAGGTTGAAGTATAGAATAGGTACAAAACACCCTCCCCATGTTAAGAATGGCTTTTTAAATAATAACATTATTATTTACGTCCAGATCGCTCTCTGCACTAGTACCTTTATGATAAACAATACATAAATAGAAATAATAAATTATCAGACTTTTTAAAGTTTAAGTAATATATTTTTTAATTAAAAATTGAATTGCGTGATTATTATTAAATTACGTGAGTAGTTATAAACGATACAAATTAATATTAAACACGCGTAATCTCTTGCAATTTATTATTTCTCTATTTCAAATTTAAATTTATTAATTATAAAACGTTCTATACTTATGTATTTTTGTTACCGTGCTAATAAAAAGGTGCTTAAGATATCGTGGAACGTTCTGTTTAAAAATAAAAAAATGTTGTTTAAAATAAAGAAGTAAAAAATTAGAGAAAAAAGATATAGAATAGGCAACACTTTCTTTAATAAAGTTTACATAAAAATGAGCACCCACTTTTTGACAATCACCAATTAACTAAACTTTAATGTAAAAAAAATAATTGGTAAATGTTTACAATCGAAACCACCATAGTTTTAATCCTAAAAAATGAAAATCTACTTTTTCTTCTCCCCAATAGACCCCTTTACTTGATTATATCGTCTTTTTGTCTCTGTTCAGTCTTGCCTGATTCCAGGACTAGGAGCTGATCTGTCTGGTAGAGTGTCCAGCTTGGTGTTGTTCCTTGTGGCAACATACCTAAGAGAAGATGCAACGTCATTTTCCTAAGACCCAGTGTCTAGCCATGCTGAGTGGATCTTTTTATCCTGGGTGACATCCTGCCAGTTTGTTGATTTAGTTTTATTTTTCATTTTCATTTAAATTCGAATTTTTGATCAGGGTTTACTTTAAATTTTTGATTTAAAGTAAACCATACCAAAGTCCCAGCTAAAACCCTGTACAGAGAGATCAAAGACACCCGGGATTGGGGTCTAATATGCATTCAATTCTCCCCAGTGTGAGTTCTCATATGTGTAACGAATGTTGATTTTCGAGAACAAGTATATGCACACACTTCACAAGAATGTGGCTTTTCTCCAGTGTGAGTTCTCATATGTTTCACTAATGCTGATTTTTGAGAACAAGAATATCCACACACTTCACAAGAATGTGGCTTCTCCCCAGTGTGTGTTCTCATATGTGACACTAAATATGATTTTCGAGAGAAAAAATTTCCACACACTTCACAAGAATGTGGCTTTTCCCCAGTGTGAATTCTTATATGTGTCACTAATGTTGATTTTTGAGAACAAGAATATCCACACACCTCACAAGAATGTGGCTTTTCCCCAGTGTGAGTTCTCATATGTCTCACTAATTCTGATATTCGAGAACAAGAATATCCACACAATTCACAGGAATGTGGCTTTTCCCCAGTGTGAGTTCTCATATGTCTCAGTAATGTTGATTTGTCAATAAAAGAATATCCACACACTTCACAAGAATATGGCTTCTCCCCAGTGTGAGTTCTCATATGTCTCACTAATGTTGATTTTTCAATAAAAGAATATCCACACACCCCACAAGATCTGGCTTCTCCCCAGTGTGAGTTTTCATATGTCTCACTAATGTTCCTTTTTCAGTAGAAGAATATCCACACACTTCACAAGAATATGGCTTTTCCCCAGTGTGAGTTCGCATATGTCTCACTAATTTTGCTTTTTTAGAACAAGAATATCTACATACTTCACAATAATGTGGCTTTTTACTTATGTGTATATTCATATTTAAATTTAATTGCTCCTGGAGCAAGATTTCAAATACCAAGTGATAAACAATATGAGATTTTATCCTACCTTTTTCAGTTTTAATCTGAAGTTGTTGATGCAAGTTAGATGTTATGCTTATAAAATTTCAATTTGTACCATTTGTTTATTTGATAAGAGATATTTCGTAGTGTAGAAGTTAAAATACTCTCTTTTGTAAATGTTCAATTCGATATCTTATCATTTATAAAAGCATTAAACAAAAATTTCACCAAATTTAAACATGTGCGATGTTCTTATCACTATTTGCTAAACAATCCAGATAACATAACTCTTCACACATATATATCTAATAAAGTTGTATGCATCCGCTTTTGTTGTCCGTCACGTAAGGAAATAATTGTGCAAATAATATTGTGTAAGGAGGAAGATGATCCCTTAATATTCATTAAAAACATTCGAGCAGGAACATCTGCAAATAAAAAATAAATGAAATTTAATATTTTATATCATTATTTATTTTAATCGTGCCAACAAAACAAGAAACATAACTTTATAAAACAAACTTTATAAACGAATTATGTAATAAATATATAAATATAAACAATTAATGTCGTAAAATAAACAATCAATAAAGTAAAATAAACAATAATATAGTAAAAATCTTGTAGGAAAAATAAGCATACAACTACCATAGTTGCTACAGATAATAATAAAATATATTGCTAACAATAGAAATATAATACGTTTATAATACAAGAAAAGTGAATTTAAATACTCAGTAAATTAAAGTTAATAATACAAATCAATGTATAATCTAGTTACTAAGCAATGGATAATAATATGGTCTTTTAAAATAACTTTCGTTTTAAGTCATATGTGTGGAAATATAACCGCTTATTTCTAATGTGTTTATATTAAACTGAATATTTTTATAACATTACATATTTATTAATACTCATAATAATTTAATTCAGCAGAATTAGATTCTTATTTTTTACTTTTATTTTTAGAATTCAACATTTTTTTTCATTCAACAAATTATTTCATCCAACACTTGAATGCATTATTATCATTCCCATATTTTATTATCCAAATAATATCAGCAGTTTTAATAATCACTTAGCGCAATTTTATTTTTGTAATTAACATCTGATGCATATTTGTATACAAAAAAAATCGAAAGCTGCGAATTAGGTATCCTACCGAACATTACAGAATTGATATTCTTAGTAGTTATTTAAATTTTTATTAAAATAAGTATTTTTATTGCAAATCAACAAACTGTTACTAGCATTAAACTAATAAATGTTGTATGTATAACAAGTAGATGTTTTACTGTCTTTTAAACCTTTTTATTTCGCCTTGAACATTTTCTTCTTTGATGAACTGATAAAAAGTCTGATGATATGTTAGGTTTATGGAATGAAACACGTGTAAGATGCAGTAATCTAAACACTATGTATGTGAATAAAATGTTTAAATAAGTTGCACATGCTCTGAAAGTGTAAATCATTTTCATTGAGTTTAATAAACCGTTGCATTTTAAGATATGTTTATTGAATAAATACATTATAAACGTATATTGTTTTAAGGAAACTGTACATGTGCGCATGTGTGTGTGACAATCTTGATGTAATATTTTCCATTGTTATAATGAGAGAAATATATATAGGTTCATTAGAAAACTTTTTTCTGTCTTCCTAAAACACATGCATTTACTGTATATAGGGATACTGTATATAGGAATATATACATCTATCAACAGTTTCTTAAAAGGGACTCATTTAATGCCAAACATGTAACTAATTCGGTTGGAAAACCTACAGTAAAAACTGTACATTTATTTTTTATTAGTTATTTTTTATTTTCCGTATATATTTCTCAAATTTAAAGTATATTATTCAAATTTATAGATTGTTTAAGGATATCCGTTTATCGCTAATTCATTTGAACATAGAAATTGTTGTCACTACATGAGTTTAACTCATCAGCGAGTTAATATTTAATCTTTAACTATTGATTAAAACAAAATTGTCATTTAATCATTTTTAATACACAATCCATACATGCTAGAAAATTCCTTAGACATGAGAGTATCATATAAAAAGCTAGGATTACCATATGTATTGTGTATTGTTGTAAATATGGCTTCGTGCAACTACAAGGATCATCTTTGTCTTAGACAAACTTCAAAAAGAGTCTCAAATATAACTTAAAGATCAATCCACACATGCTAGAAAATTCCTTAGACATGAGAGTATAATATACAAAGCTAGGATTACCATATGTATTGTGTATTGTTGTAAATATGGCTTCGTGCAACTACCAGGACCATCTTTGTCTTAGACAAACTTCAAAAAGAGTCTGAAATATAACTTAAAGATCAATCGAGTTATTTAATGAAATGTTCTCTGATGAACTCATAGAAAATTGTATCAATCGGACAAAAAACATCAGAATCTCCTCTATTTAAGCTTGTAAGACTTTTACTGTTTGAGGAAACAAAGAGTTTAAAAAATTGGCGTTGGAATATTTTATCTTAAAATATTTGTTCATTCTTAATTCATCCGAACGTTAAAATTATTTGTAATCATAGACGTTTAACTCCTAAACGAGTTTAATGCTCTACATTTAAATATTAGTAAGACAAAATATATAAATTATTATTAACATATAACAAACATTTAAACTAATTATTTTGACTTTTAACTAAACATTTAACTAATCATTTTGATTTTTAACTAAACATTTGATAACAATACAACTACCACATATAGATTGATATTTTCGTTGCTTGGGACAATTACATGTTCTATTTCTTCTCGTGTATTTCTCAATGTGTCAATCCTATTATTCCAAACCAATGAAGAAAAATACCTGTTCATCTCTAATTCAGCTTAATATAAATATTTTTTTTAAACTTAATCACATGTAAGATCAGTACATGTAATAATAAATCTTTAAAAATTGTTTTATATTTAGAAAGTTCATTCCTTTTATATTTTTAAGGTATATAGTTTTTAGAGATTTTATAATGAATATAGGCAATAAAAACAGATAAAATAGAGCTCCATAAGTTCACAGCTTTGAACAGAAAAGTACTGGAATATAATGATGTATTATAACGAGGTACCTGAACAGAGAATTGATGAAGAGCAACATTACAATACTCTTTTTAACGACTTTAAAGTGTTTCTCCTTTTACCGTTGACGGTTTTGAGGGTTGCTACACCTAATGCTTTATCTGCTTTATTTATAAATTTTGCATGTCGTTTATATTTTATGCATTTAACATGATAAACAATATGGTTACAATTTGCTGTGGCAGAGAGAGAGGGGGACTGTATCGGTTTCAGTTTTCTCACGTTTGTTGAGGGAGAATGAGAGATAAGTGTCGTTAACTATTTTATAATTACATGTAAAAATTTAATAAGCAAAACAATACTGAAAAAGTATCATTGTTGGCGTTCAAAAAACACACATTGCAACTGAAACATAATGAGATACTATGGATTATGGGCCATATCAGCAGATGCATTCCCTGTGAGTTGTGATGTGATATGTCTGTTTACATCACATTTAAGTGTTGCATGTTTATATAGTCAGGAAAACAGGGAACAGGGAGAGAATTACAAGTGTTTTCATGAACTTCTTTCTTTCATTGTTAAGTCACAATTGAAACGGAGAGATAAACAAAAAAACTCATATATGGCTTTGAATAGAAATGTCTGGAATATGATGATGTATTATAAAGAGGTACCTCAACAGAGAATTAATGAAGAGTAACACTAGATCAAGTTAATCTTTGTTTCTGTATCTTGCAGATATTTAATGTGCATCAATTTTTGGTTGAAAGTTTTGAGGATTGTTACCCCTAATGTTTTATCTGCTGCATTCAATCTTGCATGTCGGTTATATAATGCTCACATGATATTACATAATATAATTAACAGAGGATAGCTAAGTGCCATATAGAAAGATATGCTAATTCAATGAACACTGAGTTTCCATATTGCACTTAATTATCATCTTTACTGTTTGCATAGCAAATTTTTCCCAGTCATTAAATTGAGGTTATGTAAATAAGAACTGCCTGTCTTTAAACTTGAATCACAAATTTTAAGAATTTTAAAACTTATGTTTTACAGAAAAATAAAAAAAATTGTGCAAATTGCACAGAAGTTATAAACTGATATTTTGTTTCATATTACGGACCATACGTCACTTGCAATAAAATTAGCTATTGTGCAGATTGGCGAGGCTTTGTTTTTATTTTTCAGCTACCACTATCCATTTTGCATGTGGTTTATTATGTTCAGGCCAGATGCTATGACGTCATAAAATTAGTTATGAGTTTTTAAAAGTTATGTTTTACAGAATAATAAAAAATTGTGCAAATTGAAAAGAAGTTATAAAATGATAAAATACCAGACGTTGTTGACGATAAAGTAAACTAATGTGCAGGTCGCAAAGTTTAGTTCTTATTTTAAGCTGCCAATATCCATTTTGTATGTGGTTTATGATGTTCACACCAGATGCTATGACGTCATAAATATCCATTTTGTATGTGGTTTATGATGTTCACACCATATGGTATGATGACGTCATACAATTTGTATTATGTGTAAGGAGTGTGTAACAACTCACCTGCCAAATCGATTGGCCTTAAAATGTTTATGTGTTGTATCAATACTAATTCAGCTTCAAATAATAATCACACAATAAATATATTGTGCGATTGTACTTCATTGTTTGGTGAGCACAAGTTGTTCACGGGAGAGATTTTATGGAATTTTATGATCTCCACGGAATATGTGATTATAAAATGCTGAAACATGTTGGATTTTAATTTGCGATCCCAGTTTTTAAGGGTTTGTAACAGTTGCTTTTTAAGTGTTTTTACACAATAGTTAATATATTTTTTCAAGTTTAAGAAAAGTTTTAAATTATATTTTTTGGGGTCAGTGAAAATTTTACGTTTGAAATTATATATACCTACGTTTGACATGTTTTTTTTACAAATCAGTCACCATTTATCAAGGGCCACTGGGGTAAGGGTTAATAAGCATACAGTGGTCAATGCAACACTGTTGTGGTAATTGTTAATGGAAATTTGATAAATTGAATTACTTAAGGGAAACGACTCATTAAGAACATGTTTACTTTTGACTTGAAAATGACCATATTGTAGTCAGCTGGAAAGCAGACAGATGGAAGAGTTCCACAGGCGTGCATTCTAAGAAATAAACTTTGTTCATGGAATCTATGCTTATGTTTTGGTTTAGATAAAGAGTGGGGGGAATTATTGATAGTTTTATCAGCTAGACGAGTGTTTCTCGTGAAAGTTTGGTGAGGGGGATTATAGATTAGAGCTCATACTTTAAAATTCTCTTCTGCTTCCCTAACTGTACTGACATGCAGAAGTTCAAGTGTAATGTAAACATTTGCTGCTAAACTCCCTACATAGTAACCTGCAATTAAAGTCCCTGATAGTAGCCCCATACATCAAAGTGGCAATGTGGCTTGTTTGAAAATGTTATAAAAATGTTTGGAGTGAAAATGTTATAAAAAATGTTTGGAGTGAAAATGTTATAAAAAATGTTTGGAGTGAAAATGTTATAAAAAATGTTTGGAGTGAAAATGTTATAAAAAATGTTTGGAGTGAAAATGTTATAAAAAATGTTTGGAGTGAAAATGTTATAAAAAATGTTTGGAGTGAAAATGTTATAAAAAATGTTTGGAGTGAAAATTTTATAAAAAATGTTTGGAGTGAAAATGTTATACAAAGTGTTTGGAGTGAAAATGTTATAAAAAATGTTTGGAGTGAAAATGTTATAAAAAATGTTTGGAGTGAAAATGTTATAAAAAATGTTTGGAGTGAAAATGTTATAAAAAATGTTTGGAGTGAAAATGTTATACAAAGTGTTTGGAGTGAAAATGTTATAAAAAATGTTTGGAGTGAAAATGTTATAAAAAATGTTTGGAGTGAAAATGTTATAAAAAATGTTTGGAGTGAAGATGTTATAAAAAATGTTTGGAGTGAAAATGTTATACAAAGTGTTTGGAGTGAAAATGTTATAAAAAATGTTTGGAGTGAAAATGTTATAAAAAATGTTTGGAGTGAAAATGTTATACAAAGTGTTTGGAGTGAAAATGTTATAAAAAATGTTTGGAGTGAAAATGTTATACAAAGTGTTTGGAGTGAAAATGTTATAAAAAATGTTTGGAGTGAAAATGTTATAAAAAATGTTTGGAGTGAAAATGTTATAAAAAATGTTTGGAGTGAAAATGTTATAAAAAATGTTTGGAGTGAAAATGTTATAAAAAATGTTTGGAGTGAAAATGTTATAAAAAATGTTTGGAGTGAAAATGTTATAAAAAATGTTTTGAGTGAAAATGTTATAAAAAATGTTTGGAGTGAAAATGTTATAAAAAATGTTTGGAGTGAAAATGTTATAAAAAATGTTTGGAGTGAAAATGTTATAAAAAATGTTTGGAGTGAAAATGTTATAAAAATTGTTTGGAGTGAAAATGTTATAAAAAATGTTTGGAGTGAAAATGTTATAAAAAATGTTTGGAGTGAAAATGTTATAAAAAATGTTTGGAGTGAAAATGTTATAAAAAATGTTTGGAGTGAAAATGTTATAAAAAATGTTTGGAGTGAAAATGTTATAAAAATTGTTTGGAGTGAAAATGTTATAAAAAATGTTTGGAGTGAAAATGTTATAAAAAATGTTTGGAGTGAAAATGTTATAAAAAATGTTTGGAGTGAAAATGTTATAAAAAATGTTTGGAGTGAAAATGTTATAAAAAATGTTTGGAGTGAAAATGTTATAAAAAATGTTTGGAGTGAAAATTTTATAAATATGTTTGGAGTGAAAATTTTATAAAAAATGTTTGGAGTGAAAACGTTATAACAAATGTTTGTAGTGAAAATTTTATAAAAAATGTTTGGAGTGAAAATGTTATAAAAAATGTTTGGAGTGAAAATGTTATAAAAAATGTTTGTAGTGAAAATGTTATAAAAAATGTTTGGAGTGAAAATGTTATAAAAAATGTTTGGAGTGAAAATGTTATAAAAAATGTTTGTAGTGAAAATGTTATAAAAAATGTTTGGAGTGAAAATGTTATAAAAAATGTTTGGAGTGAAAATTTTATAAAAAATGTTTGGAGTGAAAATGTTATAAAAAATGTTTGGAGTGAAAATGTTATAAAAAATGTTTGGAGTGAAAATGTTATAAAAAATGTTTGTAGTGAAAATGTTATACAAAATGTTTGGAGTGAAAATGTTATAAAAAATGTTTGGAGTGAAAATGTTATAAAAAATGTTTGGAGTGAAAATGTTATAAAAAATGTTTGGAGTGAAAATGTTATAAAAAATGTTTGTAGTGAAAATGTTATAAAAAATGTTTGGAGTGAAAATGTTATAAAAAATGTTTGGAGTGAAAATGTTATAAAAAATGTTTGGAGTGAAAATGTTATAAAAAATGTTTGTAGTGAAAATGTTATAAAAAATGTTTGGAGTGAAAATGTTATAAAAAATGTTTGGAGTGAAAATGTTATAAAAAATGTTTGGAGTGAAAATGTTATAAAAAATGTTTGGAGTGAAAATGTTATAAAAAATGTTTGGAGTGAAAATGTTATAAAAAATGTTTGTAGTGAAAATGTTATACAAAATGTTTGGAGTGAAAATGTTATAAAAAATGTTTGGAGTGAAAATGTTATAAAAAATGTTTGGAGTGAAAATGTTATAAAAAATGTTTGGAGTGAAAATGTTATAAAAAATGTTTGGAGTGAAAATGTTATAAAAAATGTTTGGAGTGAAAATGTTATAAAAAATGTTTGGAGTGAAAATGTTATAAAAAATGTTTGGAGTGAAAATGTTATAAAAAATGTTTGGAGTGAAAATGTTATAAAAAATGTTTGGAGTGAAAATGTTATAAAAAATGTTTGGAGTGAAAATGTTATAAAAAATGTTTGGAGTGAAAATGTTATAAAAATTGTTTGGAGTGAAAATGTTATAAAAAATGTTTGTAGTGAAAATGTTATAAAAAATGTTTGTAGTGAAAATGTTATAAAAAATGTTTGGAGTGAAAATGTTATAAAAAATGTTTGGAGTGAAAATGTTATACAAAGTGTTTGGAGTGAAAATGTTATAAAAAATGTTTGGAGTGAAAATGTTATAAAAAATGTTTGGAGTGAAAATGTTATAAAAAATGTTTGGAGTGAAAATGTTATAAAAAATGTTTGGAGTGAAAATGTTATAAAAAATGTTTGGAGTGAAAATGTTATAAAAAATGTTTGGAGTGAAAATGTTATAAAAATTGTTTGGAGTGAAAATGTTATAAAAAATGTTTGGAGTGAAAATGTTATAAAAAATGTTTGGAGTGAAAATGTTATACAAAGTGTTTGGAGTGAAAATGTTATAAAAAATGTTTGGAGTGAAAATGTTATAAAAAATGTTTGGAGTTAAAATGTTATACAAAGTGTTTGGAGTGAAGATGTTATAAAAAATGTTTGGAGTGAAAATGTTATACAAAGTGTTTGGAGTGAAAATGTTATAAAAAATGTTTGGAGTGAAAATGTTATAAAAAATGTTTGGAGTGAAAATGTTATAAAAAATGTTTGGAGTGAAAATGTTATAAAAAATGTTTGGAGTGAAAATGTTATAAAAAATGTTTGGAGTGAAAATGTTATAAAAAATGTTTGGAGTGAAAATGTTATAAAAAATGTTTGGAGTGAAAATGTTATAAAAAATGTTTGGAGTGAAAATGTTATAAAAAATGTTTGGAGTGAAAATGTTATAAAAAATGTTTGGAGTGAAAATGTTATAAAAAATGTTTGGAGTGAAAATGTTATAAAAAATGTTTGGAGTGAAAATGTTATAAAAAATGTTTGGAGTGAAAATGTTATAAAAAATGTTTGGAGTGAAAATGTTATAAAAAATGTTTGGAGTGAAAATGTTATAAAAAATGTTTGGAGTGAAAATGTTATAAAAAATGTTTGGAGTGAAAATGTTATAAAAAATGTTTGGAGTGAAAATGTTATAAAAAATGTTTGGAGTGAAAATGTTATAAAAAATGTTTGGAGTGAAAATGTTATAAAAATTGTTTGGAGTGAAAATGTTATAAAAAATGTTTGGAGTGAAAATGTTATAAAAAATGTTTGGAGTGAAAATGTTATAAAAAATGTTTGGAGTGAAAATGTTATAAAAAATGTTTGGAGTGAAAATGTTATAAAAAATGTTTGGAGTGAAAATTTTATAAATATGTTTGGAGTGAAAATTTTTGGAGTGTTTGGAGTGAAAATGTTATAAAAAATGTTTGGAGTGAAAATGTTATAAAAAATGTTTGGAGTGAAAATGTTATAAAAAATGTTTGGAGTGAAAATGTTATAAAAAATGTTTGGAGTGAAAATGTTATAAAAAATGTTTGGAGTGAAAATGTTATAAAAAATGTTTGGAGTGAAAATGTTATAAAAAATGTTTGGAGTGAAAATGTTATAAAAAATGTTTGGAGTGAAAATGTTATAAAAAATGTTTGGAGTGAAAATGTTATACAAAATGTTTGGAGTGAAAATGTTATAAAAAATGTTTGGAGTGAAAATGTTATAAAAAATGTTTGGAGTGAAAATGTTATAAAAAATGTTTGGAGTGAAAATGTTATAAAAAATGTTTGGAGTGAAAATGTTATAAAAATTGTTTGGAGTGAAAATGTTATAAAAAATGTTTGGAGTGAAAATGTTATAAAAAATGTTTGGAGTGAAAATGTTATAAAAAATGTTTGGAGTGAAAATGTTATAAAAAATGTTTGGAGTGAAAATGTTATAAAAAATGTTTGGAGTGAAAATGTTATAAAAAATGTTTGGAGTGAAAATTTTATAAATATGTTTGGAGTGAAAATTTTATAAAAAATGTTTGGAGTGAAAACGTTATAACAAATGTTTGGAGTGAAAATTTTATAAAAAATGTTTGGAGTGAAAATGTTATAAAAATGTTTGGAGTGAAAATGTTATAAAAAATGTTTGTAGTGAAAATGTTATAAAAAATGTTTGGAGTGAAAATGTTATAAAAAATGTTTGGAGTGAAAATGTTATAAAAAATGTTTGGAGTGAAAATGTTATAAAAAATGTTTGTAGTGAAAATGTTATAAAAAATGTTTGGAGTGAAAATGTTATAAAAATGTTTGGAGTGAAAATTTTATAAAAAATGTTTGGAGTGAAAATGTTATAAAAAATGTTTGGAGTGAAAATGTTATAAAAAATGTTTGGAGTGAAAATGTTATAAAAAATGTTTGTAGTGAAAATGTTATACAAAATGTTTGGAGTGAAAATGTTATAAAAAATGTTTGGAGTGAAAATGTTATAAAAAATGTTTGTAGTGAAAATGTTATACAAAATGTTTGGAGTGAAAATGTTATAAAAAATGTTTGGAGTGAAAATGTTATAAAAAATGTTTGGAGTGAAAATGTTATAAAAAATGTTTGGAGTGAAAATGTTATAAAAAATGTTTGTAGTGAAAATGTTATAAAAAATGTTTGGAGTGAAAATGTTATAAAAAATGTTTGGAGTGAAAATGTTATAAAAAATGTTTGGAGTGAAAATGTTATAAAAAATGTTTGTAGTGAAAATGTTATAAAAAATGTTTGGAGTGAAAATGTTATAAAAAATGTTTGGAGTGAAAATGTTATAAAAAATGTTTGGAGTGAAAATGTTATAAAAAATGTTTGGAGTGAAAATGTTATAAAAAATGTTTGGAGTGAAAATGTTATAAAAAATGTTTGGAGTGAAAATGTTATAAAAAATGTTTGGAGTGAAAATGTTATACAAAGTGTTTGGAGTGAAAATGTTATAAAAAATGTTTGGAGTGAAAATGTTATAAAAAATGTTTGGAGTGAAAATGTTATAAAAAATGTTTGGAGTGAAAATGTTATAAAAAATGTTTGGAGTGAAAATGTTATAAAAAATGTTTGGAGTGAAAATGTTATAAAAAATGTTTGGAGTGAAAATGTTATAAAAATTGTTTGGAGTGAAAATGTTATAAAAATTGTTTGGAGTGAAAATGTTATAAAAAATGTTTGGAGTGAAAATGTTATAAAAAATGTTTGGAGTGAAAATGTTATACAAAGTGTTTGGAGTGAAAATGTTATAAAAAATGTTTGGAGTGAAAATGTTATAAAAAATGTTTGGAGTGAAAATGTTATACAAAGTGTTTGGAGTGAAGATGTTATAAAAAATGTTTGGAGTGAAAATGTTATACAAAGTGTTTGGAGTGAAAATGTTATAAAAAATGTTTGGAGTGAAAATGTTATAAAAAATGTTTGGAGTGAAAATGTTATAAAAAATGTTTGGAGTGAAAATGTTATAAAAAATGTTTGGAGTGAAAATGTTATAAAAAATGTTTGGAGTGAAAATGTTATAAAAAATGTTTGGAGTGAAAATGTTATAAAAAATGTTTGGAGTGAAAATGTTATAAAAAATGTTTGGAGTGAAAATGTTATAAAAAATGTTTGGAGTGAAAATGTTATAAAAAATGTTTGGAGTGAAAATGTTATAAAAAATGTTTGGAGTGAAAATGTTATAAAAAATGTTTGGAGTGAAAATGTTATAAAAAATGTTTGGAGTGAAAATGTTATAAAAATTGTTTGGAGTGAAAATGTTATAAAAAATGTTTGGAGTGAAAATGTTATAAAAAATGTTTGGAGTGAAAATGTTATAAAAAATGTTTGGAGTGAAAATGTTATAAAAAATGTTTGGAGTGAAAATGTTATAAAAAATGTTTGGAGTGAAAATGTTATAAAAAATGTTTGGAGTGAAAATGTTATAAAAATTGTTTGGAGTGAAAATGTTATAAAAAATGTTTGGAGTGAAAATGTTATAAAAAATGTTTGGAGTGAAAATGTTATAAAAAATGTTTGGAGTGAAAATGTTATAAAAAATGTTTGGAGTGAAAATGTTATAAAAAATGTTTGGAGTGAAAATTTTATAAATATGTTTGGAGTGAAAATTTTTGGAGTGTTTGGAGTGAAAATGTTATAAAAAATGTTTGGAGTGAAAATGTTATAAAAAATGTTTGGAGTGAAAATGTTATAAAAAATGTTTGGAGTGAAAATGTTATAAAAAATGTTTGGAGTGAAAATGTTATAAAAAATGTTTGGAGTGAAAATGTTATAAAAAATGTTTGGAGTGAAAATGTTATAAAAAATGTTTGGAGTGAAAATGTTATAAAAAATGTTTGGAGTGAAAATGTTATAAAAAATGTTTGGAGTGAAAATTTTATAAATATGTTTGGAGTGAAAATTTTTGGAGTGTTTGGAGTGAAAATGTTATAAAAAATGTTTGGAGTGAAAATGTTATAAAAAATGTTTGGAGTGAAAATGTTATAAAAAATGTTTGGAGTGAAAATGTTATAAAAAATGTTTGGAGTGAAAATGTTATAAAAAATGTTTGGAGTGAAAATGTTATAAAAAATGTTTGGAGTGAAAATGTTATAAAAAATGTTTGGAGTGAAAATGTTATAAAAAATGTTTGGAGTGAAAATGTTATACAAAATGTTTGGAGTGAAAATGTTATAAAAAATGTTTGGAGTGAAAATGTTATAAAAAATGTTTGGAGTGAAAATGTTATAAAAAATGTTTGTAGTGAAAATGTTATAAAAAATGTTTGTAGTGAAAATGTTATAAAAAATGTTTGGAGTGAAAATTTTATAAAAAATGTTTGGAGTGAAAATGTTATAAAAAATGTTTGGAGTGAAAATGTTATAAAAAATGTTTGGAGTGAAAATGTTATAAAAAATGTTTGTAGTGAAAATGTTATACAAAATGTTTGGAGTGAAAATGTTATAAAAAATGTTTGGAGTGAAAATGTTATAAAAAATGTTTGGAGTGAAAATGTTATAAAAAATGTTTGGAGTGAAAATGTTATAAAAAATGTTTGGAGTGAAAATGTTATAAAAAATGTTTGGAGTGAAAATGTTATAAAAAATGTTTGGAGTGAAAATGTTATAAAAAATGTTTGGAGTGAAAATGTTATAAAAAATGTTTGGAGTGAAAATGTTATAAAAAATGTTTGGAGTGAAAATGTTATAAAAAATGTTTGGAGTGAAAATGTTATACAAAATGTTTGGACTGAAAATGTTATAAAAAATGTTTGGAGTGAAGATGTTATAAAAAATGTTTGGAGTGAAAATGTTATAAAAAATGTTTGGAGTGAAAATGTTATAAAAAATGTTTGGAGTGAAAATGTTATAAAAAATGTTTGGAGTGAAAATGTTATAAAAAATGTTTGGAGTGAAAATGTTATAAAAAATGTTTGGAGTGAAAATGTTATAAAAAATGTTTGGAGTGAAAATGTTATAAAAAATGTTTGGAGTGAAAATGTTATAAAAAATGTTTGGAGTGAATATGTTATAAAAAATGTTTGGAGTGAAAATGTTATAAAAAATGTTTGGAGTGAAAATGTTATAAAAAATGTTTGGAGTGAAAATGTTATAAAAAATGTTTGGAGTGAAAATTTTATAAAAAATGTTTGGAGTGAAAATGTTATAAAAAATGTTTGGAGTGAAAATGTTATAAAAAATGTCTGGAGTGAAAATGTTATAAAAAATGTTTGGAGTGAAAATGTTATAAAAAATGTTTGGAGTGAAAATGTTATAAAAAATGTTTGGTGTAAAAAAACTGGTAAAACCAAACAGTAAAATCATGTAAAAAAGTAAAATCATAATAATAGATAATTGTGGAAAGTAAAAAAGCTAAAAAAAAAACAATGAAATACTGAAAAACTTCTGTTAATTGGTGATAAATGACTTTATATTTTTTATGCAAACTCAATTAAAAAAATTATCCGTATTCTAAAACATAAAAAATTGAATAAAATATCAAAATTCAACCAATTCTCTAGCGACATATTAGGTAAATGTGGACAGAAAAGTATTTGTAAAATTAAAAAAAAACATTTTCTGCTCAGTTGTCTAACAATTCGACAAACTTTGGATGTACTTATTTTGTTTATGGTAAACATTATTTTTTTCTCAGAAATCACGAAAGTAAATAAACACATTTTTCATAAAAATCTAAATATCAGATTGAATCATCTATTATTAGGAAGATTAGGAAGGGGTGGGTGCTAATTTTAAGCATAATTTATAAAAAAAAGTCTTAAATATTTAAATTTTGTGTTTTTCATTCTATTTTTCGGAATATTTTTAATGGCTTTAAGACATAAGGCCAAAGAAAAAATACAGTTTTATTTTTTAAGCAGTAAAACTACTTTGGATTCGATTGTAAACATTTACCAATTATTTTGTTTTTTATTAAGTTTCTGTTAAGTTCTAATTTTATGTAAACGTAATAAAAGAATCATTTTATGTAAACGTAATAAAAAAGCATTTTATGTAAACGTAATAAAAGAATCATTTTATGTGAGCGTAATAAAAGAATCATTTTATGTAAACGAAATAAAAGAATCATTTTATGTAAACGAAATAAAAGAATTATTTTATGTGAACGTAATAAAAGAATCATTTTATGTAAACGAAATAAAAGAATCATTTTATGTGAACGTAATAAAAGAATCATTTTATGTGAACGTAATAAAAGAATCATTTTATGTAAACGAAATAAAAGAATCATTTTATGTAAACGTAATAAAAGAATCATTTTATGTAAACGAAATAAAAGAATCATTTTATGTAAACGAAATAAAAGAATCATTTTATGTAAACGTAACAAAAGAATCATTTTATGTAAACGTAATAAAAGAATCATTATTCCAAAACCTAAAACATTGAATAAAATATCAAAATTCAAACGGAATTTTCTAGACACATAATAGGTAAATTAGGACAGGAAACTATTTATAAACACACACACACACACACACACACACACACACACACACATATATATATATATATATATTAAATAGGCGGTGCTAATGCACTGACTGAGCCGCGCTATTTTTTAAATCGTACTTCCAAGTTTAATTATATGTCTTTTTTTAAATTGTAAGGTTAAAGTATAGAATAGGCACAAAACACCCTCCCCTCCCCAGGTTAAGAATGGCTTTTTAAAATAATAACGTTATTATTTCAGCACGGCTCACTCTCTGCATGAGTACCCACATTTTTATTGACGAAATCAATATTTTTATTGGGTTCCAATAAAATTAAACCTTTTTTATGTTTTATATAATTTTAAGAATCAATATTTTTGAGGGATATTGCAAAAAAAAAAAAAACTGTTTCAGATTATTTAAAAAACAATTGAATGGGATTTTTTTGTAAAGCGTAAAAAAATAACTTACATTTCATATTGTAAAGTTAGTTTAATATTAAAATTTTACTTAAATAAACACATTTCGGTCAATGTCAAGTTTCTTTCCAACTCTCAAAAAACTTTAAAATGATGACTTGAAATAGGTTTTCGGTTATGCTGAAAACGAATATCACATTTAAATTTGGGGCAGATAAGTAGTTTTCATAATATGAAGAAATTATTTTTCAATAAGTGGGCGATCACTTTCCTATATAAAAGTAACGTAAAATGAGCACCCACTTTTTGGTCACTTAGTAATTTCTTCATATCATAAAGCAATTTTTAAGTGTGATATTCGTTTTCAGAACCCCCAAAAACCGGCGCTGTTTTTTACTAAGAGATTCGTTCATTTTTTTTCATTTTCAAATTTGTTTTATATGACGAAAAAGGTGACCAGAAAAGGGTGCTTTTTTTACGTGAAATTTACATAACACAGTGATCCCATACTTTTTAAAAAAGTAATTTCTTCATATCATGAAAACTACTTATCTGCCCCAAATTTAAATGTGATATTCGTTTTCATCATCATTGAAAACCTTCAAAAAAGTCGTCATTTGAAAGTTTTTGAAGTAGTTGGAAAGAAACTTGACATTGACCCACATGGTCACATTTCATATTTTATTTTATTCACGAAACCAATATTTTTATTGGATTGCAATAAAAAAATAAACTTATTTTAATATTTAAGATTATTTTTAAGTTGTTGAATAATATTTTTGTAAAGTGAAAAACAAAAACTTACCTTCCATTCCAGGAATTTAATACGAAAAAAAAATCGTTTTTCTTTTGTGTCAAACGCAGAAAATGTGTTTGTTTGTTAGGATTTCTTAATATAATCTTTAGTAAATTGATACAAATTTTGTTTTGTGTGTCCAATTCATTAAGCAATTAAATATATGAAAATATAAAAGAATCAAAATTAAAATACAAAAAACACGATTTCAACGTGAAATTATTATAAGAAGAAAAACACGTGCTTCAGAACAAAGAACTTATGTTCATCGTAAAACGGTGTAATCATTATTTTGTTCCTCGTGTAAAAGATTGAACATTTCATGATGATTTGGATTAGTCGAACTACTGTTTACATCCAAGATGAGAACAGTAATCCAAATAATCCAAATATAAAAAAATGCAAAACTGAATATTTCACATAAACAATTCAAAAAGGAAGGAATTGAACAAATAGCGAAGTCAATCAAATAACAAAAACTAGATTTGAACCAACAAGAAACAAAACAATAATCACATGATTACATTATGAAAATTGCGACTTATTTTTATCAGATTCGATTCTGTTAACTTTACGATGACCTTAACTTATAATTCCAGACTTAAACCTGATGTTTTACATGCAATCAACGACTAACGATGGAAGTGTAGTAACTGTTTCTAGTTTGTTTACGCATTTCAACGTTGTGTCGCGTTATCAACATTCTGGTTTTACTTGTCATGATTTGCGCCCTCCTATGCATTACCTCCTCCTTTGATAGAGAAGTAATGGAATGTTGTAAAATGTTCCGACTCGCAGATGTGAATATGAGAAAAAAAATCGATATTAAACCACATTCAGATCGCTGTGTAATTTGCTTGCGCCCTATTTGTTTATTTAATTTCTACCGCTCCAGAATATATTTCACTACTGATGCGGCAATTATCTATCTGTATAAAAGCCAAGTACGTCAAAGCTGCCACATCTGAGCTGGAGCTTCTAAAAACAGCCTATCCTGCCTTGACAAAGTAAAAAATAGACTTCGTGGTTTAGTGGGGGGTGCCCTTTTCTCTTCCTTGCAACCTATCTCCCACAGAAGAGATCTTGTAAGCCTGTCTTTGTTTTATCATTATTTCCATGGCAAGTGCTCGTCCGAGCTCCAATATCTGGTCCCCCCTCGACAATCTTTCACGATAAACACACTGATATATGTACACATGGTATATACACACACCCACTGATATATGTACACACAGTATACACACACACTGATATATGAACACACGGTATACACACACAATGATATATGTACACACGCTATACACACACACACACACTGATATATGTACACACGGTATATGCACACACACTAATATATGTGTACACGGTACATACACACATTGATATATGTACACACAGTATACACACGCACACTGATATATGCACACAGGGTATATAAACACATTAATATATGTACACACGGTATATATACACACACACACACTGAGATATATACACATGGTATATATGCACACACACTGATATATGTATACACGGTATATACACGCACCAAATAGAGGCACGATGGACATGATCTTCACTGCTCGTCAACTCAAAGAAAAGTGCAGGGAGCAAAATTTACTATTATGCATAGCTTTTATAGACCTTACTAAAGCCTTTTACTCAGTGAACCGTCAAGCCCTTTGGCTGGTTCTTGCAAGGTTTGGATGCCCAGAGAGGTACATTCGGGTACTGAGACTGCTACATGACAATATGTCAGCTACAGTCCTCAGTAGTAGTGGAGATGAAACAGAGCCCTTCAGGGTTGACACAGGAGTGAAACAGGGATGTGTCATTGCCCCAACCCTGTTCTCCATCTTCATTACTGCTATCCTCCATCTCACGGACCAACATCTTCCCTGTGGAGTTCGGATTATGTACAGAACTGACAGACGACGTTTTAACATCAACAGATTCAGGGCCAAAGGTCGAACAAACACCATATCCATTATGGAGCTACAGTATGCAGACGATGACGCCCTTGTAGCCCTCTCAGAAGAGGACCTACAGTGTACACTAGTTGCCTTCACGAGGGCGTACAAACAGGTAGGACTAACAATCAATATAAAAAAAACTCAAATCCTCCATCAGTCACCACCAAACAGTACTCTAGTCTCACCCCCACCGATCTCCATCGACAACGCTAGACTGGAAAATGTGGACCACTTCCCATACCCAGGCAGCATCCTAACATCAAAATCCAACATAGATGATGAAATACAACACCGACTCAGCTGTGCCAGTGGGGCTTTCTCAAAGCTAAGGAAGAGTGTATTTGAGAACCGTGACCTTCTGGCAAAGACCAAAATCATGGTATACAAAGCTGTCTTGCTGCCCACTTTTCTCTATGGATCGGAGACCTGGACCACATATGCGAGGCACGTAAAAACCCTGGAGACGTACCACCAAAGATGCCTCCAAAAAATCCTAAATCAGTTGGAAGGACCGACGCACCAATACCAGCGTCCTGAGTGAGGCTGACATTCTTACTATCACCGCTACTGTTGCTCAACGCCAGCTCAGATGGACTGGCCATGTTGTCCGAATGCCGGATCTCTGCCTCCCAAAACAGATTTTCTACTCTCAGCTTGTTGAGGGAAAGCGTGTCCAGGGTGGCCAAAAGATGAGGTATACGGACAACATCAAAGTAAATTTAAAGCGGTTTCACATGGACCTTGAGACATGGGAGGACGTGGCTGGGAGCAGGTTGGCATGGGGGAGCGCTGTCCACGAAGGTGCTGCACTTTATAGTAGTGACCTAAATCAAGCTGCTGAGGATAAACGCAAGCACAGAAAGGACAGATTATCAACCAGACACACCCAACCCCAGCCCACCACTACTACCTTTATATGCACAAGAAAAATTGGGTCTAGGATTGGGCTCTATGCTCACCTGAGGACCCACCGAAGCCAAAACGGAAGACAGTCTTACTCGGACACGAGTGATCGCCGATGATGATAATATGCACACACACTGAGATATATACACACGGTATATACACACACCGATATATGTACACACGGTATATACACACACTGATATATGTATATGCAGTATAAACACGCACACTGATATATATATACACAGGTATATACAGGCACACTGATATATGTACACACGGTATGCACACACACTGATATATGTAAACACCGTATATAAACACACACACACTTATAAAGAAAATGTTAGGGAAAAATCATACGAAATCCAAAAAAAAAAATCCATGAGCCAAATGAGGAACAAAGCACAAACATCACCAACGATGTGAAGGATATGTTGAAGTGACCTATTAATGTCATCTTATAAGCTCCAAAAGCGACAGTTCTCTCTGCAGCCACAATTGCAAAGAAACTCATCAGAAATCGACTCTTGTTAAACCTTATTATCAGACAAGGCACGCTCAATAACATCATCTTCACAGATGAAAAGTTATTCTCACTTCAACATCCAACAAGCATCAAAATGAAAAAGTCCTTGTGAGAATACCTGATAATGCAGAAAAGATTTTCAAAATGAAGAAATCATCATCAGTGATGGTCTGAGCAGCCATTTCTGAAAGAGGGAACTCTCCATCAATTTTTTTAAAAATGCCAATAGACAATCGTTTCTTGTTTTTAACAAAGAACGTTACATTGAGGACATTTTTAAATGTGCACTAACTCCATTCTTGAGATGAAAACACATGTCCTTTTCTTGCTGAAACACCAGTCCTGCAACGAACATTGGTTACATACGCGCGGACATGTTATAACTAAAACGTTCATTTCTTTCAACAGCAAATAAACAACGTTTATCTTATCCATTAATTGAGTCTTTGTTTTCTTCAATTCCATTCGTTTCATTATTCTTTTGTAACGGGATTGGGGTATTTATATATCCTAGTCTCCTACAGAATAAATGTTTCTAATTATTATTATTAAAATATATGAAAGTTACATTGAGGATGTAGGGGCTACTATCAGGGACATAAGTTACAGGGGTACTAGGTGGGGAGTTGGACAGCAAGATGTCGGTTCATGTTACACTTGAACTTCTGCATGTCAGTACAGTTGCGGAAAGAGAACTCGGAAGGGAATTCCAAGGGGCAAGAAACTACTGGAGTAGAAGGCTTTCTTAAATTTAGGGATCACAACTGTGGAGGGTTGGGGTTTTGCTGTTTGTCGGGTTTGTCGAAGGTAATTACGTCGAAGGGGTACAAGTGCTTGCAGTTCGTCAGAGTATTCAACGTTAAAGTATTTGTAAAACAGGCAGAGGGATGCTACCTTTCGTCGATGGGAGAGAGGCTGAAGCTTAGATAACAGTTCAGGACCTTGTCTAGGAGCGAGAGACTAGTAACAGATGCACCAGCCCAAATATGACAACAATACTCCATACATGGGCGAATGGTTAAGTTTTCAGTGTTTTTAGTTAATGTATAATGTTTATTCCGTTCGAAAAACAAGTAATGTTGAACGCTGTTGGAGAACAAGAAAAGCTTACCGCAATGTCTTTGAAGACCCGATAATCGCTTCAAAATAAGAAATAAAACAAAATGTTGGTAGAAAACCACTCAATAAATGTTACTGTGACATTTGTCGGGCGGGTCATCCTAAGTTTAATCGAATCAGTTTCAAGTTTTATAATGTAAAGATTATAGTTTACTTTCTTGGTCCAAATCTATTTTTGTAATTTAACTAACTTCACGTTGTTTTTTTTTGTTTTTGTTTTTTTCATATAAGGACAGTTTGAATAATTAAATTATTCACACTCCTATTCTCATTTTGGATGTTAACAGTAGTTTGACTATTTCAAAAAAGAATGAAATGTTCAGTTTTTTTTTTTTATAAATGTGATTTTTATGTTTTAATTTTTAATGAAATAGACATACAAAAGAGAAATTTACAAAAGATATCGAAAACAAGCTTTAATCATTGACAAATATAATCTTAACTTGATAGGAAAACAATTCGATACGTTTTAATAATAAACAGACATTTTTACACGAGGAACGAAATAATGATGTCACCGTGTTATTACGATGACCTTAACTTCTTTGTTCTTTACCACTTGATTTTCTATTTGAATAATTTCACGTTTAAATCGTGTTCTTCATCTTTTAATTTTGATTCTTTTATATTTTCATATTTTTTTTTCTTTTGCACACACAAAACAAAAGTTGTATCAATTTACTGAAGAAATCTTAAAAAAACCAAAACATTTTTTGTGTTTTGAACACAAAAGAACAAAGACCTGAACCCGATTTTTTTTTCGTATTGGAACTGAAATGAAAGGTAAGTTTTTAAATGTTTTTGGACATTAAAAAAATGAAAATATCGAAAATTTTTAATTGTACGTATCTGTTATGGAATGAAGTTCTCCGGAAAAAAAAAATTCACTTAATTTCATCAAGTATTTTTTGCCTTACAGCGAAAAAAAAAATGTACTGATACCGAGCAAAAGGTTCGAATTTAAGGAAGAAAAGCTAGTATTTAAGATGGGGAGGGAGTGTCGGCACTTTACATGGAGTTATCTCCCCGTGGCGTTCATAAACTTCAAACAAAAATTTAAAAAAACAAAATAAGATGTGCCTTCAACGCGCTCTCATAAAAACGTGTTTTTCCGATGTAAAAAAAACAAAACAACAACAAAAAGAAAAAACTATTTGCTCAAATTAAGCGAATTTTTTTTTTCGAAGATCGTACAATATAACCTTTTTTTTTGTATATTTTCATTTTTTAATGTGGTGATTAAACTGTACAAGTACCGTTTTTTGTTTACACTTTTAATCCGAATTTTTTTTGATAACCTTAAATATTAAATTATGCTTATTCATTTCATTTTTTTTTTTGCAATAAAAATATTTTAATCCGAATTTTTTTAATAACCTTAAATATTACATTATGCTTTTTCATTTCATGTTTTTTTTTTTGCAATAAAAATATTAAAAAAATTTTTTTTTTTTTTTGCAATAAAAATATTGATTCTATATAATGTATAACAAACGTGAATATAAAATGGGAATTTCCAATTTATTTGGTTTATTTTTAATTTATAGGATAAAAGATAAGTTTTTGTTTTCATTTTTTTTTTCACAAAAAAAATCTATTCTTAAAAAGAAAACACTTGTGTGATTTCTGAGAACCGTAAACACAATAATTTAATTCGAAGAAAACTGATCACAAAAAACCCTAATTTTCCAGAATTTAATTGGCAGTCCCTAATTATTATCAACTTATGATCACACAAAAAAACAACAAAAAAAATATTTTTTTGTATTTAATTGTTAAATGATTATCCACATATGTTTCTGTTCTATTTTTAAAAATCTGATTTTTAAGTTAAATTCGAATTTTACGAGATCTTATTTTATTAAATTATTAGGTGGAAGTACAGAATAGTTATAAAACATTCTCCTCTCTCCATGTTAAGAATGGCTTTCTGAATAATAAGGTTATTACAGCAGGGTAACATAAGTGCATAAGTACCTAATTGTTTTAAGATAAAAATTGTTTTCTGTCTACACTTAACTATTATGTCGCTAGAGAATTTCGTTTGGTTTTGTATGTTTCATCCCATATTTAAGATTTTAGAATGGGGATCACTTTCTTTTATAAATATTTACTGGCCATCACAAATTAATATTATCTTAATGTAGAAAAACATATTTGTAAATCTTTACAATGTAACCCAGCGTTATTTACTCTCTAAAAAATAAATAAAATAAAAATTTAAGTACTTTGGCTATTACGTTTCAACAATAAAAAAAATCGTTCAAAGACACAACAAATAATAATAAATATTTAAGATTTTAGGACATGGAATCACTTTTCTATATAAATTTAACATAAAATAAGCATCAATTTAATGATCAGTTAGCAGGCAATAATACCTGTAATCATTTGCAGTTTTCAATTTTTTGTTGAATGGGGAAGAGATGGTTGCTCATATCATTTTTTTAAATTTTATTTATTTATTTATTTATTTGCTTTCTTACGTTTTTTTTTTGTGTTGTTTTTTTTCAAATAGTTTTTGTTTTTATTTTTTTCAAATAGTTATTTGGAATTTCACATAACAAATTATTTAACCAAAGATACCGTAAAAAATGGTTGGGCATAACAAAACTTTTCAAAAGTGTTAATTTTGTGGTTTTCTACCAGTACTTTATTTAAGTATCGATTTTTGAGCGATTATCGTGACATCTTAGATGACTGTTTTATATCACCCATTTTTATTTCTTCTAACATAAGACTCGAAGGTTTTTTTTTTAAGTAAATAAACGCTTAAAAATAACTTAAAACAAAAAATCTCATCCAAGTAGGTCGAAGAGTTTATTATGTTTCCTTTAATAACAATCATTTGCTATATATTTGTTTGTTTTTTGCCCAGTTTTTCGTTTTTGTGTTAACTACAAAATGCACCCTTTAATTTATTAAATTGTTAGATGAATGTACAAATTATTTAGCAAGGACTCCCTTCCCCATGTTAAGAATAGCTTTCTAAATAATATTGTTACCTATACTAAAAATCTCACCTGTTTGTTTAAATGTGTGTATGTTTGTATGCCTAAAACTTTTGTCAGAGCCGACGCATTTTCACGAGATCGGTATCATTGTGAAGCATGATGTCCCAGACGGCAAATACAAAAAAAAAATTAGCCAATAAATTAATTCCTTCATCCTCAACTGGGCAGTTTTCTACAAAGACGGATCAATTTTTATGCGAGTCACTTTTGCAATCCATCATATCGGTTGGACTGACTTTGCATAATTTTAACTTTCTGAACTTCCGGTCACGTCATGGAGTAGTGATAAGACGTCAGATATTCTTTCACTTTCTTTTCCTCCTTTACGGGCTGCGGGTTTTAGCTTGCCTGCCTACTACCACTTTTTTTTTTCTCAAAACACACCTTGAAAACCCCGGGCAACGCTGGGCATCCAGGCTACTAATTAATAAAGAGGGGTGGCATTTTTATGAATTTAAAACAGAACAAAAAATAGAATGTATGAGTAAAAAATATCCAGTCTTTGAATTTAAAATTGAAATTAAAAAAATATACCCCCATTCTCATTTTTATATAAAACAAACAAAAAATAAGATGACGTTTTCTTTATATCAAATATGAATTTGAATAGTAAAATATAAGAAAGCCAGCAATAATATTTTTATGGTGTTTTTATTTTATTAAATTGGAAGGTTGAAATGCAAACTAGTTAATAACACGTGAACTCTTATCCCCCCTTAAGCAATGTAAGAAAGCAAAAACACATATGGGCACCTCCCCAATAATTGTTGCAAAGACTGACAACTGTGACCGATTATATGTCTGATTGACTGCCAACTGGCAATGAAGTAGGTGCTCATTTTATGTTGTATTTATATAGTTTGTTGGTTGTTTTTATTTTACTGCATATCAACCTTTTTCAGGTTATGTAATGCCGAATCTAGTTATTTTGAGGAACGATTTTTAATGGAGTATATATATATATATATATATATATATATATATATATATATATATATATATATATATTAAAGTCAGATTCTATTTAACCCATAGTTGGGACCATACAGGTACTACCACTCCGGGTCAGAGTGGACCTGGGAGCAATGGCAATTAAAGGGTGGCTCCACACTCCCTAAGGTCCGCAAGGTGGGGCCTCACCATCGGATATAGTTTTAGGTCATATCCAGGATCTATTTATATAGGAATTGAATAATTACAGAACTTCAACGCGTTATAAACCACACATAAAATAGCAACCCCTGAAAATTGTTTTGTTACTCTGCCTAATCTAATTACTATACTTACTATTATTACATAAACATTAAAAGGTGTTGATGAGACATAAATAACCGAGTTGTCAAAACTGTTCCTGTCAGATTAGGGCTGGTGGATCAGAAAGAAAATGTCTGTAAAATCCATCACTCAAACCCATCTCATTTTAAGGGCAAGTCGATTTATCAGGTGAAGTGGTACACACTCTATACACATAATGTTCACATTTCCTCTGAACAACTCATATTCCAATGATTTGTTTACAAAGGAGTCACCACTTATCAAGGCCCGGAGGCCACTCAAGGATAAGGGTTAATAAGTGTACAGTGATCAATGGGACAATGACGTAGTAATTGTTAGTAATGGAAATTTTGTAAATTGGATTACTTAAGGGCAACAAAAACTTGTTTACATTGGACTTGAAGACGACCATATTATAGTTAGCCGGAAAGCAGGCTAATGGAAGAGAGTTCCACAGGTTCTAAGAATCTACGTTTAGGTTGATGCACAGATAAAAAGTGGGGGAAATTATTATAACGTCATACCAATGAAGCCAGCATCCGATAAACTACTTGAAAAATTGTTAGCAGCAACTCAGAACTGTCTCAATACATTGTCCATATACATGCTTTATAAACAGTTGTGAAAACCTTCAAACTGTTGAACCTAAGGGAAAAAGTCACTAGAAAAAGTTGAATCACATAATCCACTCTTTTAGTCGCTATTTAGTTATCTTTTTCCTCTTAACATTACAGATCCATAGACCAGTTGAGAATGGAATCAACTATGAGTAGACTGTCAACCAACTGCTTTGTTTTCTAGAATAGTAGTTGGTCTGCCAAACCTAAATGACATTCAGTACGCATGCGCCCACCTTTTTATCATTTTACTAATCAAGTACCTTGTCATATTACACAATCATATTTTAGTACACTTACTGTGATTTTCTTACCTTTTACCTTCGACTAAGATAAAAAGGTATTGTTGAATTGTGTGCGTGTGGGTGTGTTGGTGTTTGAATTATAGCAGAGACGTTTAGATGAACAAATGATTTATTAATATATATATATATACATACAGAAAAGATATACACATGTTAACTAGCCCGTGTCTGAGCGAGAAGTGAGGTTCTTGTATGCATATGCCAAGGGTCCACAACTGTCGCGCGTATGAAAGTAGTTCTATAGTATTACTACAGGTACCAGCTGCCATTGCTTTAAATAACTTTAGTTTTTTATTACTTATATCAAGAGTTTTGTGCTTGTTATGTAGTGACTTTCACATGAACAAGCTAACTTACTCTTACTTTAATCAATTCAACTGACATGATTTCTAAAAACCAAATAAAGAGAATATATAGTTACAATCAACTTAGAAATATATGAAAAAAGTATTTTTAAGATAATAGTACATTGTTACAATTATCTAAGAAATATATACAAAAATTATATTCTTTAAATAATAGAAATGAGATCATAACAGATAAAACATTAAAAGTCTAATAAGATAAACGATTATAGTTACAAATAATTTATGTTAAGCTGAATTGGATATAAGATGGATAGTATTCCTGTAAAATATTATCTGTTAATAATTGAGAAATATATAAATAGAAAATGTAGGTGTCCAAAAGGTGGCTGGTTACGTTTAATTCATCTAAAATCAATTTCCTATCTTTACATCATCAACGCTCTCATCCTCATCTTGCATCAAGTGAAATGGATGGCTCTCATCTAGAGGAGGTTCCATGTTCTGATAAGCTTCTGGGATTGACCTTTACTCCTGACCTGAAATGGAACATGTACATCAAGTCTGTTGCCAAGGTCGCTGGAAAAATGATAGGATGCTTCCACCGCTCCAGAAAATATCTCACTGCTGATGCAATTCTGTATCTATATAAAAGCCAGGTACGTTCAAGGATGGAGTACTGCTGCCACATCTAGGCAAGAGCTGCTAAAAAAAGTCTATCATGCCTTGACAGAGTACGAAGTAAACTTTGTTGCTTAGTAGGAGATGCCTTTTCTCTTCCCTGCAACCTCTCTCTCACAGAAGAGACGGTGCGAGCCTGTCTTTGTTTTATCGTTATTTACATGGCAAGTGCTCGTCTGAGCTCCAGTGTCTGGTCCCCGTCGCCAATCTCTCACAATAAACACCCGTCTAGCTGAAACCACTGTCAAAAATTTTTCCTCACTCTTTATTTGTACCTAAAGCAAAAAGTAGATTCCATGAACAAAGCTTCTTTCTTAGAACTGCATGCCTGGGAACTCTGTCTGCTTCCCACCTGACTACAAGCTGGATGTCTTCAAGTCCAACGTAAACAAATTTTTGATGAACCGCCCCCTTAAGTAGATACTTTATTAAATCTCAACACTAACGTACTGTACATGCAATAACCCTTATCCCTGAGTGGCTTCCGGGTCTTGATAAGTGGTGACCACCTTGTAAAAAAAAAGAAAAAAGAAATATATGAAAAAAAATTTTTTAAGATAATAGTACATTGTTATAATCATTTAAGAAATATATATAAAAAATTATATTCTTTAAATAATAGAAATGAAATCGTTAAGATAAAACATTAAAAGTCTAAAAAGATAAACGATTGTAGTTACAAATAAATTTATCTTAAGCTGCATTGGAGGTATGATGGATATTACTTCGATAATTTTAATTAATAGGATTTGACAAATTGAGAAATATATAAACAGAAAATATAGGTGTTCCAACCCTAACCTGTCCCAAGGAAAGGAAATGTCAGCATCAATCTACATGCCTTAGTTGTATTGAATACTTAAATAAGTTTGATATAAATTTTATAATCTTTTCATAGAATTTTAAATATTTAATCTTACCAATGTTTACATAACTAACAGTCAATATGCTTATAAGTTAAACGCATATGATTTAAATATTTTACATTCATATGAATTAGGGGTGTACAGATATTTATAAATAAAACATTCAAGGTGGTGTTTCTGTTAATTTCACTCTAAACAAAACATATTTCGATATGAATTAGGGGTGAACAGATATTTATATATGAAACATTCAATTCGACGTTTTTGTTAATTTCACTCCAAACAAAACGTATTTTAATATGAAAGTATGATCAGTTATTTATAGATAAAACATTCAAAACAATTACTATAAATTTATCAATATACATTCTATTAAATTTCTTGTAAAACAGTCATACGTGTGTAAGATTGTTGCGATATGACAGAGGAATTTAGTGAGGCTCTTTTTAAACGTTGTCCAAATGTTGGCTTTGTAGAATACTCTCGGTTAAATTAACATTTATTTATTGATATTTAAAGACAACTGAAGAATTAACACCTATTCAAGTTAAGCGACTTTACAAACCTTTTATATTCAGATAGATTAGTGGTGAATGGATACATTTTCTCAAACAAATCTTAGATGAAATAAAAGAATTGAGAAATTGACAAATATATAAGATAAAAATCAAACGCTATAAAAATACAAAATAAAAATGTATAAAATTTCGTTATAGCGTTTTTAATAAATAAATAATAAGTATGAACTTGAAGGCAAAAATGTGTCTTTGCTAAATACTTTTGATAGAATTATTGCAATTAATTCTCATCGTGACCATAAAATACGTATACATATATTGGATATATAATTTACATTAACATTCATATATGTATATATATATATACACTTTACAACGTTTAAACTATAGATAAAATACTACAATATATAATACTAAAAATACAATATATATTATATTTTTTAGTAATGTATATATATGCATATATGAAAATATATATATATATATACACTATTATGAAATACAATATATATATATATATATATATATATATATATATTATATATATATATGTGTGTGTGTCCAAATATATATATACACACTATTATGAAATATAATATATATATTATATATATGTGTGTCCAAACATCATTAATTCATTACCCACTCAGCATCAGCCATATAGCATAATAGTGATGAGCTGTAAAGCAGCGAAACAGTACTGTATGTGGATGACTATATATATATATATATATATATATATATATATATATATATATATATAGTGTATTTTAGTATTCTATAGTGTAGTATTTTATATATAAGTTTAAACATTTTATTCCTCACTAGGATTTAATCATAACAATGTTGCATCTAATTAAACAAAAGCTGTACCAACTTGCTCGGTGTCAAGTTAGAACATATTTGGTCCCTTTTCTTACATGTCTCATATTATTAGTTATATTAAATGAATGTAGAGGTTGTAAGTTTAATCCAATGATATTGACAAAAACAAAGAGAATCCTACTATCTCAGTGCGAATGTTAAAATATTGAATTATTTTATATTTTTACAGATGTTCCTGATTGAATGTTACTAATCGATGTTAATGGAGTATTTTTTCCTTAAACATTACAAACATTAATTTTTTTGGACGATTACCGCAACATTTTTGGGAGGATTTCTTATACTGAGACTATTAACAATTTTTTGGAATGTGTGATATCATGACACATGTTAAAGGTAATATATTTTGTTCTGAAATATGTGTTTAATGTTCAAATACATCAAAAGGTAACAGGAGATGGAAACTATGAAAAAAAGTATATGGATTTTAAAAAGGCAATATTTTTGACAGTACTGGAAACTACAAAACTTTAATAGAAATATGAATGCAAAATTGTGAGATTTTTGTTTTAATAAATACACGATAGTGAAAAAATGAGTAAAAACACAAAGCCACATTATTGTAAAGTGTGTGGTTTTTCCTTTTCTCACAAATCACAGTTAATAATACATATGAGAACTCACACTGGGGAGAAGCCATATTCTTGTGAAGTGTGTGAATATTCTTGCTCTGAAAAATCATCTTTAGTGAGACATATTAGAAGCCACACTGGGGAAAAGCCACATTCTTGTGAAGTATGCGGATATTCTTGTTCTGAAAAATCAAATTTAGTCAAACATATGAGACGTCACACTGGGGAAAAGCCACATACTTGTGAAGTATGCGGCCATTCTTTTTCTGAAAAATCAAATTTAGTGACACATATGAGAACTCACACTGGGGAAAAGCCATATACTTGTAAAGTGTGTGGATATTCTTGTTCTGAAAAATCCAAGTTGGTAATTCATATTAGGACTCACACTGGAGAAAAGCCATACTCGTGTGAAGTGTGTGAATATACTTCTTCTCATAAATCATGTTTAGTAAAACATATTAGAACTCACACTAGGAAAAAGCTACATACTTGTCAAGTGTGTGGATATTCTTGTTACTTAAAAACATCGCTAGTTGCACATATGCGAACGCACCCTTGTGAAAAGCCATATTCCTGTGAAGTGTGTGAATATTCTTGTTCTGAAAAATCAAAATTAGCGAAACATAAGAGAACTCATACCGGGAAAATACCACATTCTTGTGACGTGTGTGGATATACTTGTTCGACAAAATCAAACTTAGTGAGACATATTAGAACTCACACTGGCGAAAAACCACATACTTGTCAAGTGTGTGGCTTTTCTTGTTCTAGAAAATCAGATTTAGTGAGTCATATGAGAACTCACACTGGGGAAAAACCACATTTTTGTGAAGTGTGTGGATATACTTGTTCTACAAAATCAACCTTAATGAACCATAAGAGAACTCATACTGGGGAAAAGCCACATTCTTGTCACCTGTGTGACTATTCTGCTTCTCAAAAACAACATTTAGTGGAACATATGAAAACTCACACTGGAGAAAAGCCATATTCTTGTGAAGTGTGTGGACATTCTTTTTCTCAAAAATCCGCGTTAGTTATACATATGAGAACTCACACTGGAGAAAAGCCATATTCTTGTAAAGTGTGTGGGTTTTCTTATTCTGAAAAATCCACATTAGTGATACATATGAGAACTCATACTGGGGAAAAGCCACATTCTTGTGCCGTGTGTGGATATTCTTGTTCTGACAAATCAAACTTAGTGAGGCATATTAGAACTCATACCAGGGGAAAAACTAATTAATATTCCTGGTAAACCAAGTGGAAAAGAGCTCTCGGTTGGTTTCAGTAAGGCAATGTTGACAGCTTGTTTGGCTGCCCCATACCCAGCATTACAATCTTAAAAGGAAGATAATTAAAACTAAAAGGGAAAATATGAAAAACTAAAGTATCAAATACAAAAGAACAGAACAGCATACTGGAGGGGATGTTTTGACATTTTTTATCCTGAAAAAGCCAAAAGGATACCATCACCTGCATCACCGCCACAATCACCTAGACCACCACCACCATCAGTTGTACTACCAGAAGCAGATGATGAACAGTTTGCTTTGGAGGAGGAGCTCAGCAACACAATTGAGGAGGTGAGGTGTATGAAAATGAAGGACAGACCACGTTTGTCCAAGATCCAAGCAGCTGGAAAAGCAAAGACTGTTATAGCCAAAGTTAACATCGCTCTCAAGATGCTAATACCAACAACAGTAATGCTCACAGAACTCAATCATATTACATATGCAGCTGTGCTCAACATTGACAGAAAAATTAACTGCCGAACATTCAACAACAAACATCAAATATGGCCCAGAGACTCCAGACACATACCTCACTGGAAGATCAAATTGCAAAAACAACTAAAAGCCAGATCCCTCGGTGCAGGGTCGATTTAAATCACTATCAGAAAACTTTGTACCAAATGCTACCATGAGAACATTGTAGGGTTGCATAATACAGCAAGGGAGTTGGAGTGAAAATACCATCACCTGCCCAGAAGATTAGAAACCGGGAGAAAAGATCAACTCCCAGATGTAAAACAGGCGGTTTTAAACAAACTAAAGGACATTTTACAGGCAGTTTATAAGGGTCACCATTACTGTAGATAGTCCACTTGCAGAGGAAGACCTGGAAACTACTGGGGGCCTATATTTGAAACAGAAAGCAAATACAATCAAGAAGCCTACTAGATTGAAGATATTATTAGGCTCAACTAAACCAGTCATAACTCCCATTTACAGCAAAAGGAAACCTGGCACAATTCTTCAAACACAAAGCACCTGGCATCGACAATGTCCAAAACTTCTGGCTGAAACAATTGATTGCACTCCATCACCACTGCAGTGATTGCTTTAGCAGGAATCTAAGAGGTGAAGAAACGACACCACCCTGGCTGACAGAGGGTTACACCAACCTAAGACCAAGGAAACACGACGCCCAAATAAATACAGGTCAATATGCTGTCTAACAACCATCTACAAGCTTTTAACTTGTCTGGTAGCCGACGATATATATGACCACCTATCTTCTGGGACCTACTTTCAAAGAGAGCAGACAAGGTGCAGAAGAAAATGCTTCAGTATCAAAAACCAGTTATTGATAAACAATAGATTGATAGCTGTATGCTAGCTTTGACACTGATCTGTACCAGATTCTGGAGGTAATACACACCATCTTCAATCTTATCGGAATGAAATTTGACCTGGATAAATGTGTCAAACTCAGTGCTGGGAAGAAGACCCACACTGAAAACATGCATAGAAGAGCACGATCCTTATTAATACGTTGGCATAGAGGAAAACGAGAACATACAGCATGCCAGGGAGAAGATTAGTAAAGAATATGTGAAGAAGATATGTAAAACACAGCTTATAAATAAAAATGAAATTACTGCCGTCAACCACTTCCCATGCCAGTAATAACATATAGTGTTATTGTCATTGGATGAACACAAAAATACATCAACCAAGACGCGGAAGCTACTAACGATTCATAGAATAATATATAGAAATAAATGTCTAACAAGACTGTATTTGCCCAGGGGAGAAGGAGGACTAGGGCTCTCAGAGATCAACCACCAACATAGGCCATCAATAGTGAGAACATCAACAGACATGAGCCAGCAGAATAACCTCAGTCACCCAGCTGGCAAAGCATTTTGGTCAGGACTGTCTAACAGATAAGACTGAAACACGTAACAAGCCTGCCACAGAAATAGCAAGGAAGAGCTGGGAGAAATATACCGAAACCTTCCAAAATAGGAACCTTGAAAAATGGGACAGACATTAGCGTGCAAATCACGATCATAAAAGGGTTATAATGGCTGCTCGAGACCAGTAATTGATGACCAATGCATTCAAGAAGAGGGCAGGTCTCACTAATGACAACAAATGTAGATTCTGCCACACAGAATTGGAAAATGTGAGTCATCGGTTATCAAGTTGCAAGGTTCTTTTGGGGGATGGATACTACACAGCGAGATATGATGAAGTATGTAAGTTCCTCCACTGGACAATTTGTAAAGAATAAAACATTCAATGTAGCAGCAAGTCCTGGGAATATCAACCTGAAAGAATAGTTGGAATAACTTATATACCCTACATTACGACCATGTTATCCCTACAGCCACCTATCTTGAAAATGCCGGTGTAAAACCTGACATAGTTATATGGAATGTCAGAGAGAGTTGCAACCTTGGTTGAAGTCAGTGCCTCTCATGGTGTAGGTCTGAATAGAGATGAAAATGAGAAACAGTAAATATAAAGATCTCATGTATGGTATGAAAAGAAACTGGAATTTTAGGGAGATATCAATCATACCAGTTATTATAGATGCTACAGGGCTTAGGTAGAAGAATTTGAAATCTTATCTTACTAATATTCCTGGTGAATCAAGTGAAAAAGAGATCCAGACAATTGCACTTAAGGGAACAACGAGGATACAAAATAGAGTTCTTGGTTTCAATAAAAAGCGGGGCAACGTTGGCAGCTGGTTTGGCTTCCCCATACTCAGCGTTACAATCGTCAAAGGAAGAAAATTTAAAAAAAGGAGAGAAAGAAACTTGAATCTCTGTTAGACACTCCCCCAAACCGCTTCGGCGGCACGGGGGTGCAAAGATCAAAGTGTAGTATCTGTTCCGACAGATGCTGCACTTAAGATAATTTGTACCAGTCAATGGAGGGGAAACCCTCTATACTGGGACAATTATTATTTTTGGTAACCAGAGTGACCCCTTTTAGGGGAGCTGGTTTTTACCTCACATTAAAAACGGCCTTGTGCCTAATTTGCTCAGTGGGGGGGCAAATAAATACCATCTCTGTTAGACACTAGCCTAAGCTCTCTCTGTAGATTGTCAGAATATCTGACATTACGACACCTGATTAGAAATAAACCCTGATGAAATATGACGAGATCACATACTTTAGCAATAAAGGACAACCGTGAATGGGAAATAAAAAGCCGTGTACAATGAGGAAATCATAAAAATAAATGATACAAAACACAAAAGAATACTGACAGGCTTGCGCCCAGGATTTAAAGGGACCCTCAAATCGTTCATACACCAGGCATGAAGAGGCAAACGATGATGTAAACCTTTAGTCTGGATGTGGCTCTTCATCCATAACAGTAGGTAAGCAAGGTAAGCCATCAAGCGTTGGTAACAAAAAGAAAGAAGAACACAAGTCTGATGCTGAAAAAGGGTACTACTTGTTTGCTATCAGTTTGAAAAGTGGAGAAAAACATTAAATAAAATTCGAGAAATTAAAAGAAACTGACTTCATTGAAAAAAAGAAAAGCTACACTAGTTCCTATCTTCGATCACTAGTTATGCAGATGATATGAAACTATATGATAGAAGAACATTTTTTTTTTAAATGCATCCCTAAAGGAGGAAGAAAAGAACTACCTTCCTATTAAGGAAGAGGAAAACACTCGTAGAGGGGAATCCAGGTTTACTCGGAAAGAAAAGTAGATACTGGTTTGGGCACTATAGGGAAATATTCTTCCATTTCAGTCCAGGCAAAAGAACTGTCCCATTTTCAAAAATAAGAGCCCAGCCACACAACAGCAAGAAGGTGGTTAATGAGGATGAGATTAAACCCATAACAGAAGTCTTATTTAAAAAAAAAACTACACTAAAAAACTAACTGTAAACATTTCCGCCCTGAATCAATGCACAACATTGAATGACCCTTCTACAAGCAAAAACACAAATAACCATGAACTGGACCTCTGTTCTTTACCAACAAGTGAAGCGCCACCACCAACCCCCAAGGAAATGCCAGATGTTGAGGAGTACTGGAAGCTGTAACACGATTGAAGAGATCAAAGTTGCCTTACATATAAATCACGAGAGCAACAAATGTCTAATGTATCTCTCGATAGACACATTCCATATAACCCACCCTTCACAGAGTTAGTCATTGTCCTCAGAACCGTACATTGTTAAGAAAGCAATTCCAACTTTCCAAAAACAAAAAACAACAAAGGTCAGAAATAAAAAGGCAAATTTCACGCTGAAACCAAAAAATTCAAACCAGTTGAACCTGTGCATAAAAATTTGCCAAATGAATAAATAGAAATGAAGATAAGAATAGAGCGAAAGTCGAAAATAAAAGTTTCGGACAAAATACAAGATTATTCTACCGAAAGTTTTAAAGGCAGAAAATAACGGTATAAAAGCCGCCAGAAAAACAAGCACTGAAGAATTATTGGAGGCCTCTCTTTGAAAATGAGGTGACCTATAAAGAAAGACTAAATTGATCCAAAATGTTACTAAAAGCAACGATTACAAATCCGAACTTCCAGGACGAGAGATAACCACTGGAATAATGAAACAAAACATGTGGTTGAAACAAACTCTTCACTGAATACAAAGTAAACTTTTAAGAAAGAAATATACTTGTCCTAATAAAAATATATTTGAACTTATACAGACACTTTGAAACACCAATATGTTGCTAAACTTTTTAGATAAACTATATGAAATATGTTTTTGCCTTTTTAACTAATAAATATTAGTCATCTACATAAGAAAGCAACCCTTGTCATTCACATGCATCAGAAGCAGATGCGTGATTAAATTCCTGGATGCAGAAAAATTGAATCGATCAACATCCACAGACATCTGTTGAACCTTTTCGAAGCTGATGCAGTTGATGTCAACACAGTTAGGAGATGGGGTTGTCGATTTCAGAGTAGCTGCAGAGATACGAGTGATTAAATGCTCTCCGGAATTTTACAGCCGATACAAAAGTGTATTGAGAATGGTGATGACTATGCAGAAAAATAAATTTTAAAGGTAATGGTACACTTTGCGTAATTGTAGCTCTTTAACGTTTGTTTTAGAATTAAAAAATAGGAACTACCTTTGTTAGAAAATATTCAAATGACTAGTTTGTTTAGAGGGAAATGGGATGGAATTGGTTTAAGTACTGTATTGCATAGAAAGTAAATTATAAAGAAAGAAATATTCTTGTTGTGGTAGAAAAAAGATTTGAAATTATACAGAATCGTTGCAAGACGGAGTTAAACTATTTTATATGTAGTGTGAGTTTTGCTTTTTTCAACTAATAAATAACATAATAACACATTGCATAGAAATTCTATCATGAAATTTGTTGTTTATATTTGCAGTTATTGTTTCATCTGCAATCTTAAGTTCATCAAGTTATTTATATTTACATTTCTTTAATTTAATTTCCAACTAAATAATTTTTTTACTTGATTTTTTAATTAACTCTGAATAAAGTGAAAATATGAACTTTAATAAAATATTTTCCTTGATTTTTTAATGAATTCTGAATGAAGTTACTATATGAAGTTTAATAAAAAATGTTTCAGACTGTTCATAATAAACATGTAAAACATATTCTACACTTTTCTCAAACGATTATTTTTGAATCCATTAAAATATGTGACTTTTGTTTTAGTAATTAAACCCGGAACAGATACATTGCATGTAATTCACATCTTGAATAGTTATTGACAAATAATCATTTTTATGAAAATCAATGGTTTATAAAAATTAATAGTTATTGACAAATAATCATTTTTATTAAAATCAAATGTTCATATAAATTAATAGTTATTGATAAAATCATTTTATTGAAAATCAAGTGCTTATATAAAATTGATAGTTATTGATAAATATTTTTTTTATGAAAATCAAGTGTTTCTTAAAATCGATACTTATTGATAGATAATAATTTTATACATCAAGTTTTATAAAAATAAAAGTCATTAATAATCATTTTTAGGAAAATCAAGTGTTCATATAAATTGATAGTTATTAATAAATAATAAATAATTATTTTCATGAAAATCAAGTTTCATATGTGTTTCTTTTGCATTTTTCTCTGCAAAAAATAATGATTATATTACGACGTAAAGTCTTCATTTCGAAATATGATATGAAATTAGATGCTAATAAACTAGATGCTGAAGATATATACCCCCCAGAGAGTAGATTTATAAATAAACACGATATTCTCCTATTAACAGAACACAATAAGGAAATAGATGAGTTCACTTTCAGTTAGATTGGCCAATGGATTGTAGGATATGTGGGGTGTGAGTCGGTATTCACAAATTCGTAGTTAGAATCCGCCGATATTAGAAATCATGGTTGCAAGTGCAGGGATATAAAAAGTCCAAACTTGCAGAATATCACTGGGACCGTTAAAGATAAATTACACGAGATCTCTGACTTATAAAAGAGTTCTACCGAGTCACATCCACATCGATATAAACTGAAAATGCGTGAATAACTTTGGAAAAATAACGACATTCGAATAAGAACTCGAGATTGTTGTACTAGAATAAAACACACAACATTTTAAAGCATGTTTAATGAAACAATTTGCAGCTAATTCTACCCTATGCGACGAAGGCCATCAACTCCCCATATTTCCTCCTATAACATAGAACACGCACGGTAACATACAAATATCTGTGCGTGAGGTCGCCAAGCTAATCAAGAACCTTGATTCCAGTAAAGCAACGCCCCAATTATAGTGTTAAAAAAGCTTCAACCAGAACTTGCTCCCATACTCACGAAACTGTGTAAGCGTTGCCTTAATGAGAAGTGCTTTCCAACACCCTGGAAAACCTCATCAGTATGCCCTGTATTTAAGAATTCAGGTGAAAACTCATCTCCTTCTCAGTACAGACCAATAAGTCGCCTGTGTGTTATGAGTAAGTTGCTGGAATCCATATTAAATAGAGAAATAGTCAACCACCTCAGCAGAAATAACCGTCTTAGTGACACACAATATGGTTTCCGTTCTGCAAGATCTACCGCAGATGTGCTACCGGTTATATCTCATAGGATTAGCGAATCTCTTGACAAAGGCTTCCTTTCTAGAACAATTGCTATTGACATATCAAAGGCCTTCGACAAGGTATGGCATAAAGGCCTACTTCACAAGATCTCCAGCTATGGTATAACTGGAAATGTTTTCTCAAACATTAAATCATTTTTCTCTGATAGGCTCATAGGAGTAGTGGTCGATGGACAAAAATCAGAGGCTTGCAGTATTAATGATGGAGTCCCTCAGGGGTCAATCCTGGGCCCAACTCTCTTCCTGATCTGCATCAATGATCTCCCTAAACACATACTTAAATCATTCGTTGACATCTATGCTGATGACACGACCATCTATGGTAACGCATCAAAGGCTGTAAATGACAAAGTTCTCTCTGATTCTCTCTCCTCTGATCTCGAGCGCATGGTTCAGTGGGCGAAGACGTGGCTGGTTACCTTTAATGCATCTAAAACCAAGCTCCTATCTTTACATCATCAACGCTCTGATCCCCATCTGGCATCAATTGAAATGGATTGCTCTCGTATAGGAGAAGGCCCATGTTTTGACAAGCTTCTGAGCTTGACCTTTACTCCTGATCTAAAATGGAACACATACAGCAAGTCTGTTGCCAAGGTCGCTGGAAAAATAATGATGCAATTCTCTCTATATATAAAAGCCAAGTACGTCCAAGGATGGAATACTGCTGCCATATCTGGGCAGAAGATACTAAAAACAGCCTATCCTGCCTTGACAGAGTACAAAGTAGACTTCGTGGCTTTGTGGGGGGTGCCCTTTTCTCTTCTCTGCAACCTCTCTCCACCAGAAGAGACGTTGCGAGCCTATCGGTATTTCCATGGCAGATGCCCGTCTTAGCTCTTTTCTCTGGTCCCCATTTTTTTACGAAAAACACCCGTCTAGCTGAAACCACTGTAAAAAATCTTCCTTACTCTTTATCTCTGCCTAAATCGAAACGTAGATTCCATGAACAAAGCTTCTTTCTTAGAACTCCACGCCTGTGGAAATCTGTTCCGTCTGCCTGCTTCCCATCTGACTACAACCTGGATGTCTTCAAGTCCAACGTAAACAAATTCTTGATGAACCGCCCCCTTAAGTAGACACTTTATTAAATCTCAACACTAACGTACTGTACATGCGATAACCATTATCCCTGAGTTGCTTCCGGGCCTTGATAAGTCATGACCACCTTGTAAAAAAGTAATTCAAATCATTTCAACGTCAATGTTTTTGCAACAAGTGTTCATCAGACATAATCTTTGCTATTACGTGTCTCAAATAAAAGCCAAAAAGTTCATGATTATTTTTATGTAGAGAGGTAACACGTGGTAATTTCTGGAAGGAAAATAAAATCATTACGTGTTTAAGTGACATGCAAACGCACGCATGTGCATGTGCTCGCGTGCGTGTGTGTGGCTGTTCATTTGTGCGTGTGTCTGTGTGTGCGTGTGTCTGTGTGTGCGTGTGTGTGTGTTCAATTGATATTAAAATAGAATTTAGAGATAACTGGGTTGCCAAGAAGAATAAATCTCATTAAATATGATAATTTTCTATATTAAAAATTTAAGGTGCATAACACGTGGGAAATCCTGTTATGTAATTTAACGTCTTGTACGGGTGTAGAGTTTCTTAGTTCCATGTTTAGCTGAAGACATCTGAAGAGAAACTGGTTTGATTTTCGCGGGCAGAACCTTATATACGAATATTCTAGAATGTTCAAGATTATTTGTTGTATTGCTACATGCGAAGGGCAACAACGCAATTCCTTTTATTGCATGTGTGCAAATGGGCAAGTTACGATGTTGTAACTTTATGCGTACTTCAAACGTGTGCATGTTGAAAACGGTGATTGCTTTGAAATATCTATGCCAAAGATTTCTCTAAGTGTCACACTACAGGATCTCTACGCTTCCAAGTCAGCATTGTGTGAAGATATCAGTTTCAATCCCACTCAAGAAGGCCAGAGGATTAGTGGGTCAAAACGTGGTGAGACCACAACTATGGAAAGCAATAATTGCTGTGGATACAAAAATTACAAAACTCATAATTCATATCTGGTCGTGCTTAATCATTGGAAAAAGGCCAGAGGATGAGTTGGGCGAAACAAGTCCTATGCACATGGTAACAAAAGTGCACACGAAAGACATTTACTGTGGGTTGACAGTTGAACACACTTCCAGTAGCTGGGGCTTCTGGAAAGATGGCGTTCTGGAAATAAAAGGTGTTTTAAATTACTCAGGGTCACTCTCTTTCCTCATATCTACTCACTCATAATGATATTAAATAAGTATCTGCACGGTAAGACAAACTTATTTTATTGTCATACTCACAAATAAACTTTGCTTATATAAATCACATACATAATCATTTATCCCTGAGTTGCTCCCAGGCCTTGAAAGTGGTGACCACCTTGTTAAAAAAAAAAAAAAGTAATTCAAATCATTTCAGCGTCAACGTTTTTGCAACAAGTGTTCATTAGACACAATCTTTGCTAATGTGTGTCTCGTAGAAAAGCCAAAAAGTTCATGATTATTTTTATGTAGAGAGGTAACACTTGGTAATTTCTGGAAGGAAAATAAAATCATTACGTGTCTACTCACTCATAATGATATTCAATAAGTATCTGCACGGTAAGACAAACTTATTTTATTGTCACACTCACAAATAGATAAACTTTGCTTATATAAATCACATACATAATCATTTATGTATACAACAGTTCATAAAAGTTTGCTTATATAAATCACATACATAATTATTTATGTATACAACAGTTCATAAAAGTTTGCTTATATAAATCACATACATAATCATTTATGTATACAACAGTTCATAAAAGTTTGCTTATATAAATCACATACATAATCATTTATATATACAAGAGTTCATAAAAGTTTGTTTATATAAATCACATATATAATCATTTATGTATACAGCAGTTCATAAAAGTTTGCTTATATAAATCACATACATAATCATTTATGTATACAACAGTTCATAAAAGTTTGCTTATATAAATCACATACATAATTATTTATGTATACAACAGTTCATAAAAGTTTGCTTATATAAATCACATACATAATCATTTATGTATACAACAGTTCATAAAAGTTTGCTTATATAAATCACATACATAATCATTTATGTATACAACAGTTCATAAAAGTTTGCTTATATACATCACATACATAATCATTTATATATACAACAGTTCATAAAAGTTTGCTTATATAAATCACATATATAATCATTTATATATACAACAGTTCATAAAAGTTTGCTTATATAAATCACATATATAATCATTTATGTATACAGCAGTTCATAAAAGTTTGCTTATATAAATCACATACATAATTATTTATGTATACAACAGTGCATAAAAGTTTGCTTATATAAATCACATACATAATCATTTATGTATACAACAGTTCATAAAAGTTTGCTTATATAAATCACATACATAATTATTTATGTATACAACAGTTCATAAAAGTTTGCTTATATAAATCACATACATAATCATTTATGTATACAACAGTTCATAAAAGTTTGCTTATATAAATCACATACATAATCATTTATGTATACAACAGTTCATAAAAGTTTGCTTATATGAATCACATACATAATCATTTATATATACAACTATTCATAAAAGTTTGCTTATATAAATCACATATATAATCATTTATATATACAACAGTTCATAAAAGTTTGCTTATATAAATCACAGATATAGTCATTTATGTATACAGCAGTTCATAAAAGTTTGCTTATATAAATCACATACATAATTATTTATGTATACAACAGTTCATAAAAGTTTGCTTATATAAATCACATACATAATCATTTATGTATACAACAGTTCATAAAGGTTTGCTTATATAAATCACATACATAATCATTTATGTATACAACAGTTCATAAAAGTTTGCTTATATAAATCACATACATAATCATTTATATATACAACAGTTCATAAAAGTTTGCTTATATAAATGACATACATAATCATTTATATATACAACAGTTCATAAAAGTTTGCTTATATAAATCACATGTATAATCATTTATGTATACAGCAGTTCATAAAAGTTTGCTTATATAAATAACATACATAATCATTTATGTATACAACAGTTCATAAAAGTTTGCTTATATAAATCACATACATAATCATGTATGTATACAACAGTTCATAAAAGTTTGCTTATATAAATCACATACATAATCATTTATGTATACAACAGTTCATAAAAGTTTGCTTATATAAATCACATACATAATCATGTATGTATACAACAGTTCATAAAAGTTTGCTTATATAAATCACATACATAATCATTTATGTATACAACAGTTCATAAAAGTTTGCTTATATAAATCACATACATAATCATTTATGTATACAACAGTTCATAAAAGTTTGCTTATATAAATCACATACATAATCATTTATATATACAACAGTTTATAAAAGTTTGCTTATATAAATCACATATATAATTATTTATGTATACAGCAGTTCATAAAAGTTTGCTTATATAAATCACATACATAATCATTTATGTATACAACAGTTCATAAAAGTTTGCTTATATAAATCACATACATAATCATTTATGTATACAACAGTTCATAAAAGTTTGCTTATATAAATCACATACATAATCATTTATGTATACAACAGTTCATAAAAGTTTGCTTATATAAATCACATACATAATCATTTATGTATACAACAGTTCATAAAAGTTTGCTTATATAAATCACATACATAATCATTTATATATACAACAGTTCATAAAAGTTTGCTTATATAAATCACATATATAATCATTTATGTATACAGCAGTTCATAAAAGTTTGCTTATATAAATCACATACATAATTATTTATGTATACAACAGTTCATAAAAGTTTGCTTATATAAATCACATACATAATCATTTATGTATACAACAGTTCATAAAAGTTTGCTTATATAAATCACATACATAATTATTTATGTATACAACAGTTCATAAAAGTTTGCTTATATAAATCATATACATAATCATTTATGTATACAACAGTTCATAAAAGTTTGCTTATATAAATCACATACATAATCATTTATGTATACAACAGTTCATAAAAGTTTGCTTATATAAATCACATACATAATCATTTATATATACAACAGTTCATAAAAGTTTGCTTATATAAATCACATACATAATTATTTATGTATACAGCAGTTCATAAAAGTTTGCTTATATAAATCACATACATAATTATTTATGTATACAACAGTTCATAAAAGTTTGCTTATATAAATCACATACATAATCATTTATGTATACAACAGTTCATAAAAGTTTGCTTATATAAATCACATACATAATTATTTATGTATACAACAGTTCATAAAAGTTTGCTTATATAAATCACATACATAATCATTTATGTATACAACAGTTCATAAACGTTTGCTTATATAAATCACATACATAATCATTTATGTATACAACAGTTCATAAACGTTTGCTTATATAAATCACATACATAATCATTTATATATACAACAGTTCATTAAAGTTTGCTTATATAAATCACATACATAATCATTTATATATACAACAGTTCATAAATGTTTGCTTATATAAATCACATACATAATCATTTATGTATACAGCAGTTCATAAAAGTTTGCTTATATAAATCACATACATAATCATTTATGTATACAACAGTTCATAAAAGTTTGCTTATATAAATCACATACATAATCATGTATGTATACAACAGTTCATAAAAGTTTGCTTATATAAATCACATACATAATCATTTATGTATACAACAGTTCATAAAAGTTTGCTTACATAAATCACATACATAATCATGTATGTATACAAGAGTTCATAAAAGTTTGCGTATATAAATCACATACATAATCATTTATGTATACAACAGTTCATAAAAGTTTGCTTATATAAATCACATACATAATCATTTATGTATACAACAGTTCATAAAAGTTTGCTTATATAAATCACATATATAATCATTTATATATACAACAGTTCATAAAAGTTTGCTTATATAAATCACATACATAATTATTTATGTATACAACAGTTCATAAAAGTTTGCTTATATAAATCACATACATAATCATTTATGTATACAACAGTTCATAAAAGTTTGCTTATATAAATCACATACATAATCATTTATGTATACAACAGTTCATAAAAGTTTGCTTATATAAATCACATACATAATCATTTATATATACAACAGTTCATAAAAGTTTGCTTATATAAATCACATATATAATCATTTATATATACAACAGTTCACAAAAGTTTGCTTATATAAATCACATATATAATAATTTATGTAAACAGCAGTTCATAAAAGTTTGCTTATATAAATCACATACATAATTATTTATGTATACAACATTTCATAAAAGTTAGCTTATATAAATCACATACATAATCATTTATGTATACAACAGTTCATAAAAGTTAGCTTATATAAATCACATACATAATCATTTATGTATACAACAGTTCATAAAAGTTTGCTTATATAAATCACATACATAATCATTTATGTATACAACAGTTCATAAAAGTTTGCTTATATAAATCACATACATAATCATTTATATATACAACAGTTCATAAAAGTTTGCTTATATAAATCACATACATAATCATTTATGTATACAGCAGTCCACAAAAAATGAAGTAACAAGTTTTGAAACTTCATCTAAAATGATTAAAAATATAATTTATTTTCTTCGTTTAAATCTTTTTTTTTTTTTTTGACTGACTTCCCCGTTTTTACAACTTGATTATTATTTGATTTGTTTATGTGAAATATTCAGTTTTGTAATTTTTTATATATTATTTGAATTATTTGGAATATTGTTTGTAAATGTTGTCCATGCTACAGCTCATGGATGTAAGGGGATGTGAAAAAATAGAACAGAACACAATATCATTTAAGGGGCAGGTAACTCTTTTGTGAGTTATGTCCCTTTGATTGCAACATTACGTTGTTCTTATCTTGGATTTTAACACTAGTTCGACGTATCCAAATAATTATGAAATGTTCATTCTAAAAAATAAACCTGACTTTTTATGGCTGAAATTATTCGCGTACTGGAATGAATCCTTTAATTATTGGGAATAAGGAGTCCCGATCCCTAATAATCCAATCAATTATGAAATGTTCAGTCTTTAAAATATTTCTAACTTTTTTCCTTCATATATTTTATTTTGGTACTAAGTTTAATCAAGACATTAAAAAATGAAAATATCGAAAAAAAGTTTAAATTGCACGTATCCCGGATACGTCGTATCCGTTATGGAATGAAGTTCTCCGGAAAAAAAATCACTTAATTTCATGAAGGAGGTTTTTTTTTTACAGCGCAAAAACAATTTGTTATGATACCGAGCAAAAAGTTCAATTTTTAGGAAGAAAAGCTAGTATTAAAGATGGGGAGGGAGTGTCGGCACTTTAACTGGAGTTATCTCCCAGTGGCGTGTTCAAAACATTCCAAGGTAGCTACCTTAAACGTGCTTTCATAAAAAGTGTTTTTTTCCGCTGCAAAAAAAAACAAAAAAACAAAAAAAAAAAAACTACTTGATCAAATTATGTGAGTTTTTTTCCGGAGATCTTCAGCCCAAAACGGATACGTACAATATAAGCTTTTTAACTGTACAAGTTCGTTCATTCTTTTAATGAATTTGACACACAAAACAAAAATTAACATAAGAAATCTTAACAAGCCTTAAGTATTGACAAATCTAAAGTTGATAGAAACACATTGTTTACAAAAGAAACGAAATGATGATTGCGTCGTGTTATAGTTGTTACATGATAAGGGCTGTCCCCTGTTCATGTAAGTATAAAAATAGAGAGATTAGTTAAAATGGAAATAAGAGAAAGCAGAAATCGAACCCTGGACATAAGTTTTAAAGAACAATAGGTTTAAATGGAATGTCCAGTAAAATGTTAATTCGGATGAAATAAATAATAAATAAACTATTCAATTGTTAAAAGAATGTGGATAATAAAATATGAGTTAAATAAATTAGATATGTAGGTTAAATTCCTTTGTGGAAACAAACAAGGAAAATAGGTTATTGGGAAATCAATGTCGAAAACGTGCAAAGTCGCGCATGTTGAGACACGTGAATTTTGCTCACGTGGCCGGGATGCATGGAGTTCTCAATATAGCAGGTGCGAGTTAGTTGGTGGAGAGACAGTCAGAGAGACAGTCAGGAGAGACAGTCAGGGGAGACAGACAGGCGGACGTCTGAAGCGAGACGTCACTTCAGAAACTAAGATGTGAAACTTTGAGTTCTTAATGAGGAAATCCCGACCGGTCGTATTAAATAAATTCACCATGTGTTTTGGATAAAGCTCATCTTTGTGTTGTGATTTCTACAAAAAGGTAAATTGTATCGTTATTATATGTCTGTGTTATAAAATGTCATTACAACAACATCTCTCTCTCTAAGATACAACATCATATGTAATATAACATCTCTCTCACTAAGACACATATCATTACTAATAAGAACTCACGTAACATACGCGCACAAGTGGTATCGTCTAATAATAATAATAATAATAACTATATAACATAGTGAGCTACGTTCATTGTTTTTTAAGAATAGATTTTCTTTTTAAATAACTTCACGTTTAAATTATATTTTTATTTGATTTTTTTATGTTTTATTTATTTATTTTTTTGTATTAAGAATGGACAAAGATAATATAAATTTGATATAAAAACAATTCGATACATTTCACGATTGAATATTTTTATACGAGGAACGAAATAAAGATGACACCGTATAACAATGACCTGAATTCATTGTTCATTCGATGTTGGTTTTCGTTTTTAATGATTTCACGTTTAAATCGTGTTTTCCATCTTTTAATTTTGATTCTTTTATATTTTCATATATTTTATTTCCTAATGGATTGAACACACAAAACAAAAGTTGTATCAATTTACTAAAGAAATCTTAACAAACAAAACAAATTTTCTGTTTTGAACACAAAAGAAAAAACGAATTCATCCCGATTTTTTTTTTTCGCATTGAATTCCTGGAATGAAAGGTTAGTTTTTTTTTTCTTTTTTATGCTTTTAAAAATATCATTCATAAACTTTTTAAAATAATCTTAAAAATGTAAAGAATTTTATTGATTCCGCTATGTTTTAAAACAGACAAATTTCAATTAAAAAAAAGATCACCATAAACATATTATCCAATCAAACTTTTCGATTTTTGTGAATATACTTATTTTAGTAAAACAAAAAATAATGAAAATATAATGAAACTCATGTTATTTATAAGAAAATAATAATGTCTACCATAATGACATTAATTTATTTCGAAGTTGGTCAAATTGTAAAACAACTGAACACAAAAACTGATTTTTTGATTTTTAATTGTTTTAACATTTTCATTTTTTGTTTGTCTTAGCTATTATGTCGCTAGGGAATTCTGTTTGCTATTTGAATGGGGATCAGTTTCTTTCATAAAGTTTACATCAAATAAGCACCCATTTATTGGCCATCATCAATTAGAATAAATGTAGAAAATATATTTCCTTCTAAAAATTAAAATATATAAAAAGTTTTGTTGTTACGTTTTAATTGTATCCAAAATATCCGCAAAGAAGGAACTTAAAAAAAAAATTAATATTTTACTTGGGAGATTACTTTCTTGTATAAGTTTAACGTACAATCAAGATTTACTTCATGGCCAGTTACTGATTAATGAGATATGTAATTGCTCGCAGTTTCAAATTTTCGTGATGCTGGTACAGGGGAGGGATCATATCGACTTTTCTCTATTACGCTTTTGTGTGTGTGGGGGGGGGGGATTGGAGCCCATGTGTTGTTAACTATTCTGTACTTTCGCCTAACAATTTAGTAAACGAAAGATAATGTATAAATATAGTTGGGCATAACAAAATGTTTCCAAAAGTGTCACGTGATATATATTAGATTTATTTCCGCGAGTATTTGATTAAATTTTCGAATCATAAGCGATTATCAGAACTCCCAAAATGACCATTCATCCAATTCTTCTTTTTCTTACGTAATATTCAGCAGTTTTTTTTTCAAACTTAATAAACACTTCAAAATAAGTTTGAATAAAAACCTCATCCAAGTTGGTAAAAAATAAATTATATTGCCTTTGGTAACATTTATTTGTTATATGTTTTTGTAAGTTTTCGTTTTTCGTTAATATTACAAAACTTGTTTTGTTTAATAAATTTTAAATTGAAAGTATAAGTAAGAAAGGATTCATTCCCCCTATGAGAATGACTTTCTTAATAATAACGTTAATATCAATAAGTGGAGGCTTTTTTTTTTTTTAATGAAACGGGACAAATATATGAATTCGATAAAACAAATCCTCCTTTCCCGAATCTAAAATTGAAATTTGTACAAATTAATCCTCCCATTTTTATATATAACAAAAAATATGGCACTTTTTAAAATATCAATAATAAATTTGAATATTAAAATTTAAGAACGCCAACAACGATATTTTACAATATCTTTTGTTTATTAAATGACTTTCTAAATAATAAGGTTAATACCAATGAGTGGATTTTTTTTTTATGAAACGGAACAAATATAAAAGTGATGAATAAAACAAACCCCCCTTCCCGATTCGAAAATTGAAAATATAAAAAAAACATCCCCCTATTTTTAAATGAATAGGATTGCACTTTTTTAAAATATCAATTATAAATTTGAATATTATATTTTTTAAAGGCCAACAACACTATTTTACAGTATCGTTTATTTACTAAAGTGTTAGGTGAATATAAATGCGGGAGTGCCCCAAGGGTCTATCCTTGAACATCTACTGTTCCTAATATTAATTAATGACCTCCCCGACAAAATTGCCTCTGAGATGGGTATATATGCTGATGACACCACACTCTATAACAGGCATGACAGGAAAACAAATGAACATATATCTAAAGAAATAGTAGAAACACTAGAGGATGACCCCCAATCTGTAGTTGAATGGGGACAAAAAGGGATGGTCACGTTCAATGCCGCCAAGACTAAACTGGTTTCCTTTAATAATTACAAGAAACCTTCTCTGCCACCAATACCAATGGCCAGTGACTCTTTATCTGAGAGTACATCTTTCAAACTGTTTGGCCTAACGTTCACAGAAAACATGAGTTGAAACAATTACATTGAAAGCATTGCCAGGGCTGCTGCAAAGAAGGTAGGCTCTCTCTACCGTGCTAGAAAGCTACTAACACCCGAAAGTATCATGTACCTCTACAAGGCCACCATTCACCATGTATGGAGTATTGCTCTCACATTTGGGCTGGTGCATCTGCTACTAGTCTCTTGCTCCTAGACAAGGTTCAAAAGAGAGTCGCCAATCTGATGGGCCCTGAACTGGCATCTAAGCCCGTCCCATCGACGTAATGTTGCATCCATCTGCCTGTTCTACAAGTATTTTAATGGTGAATGCTCTGGCGACCTGCATACACTTGTGCCCCCACGATGTAGACACTCTCAACAAACGCAACAAACAGCTAAATCCAACCCCCACACAGTATCTCTAGATGTAAAATATCTTTCTACTCCAGTAGTTTCTTCCCCAGAACCGCTAAACTCTGGAATTTCATTTCAGGCCACTGCTTCCCCTACTGACATGCAGAAGTTCAAGTGTAACGTGAACCAACATCTTGCTGCCCAAATCCCACCATAGTACCCCAGTAGTTGTTGCCCATGATAGTAGCCCCCTACACCAAAGTGGCAATGTGCCTTGTTTGGGGTGAAAATGTAATAAAAAAAAGGTTAACACTAACAGCATTTAGCTCTAATTCTCCCTCAACAAATGTAAGAAAGCTAAAACCGATATAACCCACCTGTCACAATCAATTGTAACCATATCGTTTATGCATGCGTTATAATGATTGAAGCCTTGAAAATTTCTAGTCATTTTTTCATTCTCACTTGCATAATTGTTTCTTCTTGTTTTACAGTATTTTGTTCTAATTATATGTTTTTAATTAATTTGTGTTTAATTATTCTATGTTTTTAATTAATTTGTGTTCATTTAATTATTATGTTTTATTTACCCATGTTTTATTTTTTTAAACATTTTTTTGTATTATTATTATTATTATTCATACCTCCCTTTTAATTATGACTTAACCACAAAGAAAAGAAAAAAATAGTTCATAAAACCATTTGTAATTATCTCCCTTCTCCTGTGTTTTCCTTTACTATATGAACATGCAAAACAATGTCGTCTACGAAACTATCCCTTATAAATAAAATATACTACACATTCCCTTTTAAGCACAAGACATAAGTGTTTTTTTTTTCATCTAAAAAAGGCAACGTTTCAAAATGGGCCTTTCTTCTCATCAGATGGTATGATAACCGTTGAATTAATAAAAGGTTTCTCCAAATATTTTCTGCAAAATATAAAACTTTGTTAACTTAAAAAGATTGAAAATATTATTGAAGAATTTTATTAGAATTATTTTCAAAATAAATAATGAATACATAGTTAAGTATCGCTTTTTTCACAAGTATTTTATCATCTGAATTTAACAACTGTTGTTACACCAAAAGTTATATTTTATATATATTGTCATCTAATAAAACAAAACCGTATTACTTTGTGTAGGAATTGAGTTATGTTTTTAAAAAAACTCTATTAATTTTTTTATAAATAAGCTTTATCTTTGTCAACTTGAGAAGGTGAAAAATATTATTAAAGAATTGTATTAGAATAATTTTTACAAAGAATAGAAAAGGCCTGTTCGTAAATTTTAGAAAAGTTTAAAATAGATACTTGTTTTTGTTCTGATTTAAAAGAACAATGTTTCAGTGACGTCACAAAAGTCAATAAATTGAAAACAAAAAACAGATATGCAAATAAATATGAAACAAAAACAACATAAGTTAAACATAAGTATGTAAAATTCCAAATAGAAAATTTTCACTCACTTCAAAAAGAAATTGATTTAAACTTTTTTTCAACTTGAAAAAAAGTTATTGATCACTGTGTAAAATAAAACAACTTAAAAAATAACAACTGTTAGAAAGTCCAAAAATAGAGGTCGCAAGTTTCAATCAATATTTCAGCACTTTGTAAGGACATATTATGTGGAGCTTATAAAACTTTCCAAATTTTCTCCCGTGAACAACTTGTGTTCCACTTCTAATTAAATTACTTCATACCTCTAAGTCTGCACTTAATAATCGATGCAGAAAATGGATAGTGTCAGCTCAGAAATGTTAGGTAAGCTTATCCAATGCTCATTTAACATCGAAGTACAACTGCACAATATATATATTGTCTGATTATTCCGTGAATATGAATTAGTATTGATACAACACATAAACATTTTAAGGGTCAATCAATTTGGCAGGTGAGTTGTTACACATTCTTTACACATCATACAATTTATCCAAGATATTATTGGTCTATTTTCTAAACAACTCATACATCATTAACAATTTTATGACGTAACCCGAGCCGGCCTGAACATTATAAACCATATGCAAAATGGAGAGTGGTAGCTGCAAAATGTCACCCTGCACATTAGCTAATTTTATCGCCACCAACGTATGATTTCTAATATGAAACACTGTATCAATTTATAACTTCTCTTGAATTTGTACAATTTTTTTTATTAATCTGTAAAATAGCTCTTAAAAACCTTTGCAACTGGTGATTCGTTTAATTCCAACATATGTCAGCAGTTTTCATTTGTATAACCTCAATTTAATGGCCGCTAATTACATACAATATGGAAACTCAGACTAACTACATCTTTCAATATGGCACTTACCTATCCACTGCTAATTTTATTACTTATTATCATCTCAGTACTATATAAACGATATGCAACATTTTTAAAGCAGATAAATCATTAGGTATAACTAAGGCTTGTCAATCTGCACATTAATTTACTTTATCGCCACCGACCTATGATCCCTAATATGTTACTATATATAACTTCTGTTCCATTTGCACATTTTTTTATTCTGTAAAACAAAGACCCTTATTATTCTGTAAAAGAGATTTTAAAACCCTTAAAACTGGTGATTCAACTTTAATTCCAACATATTCCAACAGTTCATTAAGACAGTTCTTATTTGCATAACCTCAATTTAATGGCTGGGTAAAGTGTGCTATGGAAACATTAAAGAAGATAATTAATAATAATGGCACATCTTTTAATAAGCCACCTACCCATTTTCTTTGTTCTTTGTACGGGACAAATGTGCTAAGTGCCCCATCAAATCTGGGAAGAAGATCCCAACTGAAACTATAAAGCTGGATAAATATACAGACATCAAGAACATAGAAGAGTAAGAAAAATAAAAATAGATCGGCATAGAAGTAAACGATGCTAAGATGAGAGAAAAAATTGTCAGTGAATACGCCAGGAAGATATATAAAACTGAACTTACAGACAAAAACAAAATAACTGCCATTAACAAACTAGCCATGCCTGTTGAAACACGTGACTTTCGCATAGTCGACTGGTCACAAAAAAGACATAAACAGGTTTAACACTAAGACACGGAAAATGTTGACAATGTATCTACTCATATATAACTAGTGTCTTTCTAGAATGTATCTACTCATATATAACTAGTGTCTTTCTAGAATGTATCTACTTATATATAAGTAGTGTCTTTCAAAAATGTATATACTCATATATAACTAGTGTCTTTCTAGAATGTATCTACTCATATATAACTAGTGTCTTTCTAGAATGTATCTACTCATATATAACTAGTGTCTTTCTAGAATGTATCTACTCATATATAACTAGTGTCTTTCTAGAATGTATCTACTCATATATAACTAGTGTCTTTCTAGAATGTATCTACTCATATATAACTAGTGTCTTTCTAGAATGTATCTACTCATATATAACTAGTGTCTTTCTAGAATGTATCTATTCATATATAACTAGTATCTTTCTAGAATGTATCTACTCATATATAACTAGTGTCTTTCTAGAATGTATGTACTCATATATAACTAGTGTCTTTCTAGAATGTATCTACTCATATGTAACTAGTGTCTTTCTAGAATGTATATACTCATATATAACTAGTGTATTTCTAGAATGTATGTACTCATATATAACTAGTGTCTTTCTAGAATGTATCTATTCATATATAACTAGTGTCTTTCTAGAATGTATCTACTCATATATAACTAGTGTTTTTTTAGAATGTATCTACTCATATATAAGTAGTGTCTTTCTAGAATGTATCTACTCATATATAACTAGTGCCTTTCTAGAATGCATCTACTGATATATAACTGGTGTTTTTCTAGAATGTATCTACTCATATATAACTAGTGTCTTTCTAGAATGTATCTACTCATATATAACTAGTGTCTTTCTAGAATATATCTACTCATATATAACTAGTGCGTTTCTAGAAGGTATCTACTCATATATAACTAGTGTCTTTCTAGAATGAATCTACTCATATATAACTAGTGTCTTTCTAGAATGTATCTACTCATATATAACTAGTGTCTTTCTAGAATGTATCTACTCATATATAACTAGTGTCTTTCTAGAATGTATATGTTCATATATAAGTAGTGTCTTTCTAGAATGCATCAACTCATATATAACTAGTGTCTTTCTAGAATGTATCTACGCATATATAAGTAGTGTCTTTATAGAATACATCAACTCATATATAACTAGTATCTTTCTAGAATGTATCTACTCATAACTAGTGTCTTTCAAGAATGTATCTACTCATAAATAACTAGTGTATTTCTAGAATGTATCTACTCATATATAACTAGTGTCTTTCTAGAATGTATCTACTCATATATAACTAGCGTCTTTCTAGAATGTATCTACTCATAACTAGTGTCTTTCAAGAATGTATCTACTCATATATAACTAGTGTCTTTCTAGAATGTATCTACTCATAACTAGTGTCTTTCAAGAATGTATCTACTCATATATAACTAGTGTATTTCTAGAATGTATCTACTCATATATAACTAGTGTCTTTCAAGAATGTATCTACTCATATATAACTAGTGTCTTTCTAGAATGTATCTACTCATATATAACTAGTGTCTTTCTAGAATGTATCTACTCATATATAACTAGTGTCTTTCTAGAATGTATCTACTCATATATAACTAGTGTCTTTCTAGAATGTATCTATTCATATATAACTAGTATCTTTCTAGAATGTATCTACTCATATATAACTAGTGTCTTTCTAGAATGTATCTACTCATATATAACTAGTGTTTTTTTAGAATGTATCTACTCATATATAAGTAGTGTCTTTCTAGAATGTATCTACTCATATATAACTAGTGCCTTTCTAGAATGCATCTACTGATGTATAACTGGTGTTTTTCTAGAATGTATCTACTCATATATAACTAGTGTCTTTCTAGAATGTATCTACTCATATATAACTAGTGTCTTTCTAGAATGTATCTACTCATATATAACTAGTGTCTTTCAAGAAGGTATCTACTCATATATAACTAGTGTCTTTCTAGCATGTATCTACTCATATATAACTAGTGTCTTTCTAGAATGTATCTACGCATATATAACTAGTGTCTTTCTAGAAGGTATCTACTCATATATATAACTAGTGTCTTTCTAGAATGAATCTACTCATATATAACTAGTGTCTTTCTAGAAGGTATCTACTCATATATAACTAGTGTTTTTTTAGAATGTATCTACTCATATATATAACTAGTATCTTTCTAGAATGTATCTACGCATATATAACTAGTGTCTTTCTAGAATGTATCTACTCATATATATAACTAGTGTCTTTCTAGAATGAATCTACTCATATATAACTAGTGTCTTTCTAGAAAGTATCTACTCATATATAACTAGTGTTTTGTAGAATGTATATACTCATATATAACTAGTCTCTTTCTAGAATGTATCTACTCATATATAACTTGTGTCTTTCTAGAATGAATCTACTCATATATAACTAGTGTCTTTCTAGAATGTATCTACTCATATATAACTAGTGTCTTTCTAGAATGTATATACTCATATATAACTAGTGTCTTTCTAGAATGTATCTACTCATATATAACTAGTGTCTTTCTAGAATGTATCTACTCATATATAACTAGTGTCTTTCTAGAATATATCTACTCATATACAACTAGTGTCTTTCTAGAATGTATCTACTCATATATAACTAGTGTCTTTCTAGAATGTATCTACTCATATATAACTAGTGTCTTTCTAGAATATATCTACTCATATATAACTAGTGCCTTTCTAGAATATATCGACTCATATATAACTAGTGTCTTTCTAGAATGTATCTTTTCATATATAAGTAGTGTCTTTCTAAAATGTATATGTTCATATATAAGTAGTGTCTTTCTAGAATGTATCTACTCATATATAACTAGTGTCTTTCTAGAATATATCTACTCATATATATAACTGGTGTCTTTCTCGAATGCATCTACTCATACATAATTAGTGTCTACACGAATTTATTTCTCAGAACATAACACGCTTTTGTGTATTTAAGCTTTCTCTGAAAAATACTTGAAAATTTTCGGCATATACTTAAGATATTCTTAAGCAAGTGTTTTATTTACATTTAAAACGTTGCTGAATTGATACATATATATGTATATGGTTCTCCTTTTCCTACAATTTTCTCAATAATATATATCATACTATAAGTATTATCTGTATCGACTGTTTTTTTGCCAATACTCGTTTATTTTATTCATATGTCTTCGATGTTTTTTTAGATTCCATTAAATCAAATGAAATTGACAGATAAAACAAATTACGAATATGTTAATGCAAATAATAAAAATATTAAATACTGCAAATAATAAAAATATTGATTTTCATTTATTTTTATTCATAGATGTTCCTGATTCAACCCTATTAAATTTCAATGGATACTTTTATAAACATTTTTATGTTTGAAAAGTGTTGATTTATGTGGAAGACCAGATCGACCGCTATGGAAACATTTTTTACTGGGTATTTCTATTTTACAAATCCTTGTAAATGGTGTTGAAAACACACACATTACGAAGGCAATATTAATTACTAAGTCTAATGTTGAAATGCATTTAAACATATGAAGATATCTAATCACAAATTGCAAAAAGGTATGTGACATGAAATCAGATGGCTTCGAAATTACTGAATTAAGAATAAAATGCGAGGATAAAATTCTATATTCTTTATAACGATATGGATACTCTTGTTTTAGGATAAATTTTATTGAAACATGCAGGTATACAGTGGGGAAAAGCCGTGTACTTGTGAAATATGTGGATATTCTTTTACTTATGAATCAGATTTAGTGGACCATATAAGAACACACACTGACGAGAAACCACACTCTTGTAAATTGTGTGGATATTCTTGTGCTCAGAGATCAAGTTTAATGATACATCTGAAAACTCACACTGTAAAAAAGCCTCATTCTTGTGAAATATGTGGATACTCTTGTTTTAATAAATCAAAATTAGTGAACCATATGAGAACACACACTGGCGAGAAACCGCATTCTTGTAAAGTGTGTGGATATTCTTGTTCTGCTAAATCAAATTTAATAGGCCATATGAGAACTCACACTGGAGAAAAGCCTAATTCTTGTGAAATATGTGGATATTCATGTTCTAATAAATCAAATTTAGTGAGACATATGAGAACACACACTGGCGAGAAACCACATTCTTGTAAAGTGTGTGGATATTCTTGTTCTCAGAGATCAAGTTTAATGATACATCTGAACATTCACACTGGAAAAAAGCCTCATTCTTGTGAAATATGTGGATATTCTTGTTCTTATAAATCAAAATTAGTGAACCATATAAGAACACACACTGGCGAGAAACCGCATTCTTGTAAAGTGTGTGGATATTCTTGTTCTGCTAAATCAAATTTAATAGGCCATATGAAAACTCACACTGGAGAAAAGCCTAATTCTTGTGAAATATGTGGATATTCTTTTTTTAATAAAGCGAAATTAGTGAGACATATGAGAACACATACTGGCGAGAAACCGCATTCTTGTAAAGTGTGTGGATATTCTTGTTCTGTTAAATCAAATTTAATGATACATATGAGAACTCACACTGGAGAAAAACCTCATTCTTGTGAAGTGTGCGAGTATTCTTGTTCTCGAAAAGCAGCGTTACTCATACATATGAGAATGCACACTGGAGAAAAGCCGTATACTTGTGAAGTGTGCGGGTATGCTTATTCTACAAAATCAGATTTAGTAATACATATGAGAACTCACACTGGGGAAAAGCCACATTCTTGTGAAGTGTGTGGATTTTCTTGTTCTCGAAAATCATCATTAGTGAGACATATGACAACTCACACTGGAGAAAAACCATATACTTGTGAAATGTGCGAGTATTCTTGTTCTCGAAAATCAGATTTAGTGATACATATTAGAAAGCACACTGGAGAAAAGCCATATACTTGTGAAGTATGTGGATATGCTTGTTCTACAAAATCATCGTTAGTGACACATATGAAAACTCACACTGGAGAAAAGCCACATTCTTGTGAAGTGTGTGAATATTCTTGTTCTACTAAATCAAGTTTAGTGAAACATATGAGAACTCACACTGGGGAAAAGCCATATTCTTGTGAAGTTTGTGGATATGCTTGTTCTGTTAAATCAAGTTTGGTGGAGCATATGCGAACGCACACTGGTGAAAAGCCACATTCTTGTAAAGTATGTGGACATTCTTGTTCTACTAAATCAAGTTTACTGACACATATGATAACTCACACTGGAGAAAGTTAAATCTCTGTTAACCACTAGCTCCTTGTGCCTAAGGTCTCTCTATACAGGAGATTGTCAGAATATCTGACATGACGCATCTGATTAGAAGTAACGCCTTATTAAATATTCGAAGGAGTTGTACTGTTTCCTCAAGCTATCCAGCACGTCCCCAAATTTGATGACGAGACCTTCTTTAGCTATAAAGGACAGCTTTGAATGGAAAAAAATAAAAAGCCGTTTTCAATGCGGAAATCCTAAAAATAAATGAAACAAAACACAAAGGAATGCTGGCATGCTCGCCCAGGATTAAAACGGAACCCTCAAATCGTTTATACACCAGTCAAGAAGAAGCAAATGATGGTGTAAACGTTTACTCTGGAAGTGGCTCTTTATCCATGACAGTGAACAACCAAGGTAAGCCATCAGGCGTTGGTAACTAAAAGAAAGAAGAATACAAGTCTGCTGCTGAAAGAGGGTACTGCTTGTTTGCGATCACAAATGGTCCGAGTTATAAAAGTGGAGCAAAACGTTCCATAAAATTCGAGAAATGAAAGAAACTGAAGAAAGAAAGCTACACTAGTTATCCAGATGGCAAATTATATGATAGAAAAACAATTTTTGAAAAAATGCAGCCCTAAAGGAGGAAAAGAACTAGCTTCCTATTAAGGAAGAAAAAAACACTCGTAGAAAGAAATCGGTTGACCCAAAAGAAAAGTAGATACTGGTTTGGGCAATAGAGGGAAATATTCTTCCATTTCTGTCCAGGAAAATGAACTGTTCTATTTTCAAAAATAAGAGGCTAGCAAGACACAAGAGCAAGAAGGTTTTTAAGGATTAAACACACGACAGAAAAACACTATGAAAATCTCCGCCTTGCGCAACACTGAATGACCTTTCTACAAATAAAACCCCAAATAACCATGAACTGGACCTCTGTTCTTTGCCATCAATATCAACAAGTGGAGCACTACAAGCATCAGCTCCAACCCCCGAGGAAATGCCAAATGTTAGTGCCAAGTAGTTTATACTAGAAGAAGTAAGACCATTTAAGAAACGAAAGTTGCCTTAAATACAAACCACAAGTTTAATGTTGCTCTGCATAGACAACTTCCATATTACACACCCTTCACAGACTTGGATCAGGTTTGTTTTTCTTTTCAGGACCGTAGGAAGGCAATCCTTATTTTCCAAAAACAAAACAATTCCTGGCCGCCACTGCAGTACATGGTCAACAAGAATAGAGCGAAAGTCGAAAATAAAAGTTTCAAACAAAATACAAGATTATTCTACCGAAAGCTAAAAAAGGCAAACAATAACGGTATAACGCCGCCAGAAAAAAACAAGCACTGGAGAATTATTGGAGGCCTTTCATTGAAAATGAGGTTACCTATAATGAAGAGATTAAATGGATCCAAAATGTTGCTAAAAGCAACGATTACAAATCCGAAATTCTAGGACGAGAGATAAGCACGGGAATTCTAAAACAAAAGCTTAATAGATTCCAGAATTATAAAAGATGGTTGAAACAACTATAAGCATTACATAGACATTATAGGTTCATTTGCTGTCTCACTACGACTTACAAGCTTTTCACTGTCCTGGTTGCAGACATCTACCAACACCTCTGCTCCGGAGCATACCTATAAAACGAACAACAGGAGGACATGTTTAGACACCAAGGATAAATTGTTGATTTATTAATCATCCTTAAAGACTGTAGAAGAGACAAATTTATCTCGGTGAATGAAGTGGTACAGAAGGACTCCTAATATCTTGGAATGTCTTGAATACAAAGTACACTATCAAGAAAGAAATAAACTTGAATACAAAGTAAACTATCAAGAAAGAAATATACTTGAATACAAAGTAAACTATCAAGAAAGAAATATACTTGAATACAAAGTAAACTATCAAGAAAGAAATATACTTGAATACAATAAACTATCAAGAAAGAAATATACTTGAATACAAAGTACACTATCAAGAAAGAAATATACTTGTCATAATGAAAATATATTTGAGAGACCAATATGTTGCTATACTTTTTAGATAAACTATTTGTAGTGTGTTTTTGCCTTTTCAACTAAAAAATATTAGTTACCCACATAATAGCACATTGAATTACTTGATTTTTTATGAACTCTGAATAAAGTAAATATATGAACTTTGTCAAATATAAACTGAATATAGTTACTATATGAACTTTAATGAAAATTGTTTACTTGATTTTTTAATGAACTCTTAATATAATTTGTAATGAAATCTGAATAAGGATACTATATGAGCTTTAATAAAAATTGTTTACTTGATTTTTTAATGAACTCTGAATATTTAATATATGACCTTTAATTAAAAAAAATTACTTGATTTGTAATGAAATCTGAATAAAGTTACGGATGAAGTAAAGAATAGATACCCTGTAGCAGACGACGCCGATACTATATGAGATTTAATAAAAATTGTTTACTTGATTTTTTAATGAACTCTGAATAAAGTTACTATATGAACTTTAATAAAAATTGTTTAAGACTGATAATGTTCATAAACATGTAAAACATATCCTACACTTTTTCTGAAGCAATTATTTTTACAACCATTGCATATATGTTGGGAATTAAATGTTTGTCTTAATGGTAACACATGAGTAATATATTTTTGTTCTTTTTTCATCAAAATTATAAAATAGATAGTTATTGATAAATAAGTATTTTTATGAAAATGATTTCTTTATAAAAATTAATGACAAATACCTTTTTTATTAAAATCAAATCTTTATAATCATTTTTATGAAAAGCAAATGTTTATAAAAAATTGTTAGTAATACACAATTATTTTATTGAAAATCAATTATTTATAAAAATTAATAGTTATTGACAATTCGTAATTTTTATGAAAATCAAGTGTTTACATGAATTGATAGTTATCGATAAATAATTATTTTTTTATTAAACTTGGATGATATATTGCGAATGTTTTTTTTATAAATTGATAGTTATTCATAGATAGTCATTTGTATAAAAATTGTGTTTTTATAAATTGATAATTTGAACAATAATTATTTTATGAAAATCAAGTTTTCATATGAATTGATATTTATTAATAAATTATTATTTTTAGGAAAATCAAATGTTCATATTAATTGATAGTTATTGATAAATAATTATTTTTAGGAAAATTATTTTTTTCTAAATTGATAGTTATTGATAAATAATTATTTTTTATGAAAATCAAATGTTTATATTAATTGATAGTCATTGATAAATCATTATTTTATGGAAATCAAATGTTTATATAAATTCATATTTATTGATAAATAATTTTTTATGAAAAGTATGTTTTTGTGAATTGATAGTTATTGATAATCATTTTTGTGAAAATCAATTGTTTTTAAAAATTGATAATTATTGATAGATAATTATCTTTCTGAAAATCAAGTTTCATATATATTTCTTTTGCATTTTTCTCTGTAAGAAATTAATGATTATGTTAAGATCTAAAGTCTCCATTTTGAAATGTAGGCAATCAGATGCCAATAAACTATATAAACAAATTTTAAAATATAGGCAATCAGATGCCAATAAACTATATAAACAAATTATGAAATATATGCAATCAGATGCCAATAAACTATATAAACAAATTATGAAACTTCATCTAAAAAATGATTCAAAAATATAATTTATTTTCTTCATTCAAATCTATTTTTTCATTTGACTGACTGCGCCGTTTATACAATTCCTTTGTCTTAGTTGATTTGTTTATATAAAATATTCGGCACTTGTACAGTTTAATCAAGACATTAAAAAAATGAAAATATCGAAAAAAGTTTAAATTGTACGTAACCGTTATGGATAGAAGTTCCCCGAAAAAAAACATTCACTTAATTTCATCAAATAGTTTTTGTTGTAGAGCGAAAAAACAGTTGGTTATAATGCTTCTATGTTATACGGTGGCCTATTATTCGGACAATCAAAGAAAAAACATTCACTTAATTTCATCAACTAGTTTTTGTTGTAGAGCGAAAAAACAGTTGGTTATAATACTTATATGTTATACGGTGGCCTTTTATTCGGACAATCAAAAAAAACATTCACTTAATTTCATCAACTAGTTTTTGTTGTAGAGCGAAAAAACAGTTGGTTATAATACTTATATGTTATACGGTGGCCTTTTATTCGGACAATCAAAGAAAAAACATTCACTTAATTTCATCAACTAGTTTTTGTTGTAGAGCGAAAAAACAGTTGGTTATAATGCTTATATGTTATACGGTGGCCTTTTATTCGGACAATCAAAGAAAAAACATTCACTTAATTTCATCAAATAGTTTTTGTTGTAGAGCGAAAAAACAGTTGGTTATAATACTTATATGTTATACGGTGGCCTATTATTCGGACAATCAAAGAAAAAACATTCACTTAATTTCATCAAATATTCCGTGAAAGCAATAAATAAATATACGCTGTGGTTTTAATACTGAAAGAAAAGTTTATTTACGTATTTATATAGAGACAAATACAACGTGTTAATGTTCAGTGGGGAATCTCTGTTTTTTAAAAGAAAACATTAAAAACAATCAATCTTTATCATAACAAAGTTGATAATATTAATAATACAAAATGAATTTAACGATATTTTTTTATTAAATGAAAACATTAAAAACAACAATTTTTTTATCATAACAATTTGATAAAATTATTAATACAAAATGAATTTAACGATATTTTTTATTACATGAAAACATTAAAAACAACAATTTTTTTTTATCATAACAAATTGATAAAATTATTAATACAAAATGAATTTAACGATATTTTTTTATTAAATGAAAACATTAAAAACAACAATTTTTTTATCATAACAATTTGATAAAATTATTAATACAAAATGAATTTAACGATATTTTTTATTAAATGAAAACATTAAAAACAACAATTTTTTTATCATAACAATTTGATAAATTTATTAATACAAAATGGATTTAACGATATTTTTTATTAAATAAAAACATTAAAAACAACAATTTTTTATCATAACAAAGTTGATAAATTTATTAATACAAAATGAATTAAACGATATTTTTTATTAAATGAAAACATTAAAAACAACAATTTTTTTATCATAACAAAGTTGATAATATTATGAATACAAAATGGATGTAACGATATTTTTTATTAAACTAAAACATTAAAAACAACAATTTTTTTATCATAACAAAGTTGATAACATTAATAATACAAAATGCATTTAACGATATTTTTTATCAAATAAAAATATTTAATTATCCAGCTTTGTAAAAATGTCTTCATGTGATGGGAGTGGGTTACTATGATCCATAAGACAGTTATGGGGGCCTGTAGAAAAATTGGCACATACTCAAATCGTCTTTTTTCTTTTTAACATATACAGTGGGGCCTTCCCACTCAGATTAGTCAACTTTTCAGAACGTTCAAAGTAAAACAATAAGAATATAGAAATTCTTTGTACTTGCGTGGATACTCGTCTTTCGCTTTCTAACAAATATTTCGTTAATAGATGAATAGTGCAGTGCGTTTGGCATGTATCAACCTTGTGAATGCTCCTGAGTGTTATTTTAACCTGCTTTTTAAGGACATATTCCCAAACTCATCATTTACATTAGTAAAGTTTTATCGGGTCAAAGTCTATGTTCTTAATAGATCTGTTAGTCTGTGTCATGGTTCCTTTTTATTCTTTTTCCTGTGACGCACATTACGCCAATGGTTATTTTAACCACATGATTAACACGTGCCTCCACCAGGATTGTTTCCCTTTTATGGACTGCCCCCACATTTAATGCACATGTCTGTATTCATCGGTCTGTACTTTGTTGGTTTCTTTTGTAGTTCGCCCATCTTTCTAATACAATTCACTGAGGTCTTGAAACTCTTACATAAATTGAAAACTGTGGTAATTGAACATTAAACACTAGATAAAATGATTCCATTACCTTTTTGTTGCAGACCATCTCTTCGTCGATCAGTTGTGTACAAATACCAAGAGCGATGGGAGACTTCTATCATGTCTGGATGGGGCAGAAGAACATCAGTAACATGCGTGGCCACACCAATAAATCCAGCCTGATCGCCACAATCCGCTGAGCTCCCCTGTTTGTGGAAAAAAGCATGCTCCCAGTTCTGAACACGTATCCATGCAGTGATTGAGGCTGAAGGCAGATACCTTGAATACATATAAGCTCTACACTATAATAAAATTACCTGAATTGTTGTTTTTCAATAAAAGTTGTTTTTTTTTAAATAAACTGTAGTTTTATTCTCCTGAGGCAAATGTTTATCGTTCCATCCTGACTTAATAGTTTTTTTTTTTTAAAAAGTCTTATTTGTCTAATGTTGGCATTTTTTGTCTACATGGTTGCCAGACGCAACAATTATATTACTTTCCTGCAGGTTTACGTTATTTTCAGTTCATTTAAAGATATTATGAGTCCTTCTGTACCATTTACTATGAGAGAAAATTATATCAGACGATCATTTTAAGCCATAACTACCTCCTCTTCATTAAAACTAAGGATTGTTGTTACATTGCATATAAGAAAATGAAACGAAAAGAAAACACACATTATCTCTTTGTCCCTCACTCTGTCATTTCGGACATTATATTTGGCTTTGGCATTTCATGATTGTTTTCGTTATTCAAGATCAACTAAGATTCATGGTTAACTTAGTATGAATTGTCATTGCTAATCAATACATTTGTTACTTAAACTTTATTATATATTATTATTATTACTATTTAAACTTTACATCATTATTTAAACTTTATTATATATATTATTATTAATATTATTATTGGTATTTAAACTGCACTACAGACAATAATTGTGCATAGATCATGTATATTATGTGAGGAAGAAACTGTTATTGTAACTGAACTACATAAAATACTTATGTATAGATCGTGTATGTAACTAGGTGAGTAGAAATGTTGTTGTTTTTTACATGGGGCCACCGCTTATCAAGGCCCAAAGGCCACTCAGGGATAAGGGTTATTGCGTGTACAGTAACCAATGAGATAGTATTGTAGTAATCAGTAATATTGGGGGGTTTTGATAGAGTGTCTTACTTAAGGGGGCGGTTTGTCAGGAGTTTGTTTATGTTGGACTTGAAGACGTCCAAGTTGTAATCAGGTGGGAAACAGGCAAGCGGCAGCGAGTTCCACTGGCGTGCAGTTCTAAGAAAGCTTTCCTCATGGAATTTATGTTTGGATTTAGGCACAGATAAAGAGTGGGGAAAATTATTGACAGTAGTTTCAGCCAGACGGGTGTTTCTCGTGAAAGATTGGCGAGGGGCGACGAGGGATTGGAGCTCAGACAAGCACCTGCCATGGAAATAACGATAAAACAAAGACAGGCTCGCAACGTCTCTTCTGTGAGAGAGAGGTTGGAGGGAAGAGAAAAGGGCATCCCCCACTAAACTACGAAGTCTATTTTGTACTCTGTCAAGGCAGGATAGGCTGTTTTTAGTAGCTCTTGCCCAGATGTGGCAGCAGTACTCCATCCTTGGACGTACTTGGCTTTTATACAGATAGAGAATTGCATTAGTAGTGAGATATCTTATGGAGCGGTAGAAGGATCCCACCATTTTCCCAGCGTCCCTGGCAAGATTTGATGTACGTGTTCCATTTCAGATCAGGAGTAAGGGTTAAACCCAGAAGCTTGTCAAAACATAAGGCCTCCCCAAGACGAGAGCCATCCATTTCAATTGATGCCAGATGGGGATCGGAGCATTGATGATGTAAAGATAGAAGCTTGGTTTTGGATGCATTAAAAGTGACCAGCCACCTCTTCCCCCATTGTACCACGGACTCAAGATCAGAGGAGAGAGAATTAAAGAGAACTTTGTCATTTACCGCCTTTGAATTGTTGCCATAGATGGTCGTCTCATCAGCAAAGATGTCAACGAATGATTTGTATTTGTTTTGGGAGATCATTGATGTAGATCAGGAAGAGAGTTTTCCCAGGATGGGTCCCTGAGGGACTCCAGCATTAATACTGTGGGCCTTTGATTTCTGCCCATCAACAACTACTCTTATGAACTTATCAGAGAGAAATGATTTAATGATTGAGAAAACATTTCCAGTAATACCGTAGCTGGAAATCTTGTGAAGTAGGTCCATATGCCATACCTTATCGAAGGCCTTCGATATGTCAAGAGAAATTGCCCTGGAAAGGAAAACTTTGTCAATAGATTCACTAATCCCATGTGATATAACCGTCAGCACATCTGCTGTAGATCTTGCAGAGCGTAAACCATATTGCATGTCACTAAGAAGGTTGTTTCTGTTGAGGTGGTTGACTACTTCTTTGTTTAATATGGATTCCAACAACTTACACAGAGCAAAAATTTAAATTTTCCTCTTTATTATATATCAGTTAAAGGAAATCAAATGGTTTTCTCTTGAAGCAAATATTTTATTTCATTAAAAAAATAGGTTGTTTCTTTCATACCTTTATTTGTGTTGCTTAACAGTAAATATGTCTTGGTATTTTCTACGATTTTTATTAGTCGACTTGTTCTTACACTAACCGATACAATACACACACACACACACATATATATCAGAGAATATGTCGTTATAAACAATTATTTACTTCCTTATATTCACTCTATTCTCAAAGGATTCAAGAATGTGGCTTTTCTCCAGTGTGAGTTCTCATATGTGTCCTTAACGATGATTTTTGAGAACAAGAATGTCCACATACTTCACAATAATACGGTTTTTCCCCAGTGTGAGTTCTAATATGTTTCACTAACGATGATTTTTTAGAACAAGAATATCCACACACTTCACAAGAATGTGGCTTTTCCCCAGTGTGAATTCTCATATGTGTCCTTAACGATGATTTTTGAGAAAAAGAATACCCACATACTTCACAAGAATACGGTTTTTCCCCAGTGTGAGTTCTAATATGTTGCACTAAAGATGATTTTCCAGAAAAAGTATATCCACAAACTTTACAAGAGTGTGGCTTTTCCCCAGTGTGAGTTCTCATATGTTTCACTAAATTTGATTTTTCAGAACAAGAATATTCACAAGCATCACAAAAATGTGGCTTTTCCCCAGTATGAGTTCTCATATGTTTCACTAAAGATGATTTTACAGAACAAGAATATCCACACACTTCACAATAATATGGCTTTTCCCCAGTGTGAATTCTCATATGTCCCATTAACGATGATTTTTGAGAACAAGCATATCCACACACTTCACAAGAATGCGACTTTTCCCCAGTATGTGTTCTCATATGTCGCACTAAATCTGATCTTTGAGAAAAGGAATATCCACAAACTTCGCAGAAATGTTGTTTTAACCCAGTAGAAGTTCTCATATTTTTAACTAAGGATTTTTTCAGAAGAATGTTCAGAAATTCTACAAAAAATATTTTTTTTTTTTTGTAGTTTTTTGTAATTTGAGTTTATTTTTCCAATTTTATTTAGCTTGGGATAGAACATTCATGTATTCTTAATAAGGGATTTTTTTAACATACTTACATTTCTTTAACTGCAATTGTTTTCCTTTAAGTGATTTTTCTTTTCATAGTCTTCAAATATTTCTCGGTAAACCATAGTTTGCAGAAAAAGAATATTCACACAATTAAACACAAAATGTGTTTTTCCAGGGTGAGTTCTTATATGTTCTTTCTCATGGTGAGTTCTCAGGTGCGTTGTCATACAGATTATTTTTTTGATTTATTTGAAATTTAAACACAAAAAATTTCACACAATAAAATACCTAAAAGATATGTGTTGTCACACAGATGTCCTTCAAATAAAGTAGTAATTGTTTATAGCATCGTGTTAAAAGAAAATCATATTCCATTATAATTCAATAATCACGAACATCTGGAAAAAATAAAATTTAATATATTAAGTATTTGCATTTACGTATTATTGTGGTCAATATTATTGGATTGAGCAGATAAATTAATTCCATTCAAAACATTCAACATTCAACTATTCAACAGATTTTGAGAAGATCAGAACACTGACTACAAAAAATTGATGATAGAGGTCAGCCGGGCTATACTGGAAACAGCTTGTCAATACAAACCACAGAAAGTATACAACCTGTTAATGATTACAAAATAGCTGACAGAGAAACGACAACAGATTAGAAGAGATGATACAAATGCATATCGAGTACATTTTGATATGCAAGACTCAGACGAAGAATGGCAAAAGAAATTTTAAACTTCAATGAACAATAAATACTACAAGCCCTTGATGTAAACAAACGCATTAAGGCCATCAAAAAGGCCAGAAACAAAATCTCTAAGAAGAAAAAAAGCATTCTCGTCCACGACCTAGACAGAATTGTTTTAAGGCACGATGAGTTCAATGCTAATCTATGCCAGCAGACAACCAGGAGGCACTCCAACCCTTCATGCACTGAGCACATCTGAGGAACGTTTTCCACGCATTATCTCATCGGAAGTGAGAGCAGCTCTTAAGAGACTAAAGTCAGGCAAGGTTGAAGGAGAGGATGGTGTCATCGCAGAAGCACTACAGGCCGGTGATGAACCCATTGTTGAGATCTTTACAAGGCTGTTTAATAAGTAACTCTCCAGTGGAAAAGTTTCAGATGAATAGAGGAATGCATCAATGGTCATCAATCATACAAAAGACTGCAGATATTAAGAACTATCGGCCAATCAGCCTTCTGCCAGTGACAAAAAGATGTATGCTAGGAACACTACACAGTCATCAACCACGAGAATAAGCAGATTTCAGAGCAGGTTACTCCACCATCGACTATATCCATTCACATCCAATATACACTTTCGACTCTATAGAGTTTGATCGACTCTTCACTGCCCTTGCGAGACAAGTTAACTCTATATGCATATATATATATATATATATATATATATATATATATATATATATATATATATATATATATTAAAAAAAAGCAAAAATAACATTGGAACATTACATTGTTCTTATTAGTTGTTACGACTAATCATAAAAATAAGGAAATGTTCAGTTTTAAAAATAAAGCTTTTTTATCTTTATACATTTTATTTATTTATAATTTGATACAAAAAATTTATGGTGGAATAAAAGTGTATATATGTCCGTTTTCTAGCACGAAAAATATATCATGTCTCTACGAAATCACAACTCGCCCATGCATCGAATATTGCTGAAACAGATGGGCCGATGCATTAACTACTAGTATATCTTTATTAGACAGTCTAGAATCTAAAAGGTTCCGCACTGTCAACCAGGCTCCAACCCCTGTTACATCACCGCAATATTGCTTTCCTGTGGTTATTTTACCAGTACTTAAATAGAATGTGATCTAAAACAAGGTGACAATATTTCGCTCCAAACTTGTCCCTAGGATACGATTATTAATCGGCTTAAGTGCGAGGGTAGGGGAGTCAAAATTGATGGCGAACACCTGTCACATTTCATCTTCACTGATTATATAGTACTGATGCCACACTTTCCTCAGGAACTAAATGACATTCTAAACGATAAGATGTAAGAGCAAACCGGTTGGCCTCAACATGCATCTTGGTAAGACCAAGGTGCATGTCATACCATCACGCTGCCAAGTCAAAGGGAAGGTCTTCAATGAATATATACTACCTGTGATGATCTACAGTAGTGAAACATGGGCTCTGATAACTCGCCAAAGTGGAATATTGGCAGCAGCACAGAGGAAGATGGAGAGAATAATGTTAGGCATCACTCTAAAAGATCGAAATATAAACATCTGGATACACCAACAAACAAGAGTTATTGATATCAATACTGCCATGAAACATCCAAACACAGATGGATAGGGCACGTAGCCAGACAACATGACAACAGATGGTCCATCAGGATAACGGAATAAACACCTTGTGAACATAAATGGCCAATGGGAAGACGAAGAACGAGATGGATGGACGACCTGATACAACACATGGGTCCCACATGGCAGTGGATAGCTCGGGACAAAGATAGCTGGCTACAGTCCAGGGAGGGGTTCCTCATTGAGTGATAAACCCCTTGTTGATATTTATTAATTTGAAGGGGTAATTTACCAATAGTTTTTTCTGCATCAAGTTTCTGCTAATTGGTGATGGTTTATAAATCTGAGCTCATTTTATGTAAATTTTATAAACTAAAGTGTTTCAAATTGGAGGGACGACCTGATACAACACATGGGTCCCACATGACAGTGGATAGCTCGAGACAGAGATAGATGGCTCAAGTCCGGGGAGGGGTTCGTTATTGAGTGATAAAACCCTTGTTGATATTGATAGATTTGAAGGGATAAACGACCAATATTTTTTCTACGTTAAGTTTCTGCTAAGTGGTGATGGCCAATAAATCGGTGCTCATTATAAGCAATTTTTATAAACTAAAGTGTTTCAAATTCAAATAGCAAACGAAAATCTCTAGCGTCATAATAGTTAGGTGCAAACGAAAAAATAAAATGTAAAAACAATTAAATATCGAAAAAAAAAACAAGTTTTTGTACTCAGTTGTCAAAAATTCAACCAAATTCGAATTAAATTATTGCTAATCGTATAAAATTTTGTTTTTTCATAAATAACATTTTTTTACTGAAATAGGTATGATTTTAACAAAAACGTAAATGTCAGATTGAATAATATATTTTAAGGGGATGTTTTCTTTTTAATCGGAGATTCATACTTTGGCGTAGTTTTACAAATTATCATTGTGAAGAGAGAGAGAGAGAGAGAGAGAGAGAGAGAGACAGAGAGACAGAGAGAGAGAGAGAGAGAGAGAGAGAACTCTCGTTTACTAAGAGATTCGTTCATTTTTCATCCCATAATTTAGGACGCTAAAATACAAGGAGTTTTTTTTTGTTTTATTAAATCAAAACATTAAAAACAAAAAGCTGCGACGAATATTTTTTAACATAACAAAGTTGATAAAATTAAAATGTAGAGTAAAATATAAGAGAATCGGTTGTTTTCATATAATTTACACGCTAAAACCAACAATATTTTCATTACATGAAAACATTAAAAAAAAAGAAGCTGCGTCATCTTTTTTCTACGTTTTTTTACGACTACTTTATTTTTATTAATAAAAAGTAAATGTTAGGTTGCGGTCTTTAAAACGTTAGTCTTTAACCTTTAAAAATACAAATAATGAAATTCTTTAATGAATCAAGAATGAAAAGCTGCGGCGCTTTTATTTTTTACTGTAACAAAGCTTATAATATTAATAACACCAACATCTAGTTTTTAACATTACAAAACATAAAAATGCGACGATAGTTGGAGAGAAATTAATTTTTATTTAAAAAACTGCGATTTGTTAAAACTAGATGTTAGTGTTATTACAAGCTTTGTTTAATATATAATAAATAAATAAAAAAAATAAATAAATAAATAAATAATAAATGAATAAATAAATAAATTAATAAATAAATAATAAATAAATAAATAAATAAATAATAAATATATATATATAAATAAATAAATATAATAAATAAATAAATAAATATAATAAAAAAATAATAAATAAATAAATAAAAAATAAATAAATAAGTAATAAATAAATAAATAAATAATAAATAAATAAATAAATAATAAATAAATAAAAATAAATAAATAAAATAAATATAATAAATAAATAAATAAATATAATAAATAAATAAATAATAAATAAATATAATAAATATAAAAAATAAATAAATAATAAATAAATAAATATATAAAAAATAAATAAATAATAAATAAATAAATAAATATATAAAAAAAAAAATAATAAATATATAAATAATAAATAAATAAATAAATAATAAATAAATACATATATAATAAATAAATAAATAAAATCCGTTGCCCTTTTCTCAGATTTTCATCCTTGTCTTATTAAAAAGTTTTGTATGAAAAAAAAATAATAATTTCCTTTTGTCGCATTTTCGTGATGTTAAAGACTTTAACATCGCAACTAAAACTAATGTTTAAAAACCTAGTGCACTGGGGGACTGCCCGAAGAATTACCTTAAAGTTGATTACAGGAGGTTGAATATAAGAAAATATCTTTCAAAATAAAAACCCCCAACCTCCCTATTTTAAGAATAGCTTTCGGAAAAAAACATCCCCACCTTCCCATGTTAAGAACGGCTTTCGGAATAAACACCCTTAGTGTCGTAAATTATGATATGAAAACAAAACGATTCTCTTAATAGTCGCATAAAAACAACATTCTGCATTATTAAATAAAAATAAATAAATACATTTTCATGTTTTGTAATGTTAAAAACTAGACGTTGTTATTATTATTATTATTATTATTATTATTATTATTATTATTATAAACTTTGTTACAGTAAAAAATAAAATCGCCGCAGCTTTAAAAGTTTCATCTTTGTTTATTGAAGAGTTTCATTCTTTGTATTGTTTAAGGTTAACTTTATCATGACATCTACTTTTTAACTAAAAAAAAAGTTGCCACACGTTCTTTTTTAAATGTTTTTATCTAATGAAAATATCGTTGGTTTTCTTTAAATAGTCGCATAAAAACTATATTTTGTTTTATTACTGTTAGCAGATTTGGGTCGACCTAGACGAGAGTGCCCAAAATGGCCGACCAGTACTGAGATATGACACGTGACCGGATGTAATGGAAGAAATATCTCATGTATTTAATTCAAGCCGTCGTTTCGTATCTTACAACATATACAACAAATACTTTATTGTAACTTTTTCTTTAATCTTTAATAATTTATAAATATTTATATAGAATTATCAGAAAAAAGCCAAATTTGAAGCCAAAATTGAAAAAGAAACCAAGCTGTCAACCCTGATAGGCACTTGAATTTACTTTGGCAACACTCTTCTCTCTACCGTATCGCTTGTAAAAAATGGCTACTTCTCCAAGAATGGAAATTCTCCTTAATTTTACCCAGGAGAAAGGATTACAGTATGCCCAAAGTAAACAGCTCGTGTCCACCCAGAAAATATTTGTTGTATATGTTGTAAAATACGATGTTGTAAGATACGAAACGACGGCTTAAATTAAATACATGAGATATTTCTTCCATTACATCCGGTCACGTGTCATATCTCAGTCCTGGTCGGCATTTTGGGCACTCTCGTCTAGGTCGACCCAGATTTGTTATATTTAAAAAAAATTGTCGCAGCTTTCTTTTTTTGATTTAGTAAAAAAAAAAATATCCTTGAATCGAGCGTCCTAAATTATGAGATTAAAAAATCAACGAATCTATTAGTAAGCAAGAGTTGTCTCCCTCTGCACAATGACAAATTGTAAAACAGTGCCCATACTTTTTATTTATGTCTGTTATAAAGCATGACTGAAACAATATTTTATTTATTGGATTGCAATAAAAAATAAACTTTATTTATTTTTGAAGATTTTATTTTTAAAGTTATTGGATGACATTTTTAAAGTAAAAAAAAAAAAGAGAAAAAAAAGGAATTCAATACAAAAAAAATCGGGATGAATTCGGTTTGTTTGTTATGATTTCTTTAGTAAATTGATACAACTTTTGTTTTGTGTGTCCAATTCATTAAGAAATAAAATATATGAAAATATAAAAGAATAAAATTAAAAAATGAAAAAAACATTTAAACGGGAAATTATTTAAAAAGAAAATCACTGTTAAAGAACAATGAAATTAGGTCATCGTATTACGGTGTAATCATTATTTCGTTCCTCGTCTAAAAATGTCCGTTCATTAGCTAAGTGTGCCAAATTATTTTCCTATCAAGTTTGGATTTCTTCTTGTCAACGTTTGGACTTCTTTAGTGATTTTTTTTATGTATCAAATTATAAAGATAAAAAACAGCTTTATTTTTAAAAATGAACATTTGCTTATTTTTATGATTAGTCGTCGTAAGAACAATGTAATGTTCCAATTAAAGGGACATAATTCTCAAAAGAGTTACCCGCCACTTAAACGATATGGTTTTATGTTTCCGTGCATTTAAAACATTACAAAATGTTTTTAAATGAATAATTAAAATAATTTTCTTAAAAAATTTTCTTTTAAAATTTGCAAAACTGAATATCTTATAAAAACAACTCAAATAAGAGAAACGAATTGTTCAGAGGACGAAGTCAGTCAAATAAGAAAAATATATTTGAACCAAGAAAGTAAATTATATTTTTGAATCCTTTCAAATGAGCTTTATAATTTGTGCATTTATTTTGGTGTCTATTTACATTAGCCTGTTGTCCCCAGGGTTGTCAGACCATAAAATATTTGAAGCCAAATCTTGCAGAAAAAAAAAGGCCAAATTGATAATTGTAACCAAATTTTCAAACCAAAAAAGGCAAACAGAATATTTTAGGTACGGGCAAAATGAATGCTGACGCTCAAAATGTATAAACATTTCGAGCCCTTCCTTTATTAAAAAAAAATCACCAAAAATCAGAAAATTAACCAATTTTACTGAAATTTTCAGTATTTATCAAATGATGATCGCAGAATATAATGAACTAATTATTTGTATTATTTAAATCCGAATGGCAATGTATTATTTTGTTTAAACAAACAATACCTTAACTAATTGTAAAAATAAAAATAAAATAATTTTTATAGGAACATTAGGAAAAAAGCCCCTAAATCCGTATTAATGAATTCTATATATCTCGAAGAAAATAATTTCCTTGCTCGCAAGAATGTGAAACTTTCGGCGTAACATATTTTTTAATATAATATTGAATAATAATTAGAGAAAATAAATTATTTAAAAATAGGAACAGAGAAAAATAATTTAAATAAAAAATGTAAAAATTAATACAAACGTTCAAAAAAGAAATGTACGTACCTTGAATATTTCATTTATTAACAGAAATAACTTTTTTGTGCGTAAATATATAAATATTTGGATTTTTTAATTATGGTTGTGTGAATTGATGATTTTTATAAAATGATATTATGATGTTTATATAGCGACGCATTTCAGGTGTAAACATTATTATATACTTTGTGGTAATTATTTCTACCATGTTTGTTTGTTTCTTTCTTTCTTGTTCTTCCTTCTTCCTTCCTGCCCTTTCCCAAGCATTATGCCCCCCCTTTTTTACACCATGTGACTGCCTTCTGCTCGTTGATTAGAAAGGGGTGTTCTTGCGCCAAATTGGAGCACGTGTAGGACTTTGGAAGTAATATTATCAGTTGCTGAAAAAAACATCGTCAAGAGAACAAAAAAAGATGTCTCGAATCTTTTTAAGGTCTCACGAGAAAAGGGGATCTAAATGATTACTAAACACTAGGTAATGAGCAGATAAAAATGGGGGATCTAGTCTTGAAAGCCGATTTATCATAATTTTTTTTGTAGGTTTCCGACTACTTTTGGATTGTATTTGAAAGATTAGAGACTAAAGTTTATTTCATAAAGGAAAAAAAATATTAGATTAGAGACTAAAGTTAATTTCATAAAGGAAAAAAATGTTTGTACACGTGAAAAAAAAAGTTATGAAAATGTTTTCACGACGAGCTAACCAATTCAGCTAAATTTTGAAGTTAAAGAAGTTCACTGTAAAAATCCTTTAAAAGATTAATATTAGTTTTCTAAGTCTATTTCAAAGATAATTAGTAAAGTCCTAAGATATTGAATTAAATTAAAAAAAAACACCTTGTTTGTACAAAATACAGATTAATTAGCCCTCAAAAAGCAAGTAATTATGCCCTTTGGCAAAACGCAACCGGGAAAAGTTTGTAAGCACGAAAACACGGAACCCTAAAATTTCAACCAATCGAAACGCTGTTTCAAAATGAAGTCATGATAGCAAATGAGGTAGGGGTGTCAGATCCCCCCTCCCTCATACGTGCATCCATACCTTCCTATTCTGAACGTTTGTATCATTTTTTTATCATTATTTAATCTAATTATTTTTTATGTTCCTGTTTTAAATTTTTTTTAAGAATTATTGTTCGAGATTATATAAAAATTATGTTACGCCGAAAGTTCCACATTCTTACGAGCAAGGAAATTATTAAAACCTTGCATATAAAAATTATGCGAAACCTGTAATTGAAAAAAGGAGTAGAAATATTTTTGTTATTATAATTTTTTATGTGATAATACTAAATAAACAATGCTAAATTCAATGGTAATACAGGTAGTTCGAGAAATTCATTTTTCTTCGGGTTATATCGAGTTAATTAATACGGACTCTAGGGGCTTTTTTCGCAATGTTCCTGTAAAAATTATTTTTTTATCGTAACAAATTACGATGCTTTATTTATATAAAAAAAGCAAAAATAAACTCTTGCGTTTTTTTATTTACTACTGAAAACCACAACTTTAATAAAGGTATTTTTTGTTTAAACAAAATAATGTATTTTCACTCAGATGTAAATAAAAATAATTAGTTCATTCTGCGATCATTATTTGATAAATACTGAAAATCTCATTAAAATTGGTTATTTCCCTGATTTTTTTATGAATTTTGAAGTAAAGGGAGGGGTTAAAATTTTGTGCATCGGAATTCATTTTGCCCGTACCTAATTTATTCCTTGTATAGAAATGGTATTTTCGATGCTTCTTTACAATAACGTTGTTGCCAAAGGATAAAAATATTTAAATCCAAAAATAAAACGGGGAAAAAAGGCCAAATTGATAATTGTAGTCAAATTTTCACAAACAAAAATACTAAATTGAACATTAAAATTGTTAAAAGAAATGACAGAAAATGTGTGCGAAAATGTAAACATTCATATAAATTTCTTTGTGCTTTTGTAGATTCGTCATGTTTTAAACTTACCATTATTACGTACTTACGTGTCTATTTGAAATTAGCATAATTTAAAATAAATAACAATTCATTTCTCTTCAAAGAATACTCGGATATCTTAGAACTAAGTGAAACTAACTTGAACTCTTCCATCTCCCCATGCCCATGACCACTTTCACATTCACCTGGTTATCATTCTATCGTAGTGCTTAAAATATTTCACGAGTTTTCCATCATTTCCAACGACAAAATTTATTTACTAACGATAAAATTTTCACAACTTTTTAAGTAATTTTTAAGGAAGAATTATTCGAGCAAATCCCTTAATTGAAAGTTTAATTGGGATTAAACCGAATTATAAATGTTGCTGAAGTATTGATTGAAAAATATTTTGGAAAAATTAAATTGATCCTTGAAAAAAAAAATCCTCAGTCTGGAAGGATTTCTCCTTCATTAAATGAGGACAGATATTGCACATTGATCTAGTTGAATTTAATGGAGGTTCGAGATGGTTGAAACTTAAGTTTTATCAAGCTATTAAATTATACAAAATTGGTCATTAACTGATTTAACTTCCAGGTGTGACGAGAATGGATTGATTCTAAATGATCTTTTAATTATAAACTAATTACTTTGAAGAGTTTCTCAATTCGAAAAGAATTTGGTAATGATCTATAAGAATGAATTATCTTTGATAAAAAATTAATTTAAAAATTTGAAATATATTTTGAATTTTAAGAGGAAACTAATCATGAAATGAAAAACACTTTAAATGTTTCTGAATTTCATTGCGATAAGAGGGTTAAATCGAAATGAATTTATAATCTTTGCGAATGAAATTATTGTAATGATAAATCAAATGCTCTGAAGTGTTTTTACTATTGAAAGAAAGTTAATTATAGACGAAAAGAAGGTAATGTTTTTACTAATGATACCTCACAAAGGACAAAACAGTTGTGGTAACTCACGACTGGCAATAATAAGCTTCCTATGAATTATAGGACTTTTCCTAGTTAAATAATTGTTAAACCTTTTATCTGAAATCAAGAATAAAATGTAGTTTAATGGTTTCTTAAAGCTTAATAGTTTTCATGTTATGACGTCAATAACGTTATTTATACAAAGGAAAACAACTGTGACATTCTTATTATCGATTTATATGAATATTTAAAAATCTTATCATCGATTTATATGAATATTTAAAAATAACCAAAATTCAAATAGAAATGCATAAATGAAATAACGCAATTATTTTATGCTGAGAAAATGATTTTATTTACAATTTTTTTATGGTGTTTCAAATAAAGAAATATTTGAAAAATAAATTTAAAAAATAAAAAGCAAAATTTCAAAAAATATTTGAAGCATTCAATCAGTTTGAGGTTGCTAAATTGTGCAAGGTGTGTTGTCTGTTTCATTGATGAGAGGAGACGGTCCTTTTATGTAACTGCGAATGGTCTCTTATTACTTTCTTTGAATACTTGATAAACTAATGTGATTTTTCAGAGAAATAATGATGTAAACGTGCTTTAAAAGTTTATTCCACAACAAAATAACATTTATAGTAGTGACCACTTAATTTGGCTGGAACAAATCTCTTGTTGGAATTTTTTTGTACAAATAATGGTGCATTCCTCCCTGTTTACATTTATTTTTTATCTGGTTTTTATATATGATTTCTTGTATTTTGTATCCTTCATGATTTTTAGTTTCGTATATGTTCGGTTTGTGCGAAACTCCATTTAATTTGGAGAAAAGAGAAATGCTAGCTCTGTAATGACGTCACGAGCCCAGCGCCTATTTCGTCCTCTTTTGAAATTCTGCTGACGTGGAGAGTGAGCGTGTTGTTCATTGCTCGGCGCTGAAAATGGAATTTTGACGAACCCTCCTTCAAAGAAGAATACCCGGCAAGAAATTAATACCCGGTTACGTGACGAGACGTTCTTCTGGAAACTATTTATGTGACTACAGTTTTGCATGTATTTTACAAGGAGTAAAATTATTTTAAAGAAAATACCTTTTCAAGTGACAAGGAATTTTGGAATTTCCTATCCGGACGAGCGACGAGGTCTTGCTCCTGTAATTCATCTGTGTGTCTACGGTTTGCACGCAAACATGGAGGGAAAGACAATTCTAAAAGGACTTTAAACAAAAAAAAAAGAAAAAGGCACGTGCCTGACTGGCTATCAATTGTGAGTACGCTTCTAAAGTTAATTTCATATTTGAATGTGATTAGGAGATACTACTATTTTGTACATTATTATTGTATTCGTTTATGGATACACACAACTTCTATATAATAACCAGTGTTGTTGTTTTTTTTTTTCATTACATGCTACTTTTTTCATGTTACCTTGGCGTTTCATGTTAAATGCCCGCAAAGGGAAAAATTTGCAACCTATTGTAAATAAAATTTCTTCTTAAAAGTAAGACATTTATATTTTATTCTTAACCCCCCCTCTTTTATTTCATGCTGGGTTTTTTTCAGCTTAGTTACTTTAGCGTCGAATTTATCTGGAAGCAGGATAAATTCCGACACTTTGGAAGAGACATTCTAAAGCAATCACCGTTTTCAACACATACACCTTTGAAGAGCACGTAAAGAGACACTATCGTGATTTGCCCATTCGCACAGGGGGTCCTTGAGATTCTTAGGGAACGGTGAAAAACTGAGCTTCTATTAACATTGTTTCTCAACCCATTTTGTTTGGGGTTCACAATTCATGTGGTATTTTATTGTATCACACTTATTTTTATCAAATAAATAATCGTAGAATCAAATACTCTGTAATGTTAACAACGGTTTTCACGCCATTTCGTCAATTGTTTATTTTTAAACGATATTTATTGCAATTACAGAAGTATGAACATACTGTGTGCAAAATCTTGTCTTTGGTTATTTTACGAATACAAAAATATTGACGTAATGTGCAAGTAATCTGGTGTTTGCAGTCATTTTGTCATCTTCCTAGCGTTTTAATTGTATAATATAGATATTTTCAATTGTTTTTATCATGAATATTTAATTGTTTTTTTACAACACTTAATCACAAAACCTGAATATTCAATTTTTATTTCACAAAACCTTTTTCACAAAAACATGATTATATTGTTTGTTTCACCACACTTAATCACAAAAACATGAATATTTAATTGTTGTTTTTTTACAACACTTTAATTACAAAAACATGAATATTCTCTGAGGGCAGTGAATGCTGTCATTGTGTGCAAGAATATGCCTTTTGTAAATTAGTTTATTTTATAGCAAAGCATTAATATTGACAAAGTGTATAATTTTAGTTTCTTTTTATTAGACTATTCGTTTCTACAACACCAAGGATGACGTTTTTTTTATCTTTTCAGGCACCTTTGAATAGATTTCTCAATATAGATTTTCAATATAAGTCTGTTGTATAATTAAAATTCTTAGCTTTTATTTCACTTTTTTTCATTTTTCTTCATCTTTTTCTTCTAGATGGGGTGGGACATCAAACCAGATGTCTAACATTTACCCCTATTTTAATGAGTCCAACCAAGAGATATTTTCAGGATTCTAGTCGTCCCTTTCAGTGTTATCGTTTGTATTTCACTTGCACTTGGTTCACTGAGTATGCTTGCTATATACTTTTTAAAGTCCTTTTTCATGAGCGCAATTGCTCCTATGATGAGTGGTATAATTGAAACGTCTTTTAATTTCCAATTTCGTTTCATATCATACATAAGTCCTTGATACTTTGTTATCTTTTCCCTCTCAGCTCTGTTAAGCCCTGTATCATTGGGTACACTGACCTCTATTATGGCCGCTTTTCTATTTGCTCTGTTCCAAATCACTATATCTGGTTTAACAGCTGCGTTTTCTAGATATGCACAAGTAAGAATTATGTAGTCATAGTGAATGGTGTAGTTGTCATTCCCAACTCTTCGTTCGGGTATATGTTCCCAGGAATTTTTACTACACTGAACGTTTAGTTTCTTACATATCTTCCAATGAAAGCATTTGCAAACTCCGTTATGACGATCTGTATAATAAACATCTCCAAGTAGGACTTTGCAACTAGAAATCAGGTGGCCCACACTCTTGTGGGTTTTATATGTATTACAAAAACAAACATATTCACATTTGTTGTGAGATTTCTTAAATGTGAAAATACAAGAATATCAGAGAGATAAGTTGTTTCTTAGATTCTGCATAGAGTTTCAAGTCGTCCATAAAGAGTAGATGGTTTATTTTCTTCTTTCTTTCTGCCCATGCTGAGATTATATCCAGCATTGGATCGTTTAAGTAGCTTACTTAGCAGATCCATTGTGAGGCAGAAAAGGAGCGGTGAGAGACGGTCTCCCTGGAATATTCCTTGCTTGATCTTTATGTTTGGGGTCTGTATCCTTCCTTCCGTGTTCTGTAATGTAATTGAGGTGCACCATTTGGCCATTTATGTAATATCAGTATGCACATTGTACAACTCCAAACAGCGAAGTATCCAGGAATGACGTATACTGTCAAAGGCCTTTTTGTAATCAATCCAGGCCCGTGGCAGATTTCTTTGTCTTCTAATATTGTTCTGTTTACAAAGTGTTGGTCTTTTGTGCCTAGCTTTTTCTCATACACCCCTATGCTCAGTTTCTAGGTAATTACCAGCAATCAGATGGCCGTATGTTGCATCAGCGATTATCTCTTTTAGAAGCTTGTAGGTTGCTGTGAGGCAGCGGATTGGTCGATATTTGGTAGCCATGTTGGTGTCCTCATTTTTGGGAATAAGTGATGTACTGCCTACAGTAAGCCACTCAGGCGGCTCTTCATTTCCACTGATGATTCTATTGAATGCCTTGACATAATGATGATGAAGCGTGCTCAGTTTTTTTCAGCCAGAAATTAGTATGTGGTCATCTCCTGCTGTCTTGAAATTACTGCATTGAGCTACCTTCCTTGGTAATTTTCAGAGCAGGCATCATTTCTTTCTCCTTGTTCTCCTCTTTGATGTATTTATACAGTTGTTTTCTTTATGTACTTTAGTGTCCTCATGGAGTGGCTTCCAGAAGTTTTCAACTTCTTCTTGTGTTGGTGGGGAGGTCACCTTTATTTCTTATTTAACGAGGCTCATGATGTTCTGCCATCTTTGCTCTTAGCTGTGCTGGGCTTTGGAGGTAATAGTAATTTTTCAACTTATTCACCTTCTTTTTTAGTTTTTTTTTTAGCATAGGGTTTCCCAGGATAGGAATGCATATATATGGGCAGTTTCCTTTCGGAGTTTATCTATTTTCTGCTAGGGTTTTCGTTTCCAGGCTGGGTTATATGATTTAGCCTTTATGTTTCCTCTTTTACTCTCTTGCGGTTGGGGTAAGTTTTGACTTAATAAACCAAGCTGCCCCGTATATTGTATGATTTATTTCACTCAGTGGTGCATTAATTGGAGTGATTATTTCGAGGGCATCGTTGACTTTTGAAACAAGCATCTTGAAGGATTTATTCATAATAATTTTTACCAATCTGGGCCGATCTTTAACGGCCAGACCTCGTGCTATTTCTATCCTGTTGGCCAGCTCTTCCTCTAGTTCCACATGGTTCGCGTACGGTGTTACATCTTCAAGTGGGACATACTGTTGGCAGGTCTGCCCATATTTAAATTGTTTTGGGTCTGTTGGGAATGATCCCTGGGGAGATGTTTCATTATTTGATGGAGTGACACATCGGATATATTAACGGTTTGCTTTTGGTAGGCATGTAAAGCTTGGACTAAGGTAGCGGTGTCAGGTGAGAATATGTTGTAGTGTCTTCTTGTTTGGTTTGGCACATCATGCTATAGGGAGGGGGATTGCTGATTTGACAAATGACGTTTTTAGCCATTTCATGGATATTTTTTTTAGTTGGAACATTTGCTAAATAGGAAAGACATTGTTCCTCAAAGAATTAGACTTCTGACATGTTAACTTTTCCTTCTCAATCCTCTTCTTGTTTGGGAAGTGGTACTTAAACATATTTTTCCATTTCTTACAACTTTTTGCGAATTTTTGATATTTTAGATTTGCGTATTCCAAGGACCAAATCAATGTCAATTTTTCACCCTATTCCACTGGCTTTGGGCAAATTCAGCAGTGTTAAATTTGGTGAAATCAATCGCAGCTTCACTAAAATCTTTCTTTATTAACTCTCTAACAAATTTTAAGAGATATTTATGTGTTGTAGATGAATTGAAAGTAAATTCTTAGTTGTAGTAAGTGATGTTTTTTTCTTTTGTTAAGGGTTAAGATTTTAATTGAGCCTCAAATACTGTGTTTTTTCCTCCCCTATTTTTCATACCTTGAATATGCGAAACAGTGAAAAATAATTTTCGTCTCCTCAATAGACCACTTTACTTGGTTATAGTCTCTTTTCCTAGTAGTCTTTGTTTTATCTTGCCGGATTTCAGGACAAGAATTTGACTTGTCTGGTGGAGTGTCCAGCTTAGTGTTGTTAATTGTGGAAACATCACTAGAAGAAGGTGCACCGTTATTTTCTTATTATTCTTTTTTATTGACCCAGTACCTAGCAATGCTGCAGGAACTTTTTATTCTGCCAGTTTGTTGATTTAGTTTTATTTTTCATTTTGATTTAAATTTTAATATATGATCAGGGTTTACATGAAATTGAAAGTATCTCACTTCAATCAAGGTTACAACTCTATCTGACTTATTCCATATAACTATGTCAGGTTTCACAGCAGCATTTTCAAGGAAGGTGGCTGTAGGGATTACATCGTCGTAATGTATGGTATATGTAATTTCCAACTGTTCTTTCAGGTTGATGTAGTGTGAGTTTTCATGTGACTCACTAAATTTGATTTCTGAGAACAAGAATACCCACACACTTCACAGGAATGTGGCTTTTCCCCAGTGTGGGTTCTCATATGTACCACTAATGTTGATTTCTGAGAACAAGAATACCCACACACTTCACAAGTATGTGGCTTTTCCCCAGTGTGTGTTCTCATATGTGTAACTAATGTTGATTTTTGAGAACAAGAATATGAACACACTTTACAAGAATGTGGCTTTTCCCCAGTGTGAGTTCTCATATGTCTCACTAATGTTGCTTTTTCAGTAAAAGAATATCCACACACTTTACAAGAATGTGGCTTTTCCCCAGTGTGAGTTTTCATATGTCTCACTAATGTTGATTTGTCAGTAAAAGAATATCCACACACTGTACAGGAATGTGGCTTTTCTCCGGTGTGAGTTCTCATATGTCCCACTAAATGTGATTTTTTAGTAAACGAATATCCACACACTTCACAAGAATGTGGCTTTTCCCCAGTGTGAGTTTTCATATGACTCACTAAATGTGATTTTTTAGTAAACGAATATCCACACACTTCACAAGAATGTGCCTTTTCTCCGGTGTGAGTTCTCATATGTTTCACTAATCTTGATTTTTCAGTAAACGAATATCCACACACTTCACAAGAATATTGCTTTTCTCTGGTGTGAGTTCCCATATGTCTCACTAATTTTGATTTTTCAGTAAACGAATATCCACACACTTCACAAGAATGTGGCTTTTCCCCAGTGTGAGTTCTCATATGTCTCACTAAATTTGATTTTTGAGTAAACGAATATCCACACACTTTACAAGAATATGGCTTCTCCCCAGTATGAGTTTTCATATGTCTCACTAATTTTGATTTTTCAGTAAACGAATATCCACACACTTTACAAGAATGTGACTTTTCCCCAGTATGAGTTTTCATATGTCTTACTAAATTGTATTTTTCAGTAAAAAAAAATCCACACACTTCACAATAATGTGGCTTTTCCTTCATATGTTTATTCATGTTTAAACTTAATTGCTCCTGGAGCAAGATTATCACTACCAAGTTATAAACAAATTTTAATCTGGAGTTGTTGATGCAAATTAGATGCTAAATAAATTTCAATTTGTATCACTTACTTTATTTTATAAGAGATATTTCGTTGTGTAAAAGTTAAAATATTCTCTTTTATAAATAAGGAGATTTTTCTGAAATGTTAAATTCGATTTCTTATGATTTATAAAAACATTACACAAAAATTTCACAAATTTAAATATGTGTGACGTTCTTATCACTATTTTCTAAACAATCCAGATAAAAAAAACCTCTTCACGCATATATGCAGATGTTTTTTGTTGTCAGTCACGTAAGGAAATAATTGTGTATAGAATACTGTTTAAGGTGAAGGATGGTCCCTTAATATTCATTAAAAACATTCAAGTAGGAACATCTGCAAATAAAAAATAAATGAAATTTAATATTTTTAATATCATTGTTTATTTTAATCGTGCCAACAAAACCAGAAACGTAACTTTATAAAACATTTAAAATCACATACATAAACACTTAATTCCCATTCATATTTTTTAAATGTAAAATACTATTCATAGTATTTTGTAATAGATTAAGGAATTATGCAATTAATAAAGTAGAATAAACAATAATATAGTAAGAATTTGTAGAAACAATAAACATATAACTACTATACTACTACTGATAATAATAAAAATATATTTCTAACAATAGAAAAATAAGTGTTTAATACAGGAAAAATGATTTCAAATACTCAGCTTTCGTTTTAAGTCATATGAGTGCATTATTATCATTCCCATATTTTATTATCCAAATGATAAAAGCAGTATAATAATCGATTATCACAATTTCATTTTTTTTAATTAACCTCTGATAATGCATATTTGTATACGAAAAAAGCCACCGAAAGTTATGAATTTGGTACCGCACCTAACCTTACAGAATTGATATTCTTAGTAGTTATTTTAATTTTGATTAAAATATTGTTTAATTTTTGAAATTCAACAAATTGTTACTAGCATTCAACAAATTATTTCATCCACGTTTTTAGTGTATTTTTATTTTTTATATATTTTTATTTTCTTTATGATTTTTTATCAGAATAATTTTCACCTTCTAATAGTATGGATTAGTAAAATGTATTAATGGTGAAATCTTTCTCTCAATTTTTTTTCATTTTTCTTCATTTTTTTCCTCTAGGGAGTGGAACAATCAACCAGATGTGTAATATTTAGTTGCAGAATAAAAGTGTGCTTTGCATTATGAGCCAGAACGAGGCAGCAATGATGACTTTTGTCGCATAGTGTGCTTAAGAGTGGAAAGCATCCGAGATGTGCATTTGTGTGTGCGTGTGAGCGTGTATGTGTGTGTGTATGCGCGCGTACACGTTGGCTGCGTAACTGTCATGGTTTGCTCTTTGTGGCCTCTAGCATGGAATCGTCACATTTGTTCAGTTGTATGTAGCAACAGAAACGGAACGAAAGGGCGGTTCTATTTGCAATCGCGAAACAAACACATCACACACAGTTACGTTTAGCCAACGAGGCATCGACGAAACAGCAGGATGAATAAACAGGATGGACGTGAATTTTTAAAACCTTTCTAACTAGCTTAAAAATTACGTTTCCTTTTTAGAGCAAGTAAAAAGTGAACATTTTCTTCTTTGATGATTAAAAGTCTGATGATTTCATCGGTTTATGCAATGAAACACGTGTAAGTGTAACTCATTTTCATTGAGTTTAATAAACAACTGCAATTTTAAGATATGATTATTGAATATATATACATTATAAACGTATTTTGTTTTAAGGAAAATGTGTGCATGCGGGTGTGTGTGTTATAATCTTAATGTAATATTTGTCATTGTTATAATGAGAGAAATATATCTAGGTTCATCAGAAAACGGCTGTTTCTTGCCTTCCTAAAGCACATGCATATACTGTATATAGGGATACTTGATATAGGAATATGTAAATTCAATAAAACTCTCAACACTTTCTTAAAAGAGACTTATTTAATGCAAAAAACGAAACTAATTCGGTTGGAAAAAATCTACAGTAAAATCTGTACATTTATTTTTTTATTAGTTTTACTTGTTTTCCATATATATTTATTGTTTTCCATATATATTTCTCAAATTTAAAGCATATTATTCAAATGTATAGATTGTTTAAGGATATCCGTTTATTGCTAATTCATGTAACATGGAAATTGTTGTTACTACATGTGTTTAACTCGTCAGCAAGTTAATATTTAATCTTTAACTATTGATTAAAACAAAATTATTATTTAATAATTATTTAATACACAATTAACATAGGAAGGATATTACAAAGGCTGCTTTAATCTTGCTAGAAAATCACATCCTATACGTTTACAAAGCTAAGATTACCATATGTATTGTTTATTATATAAATATGGCTTCGTGCAACTATCAAGACCATATTTGTCGTCGACTTCTAAAAAAGTCTCAAGTATATACTCTGCACCAACATACTTACTCCCAACTAATCACACAAACATCAAAATCCAACCATTCTCCTTTGTTTATGCTTGTAAGGCGTCTACTGTTTAAGACGAAAATAGTGAACATTTGCGTTGGAATGTTTTATTTGAAAATATTTGTTCATTCTTAATTCATCTGAACGTTAAAATTATTTGTAGTCATAGACGTTTAACTTATAAGCGAGTTTAATGTTTTATATTTAATATTAGTAAGACAAAATATTTAAATTATTATCAACATACACAAACATTAAACCTATATCATTTTGATTTTTAACTAAACATTTTATAACAATACAACTACCACATATAGATTGATATTTTCCTTGCTTGGGACAATTACTTTTTTTATATCTTCTCGAGTATTTCTCAATGTGTCAATTCTATTATTCCAAACCAATGAAGACAAATATCTGTTCATCTCTAATTCAGCTTAACATATTTTTAAAAACTTAATCACATGTAAGATCAGCACATTTAATAATAAATCTATAAAAATGGTTTTATATTTAAAAAGTTAATTCTGTTTCCTATTTTTAAGGAATATAGTTTTAAGAGATTTTATAGTGAATTGTTATAGGCAATGAAAACGGACAGAGTAGAGCTCCACGTCTACAGCTTTGAAGTGAAAGATACTGGAATATGATGATGTATTATAACGAGGTACCTGAACAGTGGATTAATTAACACTAGTCAAACGAGAAAACTTGTCATTATTATTGATTTTTTTTGTTGAATAAAATATTATTTCATATGATTACCATTATTATTGAGTTTTTATAAATTTAATATTATTTCATATGATTATCATTATTATTTAGTTTTTATTGAATAAAATATTATTTCATATGATTATCGTTATTATTGATTTTTTATTGAATAAAATATTATTTTATATGATTATCATTATTTAGTTTTTTATTGAATTAAAATAAAAGAGTTTTTTTATTGATTAAAATAATATTTCATATGATTATAATATTATTAAGTTTTTATTGAATTAAATATTATTTCATATGATTATCATTATTATTGAGTTTTTTTATTGAATGAAATATTATTTCATATGATTATCATTATTATTGAGTTTTTATTGAATAAAATAAGATTTCATATGATTATCATTATTATTGAATAAATAAAATTTCATATGATTATCATTAAATTGAGTTTTTTTTTTATTAATAACGTATTATTTCATATGATTATAATATTATTGAGTTTTTATTGAATTAAATATTATTTCATATGATTATGATTATTATTGAGTTTTTTATTTAATAAAATATTATTTCATATTGTTATCATTATTATTGAGTTTTTATTGAATTAAATATTTCATATGATTATAATTATTATTGATTTTTTTATTGAATTCAATATTTCATATGATTGACATTATCTTTGAGTTTTTTTTATTGAATTAAGTATTATTTAATATGATAATCATTGCTATTGAGTTTTTTATTTAATTAAATATTATTTCATATGATCATCTTTATTATTGAGTTTTTCTTTTATTGAATTTAATATTATTATTATTATTGAATAAAATATGATTTCATATAATTTTCATTATTATTGAGTTTTTATTGAATTACAGATTATTTCATATGATTATCATTATTATTGAGTTTTTTATTGAATTAAATAAAATTTCATATAATTATCATTATTATTGAGTTTTTTATTGAATTAAATATTATTTCATATGATCATCATTATTATTGAGTTTTTTATTGAATTTAATATTATTTCATATGATCATCATTATTATTGAGTTTTTATTGAATTATGATTTTCATGATTTTTTAGTTTTTTTATTGAATTAAATATTATTTCATTTGATTATCATTATTATTGAGTTTTTATTGAATTAAATATGATTTCACATGATTTTCTTTATTGATTTTTTATTGAATTAAATATTATTTCATATGATTATCATTATTATTGAGTTTTTATTGAATTAAATATGATTTAATATGATTATCATTTGTTAACGACTTTAAAGTTTTTCTCCCTTTAACATCCAATGTTTTTAAGTGGTATATTGAAAGATATGCTAATTCAATGAAGCCTGAGTAGCCATATTGTCATTAAATACCATCTTTACTGTTTGTATAGCAGACTTTACCCGGATATTAAATTGTATTATGTGTAACAACTCACCTGCCAAATCGATTGGCCCTTAAAATGTTTGTGTGTTGTATCAATACTAATTCATCTTCACATAATAATCAGACAATATATATATTGTACGGTTGTACTTCATTGTTTGGTGAGCATTGGATTAGATAGGCTTACCTAACATTTTTGAGCTGGCATTATCCATTTTGTTTGTGATTTATCCTTTTTGTTTATAGAATTTATAGAATTTTATGATCTTCACAGAATATATTCTTACAAAGTGCTGAAACATTATGGATTTAAATTTGCGACCCCAGTTTTTAAGAGTTTGTAACAGTTACTATTTTTTAAAAGTTGTTTTTACACTATAATTAATATATTTTTTCAAGTTTAAGAAATCATAATAAATTATTATATTTTTTAGAGTCAGTGAAAATTTTACATTTGAAATTTTAGATAGCTACGTTTGACTTATGATGTTTTTTACAAAAGAGACACCATTATTAAGGCCCAGATGCCACTCGAGGATATGGTTTAATCAGCATACAGTAGTCAATGTAACACTGTTGTCTTAATTGTTGGTAAATTTTATTACTTAAGGGAAACGGCTCATTAAGAAAATGTTTAGGTTGAACTTGAAAATGACGATATTATAGTCAGCTGGAAAGCAGGCAAATGGAAAAGTCTCACTGGTGTGCATTCTAAGAAAGAAACTTTGTTCATGGAATATATGTTTTCGTTTAGGCACAGATAAAGAGTGGGGAAAATTATTGATAGTTTTTCAGCTAGACGAGTGTTTCTCATGAAAGTTCGGCGAGGGGGACTATTGACTGAAACTCAGATGAGCACGTACCATGAAAATAATGATAAAGCAGAGACAGGCTATGAGAAAGAGTTTGCAGGGAAGAGAAAATGACATCACACACTAGGCTACGAAGTCTACTTTTAGCTCTGTCAAAGGAAGGGAACATGTGTTGGAATAGATACATCGAGATGATTGCCAAGACTGCTGCAAAGAAGGTGGGCTCTCTCTACCTTGCTAGAAAGTTACTTACACTTGAAAATATCCTATACCTCTACAAAGCTACCATTCGCCCCTGTATGGCGTATTTACATTTGGGTTGGCGCATCTGCTACTAGTCTCTCGCTCCTGGGTAGGGTTCAAAAGAGAGTCACCAACTTGATAGATCCTGAACTGTCATCTAAGCTTCATCCCCTGTCCCAGCGACACAATATTGCATCCATCCGTTTGTTTTACAAGTATTTTAATGGTGGATGTTCTGATGAACAACAAGCTCTTGTACCCCCTTAATGAAAATACCCGTGACAAACCCGATAAGCAGCTAAATCCCACCCCTTCATAGTAGAGATCACTAGATGTATGAAAGCCTTCTATTTTAATTGTTTCTTCCCCAGAACTGTATATCTATATAAAATTATGTATATGTATATAACATATATACATATATATATATATATATATATATATATATATATATATATATATACATATATATATACATACATATGTATATATACATATATATACATGTATATACACACATATATACACACACAGATATATACATAAATATATATATACACGTATATACACACACACATATATACATAAATATATATACGTGTATATACACATACACACACACACACACACACACACATATATTTTAAATGCCGAAAAAACAGTTTTTTGTTCAGTTGTCAAACAATTAAACCAAGTTCGATTCAAATTATTGTGTTTATGGTAAACATTAGGATTTTCACAGAAATCACGTAAATTTTACTTAAATAAACACATTTTTATTTACGAAAAAAATATTTTTATTGAATTGCAATAAAATTAAACCTTTTCTATGTTTAATATTATTTTAAGAATCAATATTTTTGAGGGAGATTGCAAAAAAAAAAATTCAGATTATTTTAAAAGTTATTGAATGGGATATTTTAAGCGTAAAACAATAACTTACCTTTCATATTGCATTGCAATAAAAAATAAACTTATTTTAATATTTAAGATTATTTTAAAGTTGTTGAATAATATTTTTGTAAAGTGAAAAAAATTAACTTACCTTCCATTCCAGGAATTTAATACGAAAAAGTCGTTTTTCTTTTGTGTCCAACGCAGAAAATGTGTTTGTTAGGATTTCTTAATATAATCGTTAGTAAATTGATACAAATTTTGTTTTGTGTGTCCAATTCATTAAGCAATTAAATATATGAAAATATAAAAGAATCAAAATTAAAAGACAAAAAACACGATTTAAACGTGAAATTATTATAAGAAGAAAAACATCAACTGCTTCAGAACAAAGAACTTATGTTCATCGTAAAACGGTGTAATCATTATTTTGTTCCTCGTGTAAAAGATTGAACATTTCATTATTATTTGGATTAGTCGAACTACTGTTTACATCCAAGATGAGAACAGTAATCCAAATAATCCAAATATAAAAAATGCAAAACTGAATATTTCACATAAACAATTCAAAAAGGAAGGAATTGAACAAATAATGAAGTCAATCAAATAACAAAAACTAGATTTGAACTAACAAGAAACAAAACATTAATCACATGATTACATTATGAAAATTGCCACTTATTTTTATCAGATTCGGTTTTCCTTGTCATGTTTTGCGCCCTCCTATGCATTACTGTATTATTACCTAATTTCATAGCGAAGTAACGCAATGCTGTAAAATGTCCCGATTCGCTAACGTGAGTATGAGAAAAAAATATAACACAAAACACAAATCGATACTTAACAACATTCAGTGTAATTTGCTCGCACCTTACTTGTTTATTATATATATATATATATTATATCATATTATATATATATATATATATATATATATATATATATATATATATATATATATATATATATATATATGTATATATATATATATATATCATATTATATATATATATATATATATATATATATATATATGTATATGTATATATACTGTGTGTGTGTGTGTGTGTGTGTGTGTGTGTGTGTGTGTGTGTGTGTGTGTGTGTTCAGATGAGATAATTCAGCGGAACCCTCGGTTTCAAACCTGATAATTAGGAACCGTTTCAGATACCCATATCAAGTTCTCTTCAGCTAATAGTCATCTCTTTTATAAACAGAAGTGAAAACATATATATACATTACGAGTTCACATTTAATTCTTGTTTTGTAAAACACCCCCACCCCATATTTATTGGATGCAGCGATTTTATTAAATTTAAATCTAATTTCATTTTTTTAAATACCTTTAATATTAACGCAAATATTATTTTTAAAATTAACCTTTAAAATTTTAAAATTTTCTCGGTGTCTAAATAAAATGTCAATTTAATTATATAGAAATGCATTTAAAATTTTCAAACAGTTCAAGGTTGCGGAGGAGGAGGGGACACTTATCTAACCTAAAGGGTTTTTCTACTATAGTAACCTCAATATTATTGTATTCCTTTTTTTTCTAATGGTTTTAAGTTGAAATAAATTGAAAAATACATTTTATAACGTATGATTTAAAAAAAAATAAAAATACAATTAAAATCCAAATTTACAAAGCAAAAAAAATAAAAATTAGAATTTAAAATTTAAATAAAAGTACTTTTTTTTAAAATTTAGATTTTAAATTCTCCCTCAGTATAAATGTCTCTCAACATCCTTGACGATGTCTCTCCCAGAATATAAATGTCATTCCTGTTATAAATGTTCCCCTCGTTATCTCTCATCCCGATATACACACGCACACTGATATATGTACACACGGTATATATACACGCACACTGATATATGTACACGCAGTATATACACACATTGATATATGTACACACAGTACACACACTCACACACGCTGATATATGTACACACGGTATATACACACACACATATATATGTACACGCAGTATATACACACATTGATATATGTACACACGGTATACACACACAGCGTTATCAAATTAGCAGAATAAAACGTTGGTGTTTTTTTTTCTCTCGTAATTGTATTAAAATTGATAAACTAAACCTGTTTTTCTTCTGTCGTCACAAATATAACTTTTAAAAGTATATTTTATATCATTTACATTAATTATCAGCGTTGTTTGCCTAAAATAATTTTTATAGTAAAGCCAGGAACTATGCTATATCATCGATGACCTCGACGACGACGACGGCACAAATAATTCCATGAGATTAAGATATGAAAAATATATAGCGTCTATTGGCATTTTTTTAAATTACTACTCATATAAGGGGAAATAACTCTTGAGATCGTATTTAAAAAAAATATATTTTTGTTTCATCCGTGCTTAGATATAGATAATGGGTACTTGTACAGTTTAATCACGGCATCAAATATACCCTTTAAATATACCCTTTAAATATACCCTATAAATAAGTTTTTTATTAGCACAAAAGAACGATACATAAGGTCCGACGTCAACACTATAAAGTAACCTGGTGGACACTACTGTAGAAGTATACAGAGCTAGCGCTATTGGGAGGTTTTGTATCCATACGAAACACAATACAACATTCTCCCCTCCATTAAATTAGAAAGTTCCTGCCGTGGGTGGAAAGTTCATTCAAGTATTAGTGTATGACGGTGGGTTGATCACAACCAATGCAAGGAATGTAGTTTAATAGTTCAGGTTCGCAATGTTAAAACTCACTAATTCAGCCAGCACAAGGAGTGCAATTTAATAGTTCTGATGCGCAAAATAAATTTAATCAAGATTCACTAAACTCTAGAATCACAAATTCAACTTATCTGGTGGTCTTCTACTACGTTCTGACCGTCGCAAAACAGGTGGTTCTACTGGTGGGGGTGAATTTTCCTCTTGCTGATCTGCTGCTGATTCTAGTTTCCGAGTCATGTGGGTGATCGGTGAATTAGAAGTCTTTCAACGGGGCCAAGTCACGGGTAGATACAGTCATCTGCCTACCCTCGTTAGATCGAACAAAGACATAATGGGGTTAGCATCTAGAAGTTAAACCTTATACACCAGAGGTTCAAATTTAGTTAACCGGTTGTGTCTCCGCATTTAAACAAAACCAGATTCGGTCATACAAGACAGTACCGCTGACCCGGTCACTGATCTTCTTGGGTGTTTAAACAGGCGCTCATGAGGTGCCTCATTTGTGGCTGTGGATATTAAAGACCGAATGAAATGGAGGGAGTCTGCTAAAACCTCTTCCCAGTGTTCAGTCCGCAAATCTTTGTCTTCCAATGCTAATGAAATAGCTTTCCACACTGTTCCATTCATTCGCTCCACTTGAACATCCCTTTGCGGGTGATATGGAGTGATGTAGCTGGTGGAGATCCCTTTGCCGTGCATATAATTATTGTACTCAGCACTCTTGAAACAACTCCCGTTATCTGAATGAACTTGGCTGGGCATGCCAAATATAGAAAACAGGTTGGAGCAAGATTGCAGTACACCATGAGTACTTGTGTCTTTGCAAGGGTATACAAATGGGAAGCGGCTGTATTCATCAACTAATACCAACATATACTTATTTGGGGTAGATGTATGTAAGGGTCCTTTAAAATCGAGGTTCAACCTCTCGAAAGGTTGAGTTGATTTGATTAAATGCCCATCAACAGGACAGAAAAGTCTTGGTAGGCACTTATTGCAAACAATACAGTCCTTTGTCATCTGCTGAATATCCTCAAGAGAGTAAGGGAGGTTTCTATTCCTTATGAAGACCATCATCCTTGTAATCTCAGGATTGCAAAAGGATCGATGCAAATTGAGGAGGTTGTTGCTACTATTCACAATAGCGAAAGAAGTATGTGTCAATGCGTCAGCTACAAGATTATTCTAACCAGGGCGATAGATAATGTCGAAATTGAAGCATGAAAGCTCCAATCTCCAACGAAGCAATTTATCGTTTTTTATTCAAAACAAATTTTACTGATTTCTTATCAGTAATAAGTTTGAAGTGCTTCCCCAAGACTTAATGGCGCCAATATCTAACTGCTTCTATAATGGCAGCCACTTCCTTTTCAACAGCGGGATGGTTTAGTTCAGAGCTGTGTAGAGTTCGTGAGAAAAAAACAACTTGTCTACCATTTGGGTTGAGGACTTTAGAAAGAGCACAATACCGCTGATTCAATATCTAGCTTTAGACTGTCAAATGCATTTCGAGCTTCCTGGTTAAAGGGAAATAAATTGGTCTCAATAAGAAACTGAATCTTATCAGAATACCGATGGATCCACTTTCAATAATACGAGAAAAAACCCAGGGCTCGCTTGGGTGACTTGCCGTCAGTTGGATAAGGGAGTTCTTTTAAAGGTTTCAACCTCTCGGGGTCGAGTTTAATTTGACCGTTGGGTCCAATGATATAACCGATGGAGCTCAGTTCATTCACAGAAAACACATCTTTCTTTATTGTACGCAATTTTACGTTTTTCTGTTACTTTGATAAATTTCGCCAGATTCTCATCGTGTTGCTATTGATCCTTTCCACAGATGAAAATATTGTCCAGGTATCCAAAGGTGTCGTTTAAATCCTCAGAACTATTAATTTTATCGACAATTCGCTGAAAACAAGCAACTTCGTATGTAACCCCAAACGGTATTCGAGTGAACTGATACAAACCGGAGTTAGCTTCAAAAGCAGTGAAGGGTTTAGCATTCTCATTGATAGGGATCTGGTGATATGCATTTTTCAGGTCGATTGTGCCGAATACTGAATACTGAGCAACCTTATTCACTACGTCATCCAGCCGGGAGAGGGTTAGGGTTAGGGTTAGGGTAGGCATCAAGGCTTGTGTACTTATTCGCAGTCTCAGAATAATCAATGACTATTCTTTTTTCTGATTATCGGATTTAACCACGACCATTTGTGCCCTCCAGGGGGAGTTTGAAGTTTCGATGATCCCCTCCTCTAAAAGGCGCTTAACCACTGAGTCAATGAACTTGCTATCACTTGCGCTATAACGTCTAGACTTGGTGGAAACCGGTTTGCAGTTCTTATTTATATTAGCAAAAAGTTCAGGCGGTTCCACCGAAGCCACACCGAGTCCACAAATCTCACTAGGAGTTGAACTCGCACCGTACTTGAAGGTAACGCTTTCATGTTTACTTTGAAAATCCAGTCCAAAAATCACATCACAAGAGAGGTTATTTAAAACTGACAGTTTCTGGTTGGGATACATACGTTTGTTAAAAAGTACGTTAGGAAAACAAGCACCTACTACTTTGGATGAGGTAAGATCCTCGGCTACTTTGGTACTGTCAGAGCTACCACTGTCCATTAGTGCTCTTATTGGCCGACCCAAAATGTGGATTTCTACGGTGGATCTCTGTAGGGACGATGGAACTGCCGAACTCGAACTTATAGAGGCTAAGGTTGGATAATGGACCGAGGCAGAAGTTGATTGAGTAGTATTATTTTATTTGCAGCATTTTGCAAAATGCCCGATCCGTTTACATCGATGACAAACACTCGATTTCGCTGGACATCGTTTTTGGGTGTTTATAATTCCCACACTTCCAACATTTAATTTCTGATTTAGCAGCATCCCAGCCAGCCTGAATGATCGGCCCATTACAGTGTTTGTCGGCTGATCGTCGGTTATGTAATGGGCCGATGATTGGCCGATCATTCAGGCTGGCTGGGATTTAGGTTTATTTGATTAAAATCCAAGTCCAATGTCTCTTCCTTCCCGTGGGCTGCAGAGGTTGGTTCCCGGTATCGTGCTGATGAATACGATTCCATATTCCTCGTTGCATTGTCAAACGTTCGGGCCTGGTCAAACATAGTGTCCAGGTCGAGTGTTTTATTTTACAACAAACGCTTGAAAATGGTATGGGACTGAATTCCGGCAATAAAGGCACACCGAATCGATTCATTAGCGTATATTGCCGCACTGACGTCCCTAAAATAGCAGCCCTTGCTAATATGACTTATAATGCCCGAAGATACTCGTCCAGACATTCTCTGTCTGTTGTGGCGAGTAGATGCCGTGCATTTTTGGTTTGATAAAGAGTTGCTCCAGTTTGAGACAGGCTTCTTCATAATTTCAGCAATCGCTGCGCTGACGTATTCGAAAATATCCGGTGAAATAAAAATTATCAGGACCGACAACTTGTTGAGATTTTCCCGAGGTAGTTCCGCTAAAAAATTTTGAACGTTGCAAGCCAGTGCTTAAATTCTCGCTCGGCATTAGATGAATTAGGATTTACGTCCAATAGAGAAGGCCTCATAGCACGATCCATTTTAAAATCATTTACTGTTTTTTACCCTTTTGTGCTATTAAAATTGTTGTAAATAAAACAAATGCTGAATACCCTTTAACTAAGTTTTTTATTAACACAAAAGAACGATACGTCAGGTCCAAAATCAACACCATGAAGTAACATGGCGGACACTGCTGGAGTAGTATACAGAGCTAGCGATCCGTCAGGGAGAGTGCTATTGGGACGTTTCGTATCCATACGAAATACAATACAACAGAGATGAAATAAATAGTCTTTATGACTAATGTGCAGATGAAATAAATAGTCTTTATGACTAATAGGGAGATGAATTAAACAGTCTTACCGTTGGAAGATGAGATTACTTGTTCTTGAAAGAAAGAAGAAATCATGATCGGAGAGAATGTTTACAGAAGTTTTATTATTACAAGAACGCCATTACTGGAAAAGCCGACCCTGGACTAGCCAGAAGCCCCCTCCCCCCCCCCCCAAAAAAAAACAATCCGCGATAACTGTCCTTCATATATAAATAACAATTTTTATGAACTCATAGCAAACATTATCATTATTACGGCTAATTCTAACTACCAGATTAATATCGACAAGATCAATCGTACACGAATTTTAATTATTAAATTACTAATCAAAACATTAAATGAATTTTAATTATTAAGTTACTGATACCGATATTAAATGACTTTTACTTACGTTACTGATAAAGATATTTAATGAATATTCTTTATTAAGTTATTGATAAAGATATTTAATGAATATTAATTATTAAGTTATTGATAAAGATATTTAATGAATATTAATTATTAAGTTATTGATAAAGATATTTAATGAATATTAATGTTTAAGTTATTGATAAAGATATTTAATGAATATTAATTTTTAAGTTATTGATAAAGATATTTAATGAATATTAATTTTTAAGTTATTGATAAAGATATTTAATGAATATTAATTATTAAGTTATTGATAAAGATATTTAATGAATATTAATTATTAAGTTATTGATAAAGATATTTAATGAATATTAATTATTATATTACTGATAAAGATATTTAATGAATATTAATTATTAAGTTACTGATAAAGATATTTAATGAATATTAATTATTAAGTTATTGATAAAGATATTTAATGAATATTAATGTTTAAGTTATTGATAAAGATATTTAATGAATATTAATTATTAAGTTATTGATAAAGATATTTAATGAATATTAATTATTATATTACTGATAAAGATATTTAATGAATATTAATTATTAAGTTACTGATAAAGATATTTAATGAATATTAATTATTAAGTTATTGATAAAGATATTTAATGAATATTAATTTTTAAGTTATTGATAAAGATATTTAATGAATATTAACTATTATATTACTGATAAAGATATTTAATGAATATTAATTTTTAAGTTACTGATAAAGATATTTAATGAATATTAATTATTTAATTACTGATAAAATATTAAATAATTTTAATTATTAAGTTACTGATAAAGATATTTAATGAATATTAATTATTAAATTACTGATAAAATATTAAATAATTTTAATTATTAAGTTACTGATACCGATATTTAATGATTTTTACTTAAGTTACTGATAAAAATATTAAATGAATATTAATTATTAAGTTACTGATACCGATATTAAATGAATTTTACTTAAGTTACTGATACCGACATTTAATGAATATTAATTATTAAGTCATTGATAAAGATATTTAATGAATATTAATTATTAAGTTATTGATGAAGATATTTAATGAATATTAATTATTAAGTTATTGATGAAGATATTTAATGAATATTAATTATTAAGTTATTGATAAAGATATTTAATTAATATTAATTTTTAAGTTACTGATAAAGATATTTAATGAATATTCTTTATTAAGTTATTGATAAAGATATTTAATGAATATTAATTATTAAGTTATTGATAAAGATATTTAATGAATATTAATTATTAAGTTATTGATAAAGATATTTAATGAATATTAATGTTTAAGTTATTGATAAAGATATTTAATGAATATTAATTTTTAAGTTATTGATAAAGATATTTAATGAATATTAATTATTAAGTTATTGATAAAGATATTTAATGAATATTAATTATTAAGTTATTGATAAAGATATTTAATGAATATTAATTATTATATTACTGATAAAGATATTTAATGAATATTAATTATTAAGTTACTGATAAAGATATTTAATGAATATTAATTATTAAGTTATTGATAAAGATATTTAATGAATATTAATGTTTAAGTTATTGATAAAGATATTTAATGAATATTAATTATTAAGTTATTGATAAAGATATTTAATGAATATTAATTATTATATTACTGATAAAGATATTTAATGAATATTAATTATTAAGTTATTGATAAAGATATTTAATGAATATTAATTTTTAAGTTATTGATAAAGATATTTAATGAATATTAATTTTTAAGTTATTGATAAAGATATGTAATGAATATTAATTATTAAGTTATTGATAAAGATATTTAATGAATATTAATTATTAAGTTATTGATAAAGATATTTAATGAATATTAATTATTATATTACTGATAAAGATATTTAATGAATATTAATTATTAAGTTACTGATAAAGATATTTAATGAATATTAATTATTAAGTTTATGATAAAGATATTTAATGAATATTAATGTTTAAGTTATTGATAAAGATATTTAATGAATATTAATTATTAAGTTATTGATAAAGATATTTAATGAATGTTAATTATTATATTACTGATAAAGATATTTAATGAATATTAATTATTAAGTTACTGATAAAGATATTTAATGAATATTAATTATTAAGTTATTGATAAAGATATTTAATGAATATTAATTTTTAAGTTATTGATAAAGATATTTAATGAATATTAATTTTTAAGTTATTGATAAAGATATTTAATGAATATTAACTATTATATTACTGATAAAGATATTTAATGAATATTAATTTTTAAGTTACTGATAAAGATATTTAATGAATATTAATTATTTAATTACTGATAAAATATTAAATAATTTTAATTATTAAGTTACTGATAAAGATATTTAATGAATATTAATTATTAAATTACTGATAAAATATTAAATAATTTTAATTATTAAGTTACTGATACCGATATTTAATGATTTTTACTTAAGTTACTGATAAAAATATTAAATGAATATTAATTATTAAGTTACTGATACCGATATTAAATGAATTTTACTTAAGTTACTGATACCGACATTTAATGAATATTAATTATTAAGTCATTGATAAAGATATTTAATGAATATTAATTATTAAGTTATTGATGAAGATATTTAATGAATATTAATTATTAAGTTATTGATGAAGATATTTAATGAATATTAATTATTAAGTTATTGATAAAGATATTTAATTAATATTAATTTTTAAGTTATTGATAAAGATATTTAATGAATATTAATTATTAAGTTATCGGTAAAGATATTTAATGAATATTCATTATTAAGTTACTGATAAAGATATTTAATGAATATTAATTATTAAATTACTGATAAAGATATTAAATTAATTTTAATTATTAAGTTACTGATACCGATATGTAATGAATTTTACTTAAGTTACTGATAAAGATATTTAATGAATATTAATTATTAAACTACTGATAAAGATATTAAATTAATTTTAATTATTAAATTACTAATAACAATATTAAATGAATATTAATTAAATTACTGATAAAGATATTAAATGAATTTTAATTGTTAAGTTACTATTAACAATATTAAATGAATATTAATTAAATTACTGATAAAGATATTAAATGAATTTTAATTAAAAAGTTACTGATAACAATATTAAATGAATGTTAATTATTAAGTTACTGATACCAATATTAAATGAATTTGTATTATTAAGTTATTAATAACAATATTAAATGAATTTTAATTATTAAGTTATTAATAACAATATTAAATGAATTTGTATTATTAAGTTATTAATAACAATATTAAATGAATTTTAATTATTAAGTTATTAATAACAATATTAAATGAATTTGTATTATTAAGTTATTAATAACAATATTAAATGAATTTTAATTATTAAGTTATTAATAACAATATTACATGAATTTGTATTATTAAGTTATTAATAACAATATTAAATGAATTTTAATTATTAAGTTATTAATAATAATATTAAATGAATTTTATTTATTAAGTTATTAATAACAATATTAAATGAATTTTAATTATAAAGTTATTAATAACAATATTAAATGAATTTTAATTATTAAGTTATTAATAACAATATCAAATGAGGTCATAAATAGTCTATTTGTACAAGCATCGATGAGGTCAACTAGAAACTTCAATATATGCGTCGTAAGAATTGGGAGAATATCTAGCTCACATAGCATTACAATGTAATAAGAATATTTTCATTTCCAGAATATGTGATGTGTGTGTGTGTGTGTTTGTTTATGGGTTAGTCAGGGATGGAAATGACACAGATTTTAATGGTTGATGGAAAAATGACTAATGAAAGGAAATGTTTTGCATATTTTTTTTAAATCTACAACTCCCAAATAAACAGTTATAAACTCCAAAATAAACAATATCAGTTATAATCAAATTTTACATATTAAGTTACTGACATTAATTTTAAATATGATTACTTCATTTGATTGACTTTGATAATTATGTATTAAGTTACTGACATTAATATTAAATATGATTACTTCATTTGATTGACTTTGATAATTATGTATTAAGTTACTGACATTAATGTTAAATATGATTACTTCATTTGATTGACTTTGATAATTATGTATTAAGTTAGTGACATTAATGTTAAATATGATTACTTCATTTGATTGACTTTGATAATTATGTATTAAGTTACTGACATTAATATTAAATATGATTACTTCATTTGATTGACTTTGATAATTATGTATTAAGTTACTGACATTAATGTTAAATATGATTACTTCATTTGATTGACTTTGATAATTATGTATTAAGTTAGTGACATTAATGTTAAATATGATTACTTCATTTGATTGACTTTGATAATTATGTATTAAGTTACTGACATTAATATTAAATATGATTACTTCATTTGATTGACTTTGATAATTATGTATTAAGTTACTGACATTAATGTTAAATATGGTTACTTCATTTGATTGACTTTGATAATTATGTATTAAGTTAGTGACATTAATGTTAAATATGATTACTTCATTTGATTGACTTTGATAATTATGTATTAAGTTACTGACATTAATGTTAAATATGATTACTTCATTTGATTGACTTTGATAATTATGTATTAAGTTACTGACATTAATTTTAAATATGATTACTTCATTTGATTGACTTTGATAATTATGTATTAAGTTACTGACATTAATATTAAATATGATTACTTCATTTGATTGACTTTGATAATTATGTATTAAGTTACTGACATTAATGTTAAATATGATTACTTCATTTGATTGACTTTGATAATTATGTATTAAGTTAGTGACATTAATGTTAAATATGATTACTTCATTTGATTGACTTTGATAATTATGTATTAAGTTACTGACATTAATATTAAATATGATTACTTCATTTGATTGACTTTGATAATTATGTATTAAGTTACTGACATTAATGTTAAATATGGTTACTTCATTTGATTGACTTTGATAATTTTATGGTCACTTTTTCAGATTTGATCCAGAATTCATGGAAGAGAAACAAGAAAATATTAAAACATTATCAAAAGGTGTCTCCTGCAGATCAAACAATAAAATATAAAACAAAAACAATAGATAAAAATAAAAATAAACAACAATAAAGAATGAAAAGTCGAAACGTTTTTATTACAGCAAATAGTAAATAGCAAGGTGAAAGGGCAGGTGGTTTACTTTTTGTTTTTGTTTCTTGGTGGGTTTTAAGGACTTGAGTATTTATTCAATATTTTTGAATAGCAGCTTTATAATCTCAAATTGCAAGCACTCGATTATTTATTCAATAATTTATTTGAATATAGGAAATAAAGTACCGAATTGGGATATTCATTTAAGGATGTTGACATTTAGCTCACATAGCATTACAATGTAGTAAGAATATATGTTCAATATATGTGTTTAGGGGTTAGTTACTTAAGGTAATGACACATATTTTAATGGTTGATGGAAAATGTCCGAATGACTGTTTTGCATATTTAAAAAAAATTATCCAACTCCCAAATCAATCAATCAATCATAAACTCAAAATTAAACAATATCAGTCATAATTAAAAATTAAGTATTAAGTTACTGACAAGAATATTCATTTGATTGACTTTAAGTTTTCTCCTGCAGATCAAACAATAAAATAAAAAAACTACAATAAAGAATGAATAGTCAAAATGTTTTCTTATTATATCAAATAGTAAGCAGCAAGGTGTATATGCAGGTGATTGACGTTTTTGTTTTGGTTCCTTGGCGGGTTTTTAATCACTTGAACATTTATCCAATATTATAGAATGGAAGATTACTAATCTCAGATTACACTCGATCATTTATTCAATAGTCAATTCATTTGCAGGCAACGGAATATAGGAAATAAGGTATCAAATTTGGAGATTCATTTTACGATGTTGACATCAGGGATTTCTACTGTTTAATGTAAAAACGTATTTTGTTAATTAATCCAATCAATGCTTAGATGTCTGTGTCGCTTTCTACAAATCTTAATAATGATATTGTTAAGCAAAAATTATAGCTTTATACCAAAACACTTCTGCATGCCTTCTGCTTGTTCTTCTTTGAAGTACCATGTTCTGGCATGTATGTATATATATATATATATATATATATATATATATATATATATATATATATATATATATATATATATATATATATATAGGGCGCGTCTGGTATTTGAGAACATCACTTATTTCATCTCTTTTATCTATTATTTAATCTTTCAGAAAATTAATTATGGCAGATAGTAATATAACTCAGGAAATGAAAAGACAGGCTGTATTAGTTGCAATAATGGCAGAACACAGTGATTTGCAAATTGCACAATTTCTAAAAGTTGCCTGATCGTTTGTTTTTAAAGTTCGCAAAGAATTAGAGGACAAAATGTCTCCTGTTGCTAAATGCAAAAAGCATCAACAAAGATCTGACAGCATCAGAACTCCTGAATTCGTTCAATGAGTTCAGAACATCATTAGAGAAGAGCCATCAAAAGTCAATGAGGTCAATTGCAAAAGATCTTAATGTCTCAGAAGCCACAATTCGTAGGACTTGTCTTGAAAATCTTTGATACAAGTCGTATGTTACGAAGAGAGTCCAGTTTATCTCCGAGACCACCAAAGAAAATCGGTTGGTAAGATCCAAGAGGCTTTTAAGCAAACTAAAGCATCATGTTGGGCAACACATTCTTTGTTTTGTTTCAGACGAAAAATATTTTGATCAAGACCAAATGGTAAACCGATGAAATGACAGATGACTACGTGCTGCCCATTCTGAAGTTCCAAGAGTCATGCACACAAAATTTCCAGCAACTGTTATGGTTTTGGGGATGGTTAGCAATGAGAGACATGTGATGCCACCACATTTCTTTTGTTTCAGATGGTAAATTCAAGCGGAAATTAATCTGCTATTTCTTATACATTTCAGCTGATCCATTTAGATGCAATTGTTCGAATATATCTGTAACTATTGAGTACAGTTGTTTATGTAGTTGTTGAATTTTTTCCTAACTGTTAATTCTCATACGTATAAATACGCTTGAATTCGTTGCAAAAATATCACGTCTTTCTATTTTAATTTTCGCATCAGAATATTGATATAGTGTGCAAGAATATAGATTTTCCTCTTTATTTTGAATAATTTATAAGTAATCAATTGTTCTCTTTATAATTTCAGTTGTTTTTAACAACAGTTTGGTTTTCTATGAATTGTGTGTCCTTTGGGTATTTTTAAAGATTGTTCCTCGTCCACTTACTGTTATAGCAATCAAAATAATATTTATATTTTTAAGAAATATTACCGTTTTAAACAATTCATTACTTATTTATTGTATTATATCCTCAAATTCATAAAATATCTATTAAGGATAGTTTAATCAAACAAGAGTCGTTTCAGGGTTTTTTTTAAGTAATACTGTTTTACTTGAAATTCTCACATGAATAAATGCGAATTCTTAGACTATGCACATATTTTGCAAGAAAATGACATTTTCTAATTGTGTAGTTTTTCATACGTTTCTCTAAACGTATTTTATGAGAACAAGAATATTCACATATTTTGCAAGAATACGGCTTTTCCCCGGTGTGAATTCTAATATGAGTCAGTAAATTTGTTATTTTCACATCAGGTTATTTCATCTTTATTTCATCATAAGAAATCAGTTGTTTCCTTTATAACTTCATTTGTTTTCAGCAACAGTTTGGTCTTCTATGAATTGTGTGTCTTTTGTATATTTTTAAAGATTTTTCTTCGTCCACTTACTCTTATAGTAATCAATATAATATTTACATTTTTCAGAAACATTACCGTTTTTAAACAATTAATTACTTCTTTAGATTGTATTATATTCTCAAATGTAGTTTTATATAAAAATATCTAATAAGGATAGTTTCATCAATCAGGAGTTGTTTGAGGTTTGTTTTAAGTAATACTGTTTTACTTGAACTTCACACATGAATAAATGTGAATTCTTGAACTTGCATTTTCTAATTGTGTATTTTTTTCATATGTTTCACTAAATTCGATTTTTCAGAAAAAGAATATTTACATATGTTGCAAGAATATGGCTTTTCCCCCGTGTGGGTTCTCATATGTTTCACTAACCGTGATTTTTGAGAAAAAGAATATCCACACACTTCACAAGAATGTGGCTTTTCCCCAGTGTGTATTCTTATATGTGTCACCAAAGATGCTTTTAAAGTAAAACAATATCCACAAACTTTACATGAATGCGGCTTTTCTCCAGTGTGAGTTATCATATGTGTCACTAGATTTGATTTTCGAGAAAAAGAATGTCCACACACTTCGCAAGAAAATGGCTTCTCTCCAGTGTGGGTTCTTGTATGTCTCATTAACCTCGATTTTTGAGAACAAGAATATCCACAAACTTCACAAGAATATGGCTTTTCCCCAGTGTGGGTTCTTGTATGTTTTACTAACGATGACTTTTGAGAAAAAGAATTTCCACAAACATCGCAAAAATATGGTTTTTCCCCAGTGTGGGTTCTCGTATGTGTCATTAAATTTGATTTACTAGAACAAGAATATCCACACACTTCACAAGAATAGGGTTTTTCCCCAGTGTGGGTTCTTATATGTTTTACTAACCTCGATTTTTCAGAACAAGAATATCCACACACTTCACAAGAATAGGGTTTTTCCCCAGTGTGGGTTCTTATATGTCTCACTAAATGTGATTTACCAGAACATGAATATCCACACACTTCACAAGAATAGGGTTTTTCTCCAGTGTGGGTTCTTGTATGTGTCACTAAATGTGATTCTTTAGAAACAGAATATCCACACACTTCACAACAATGTTGTTTTACCTTAGTGTTAGTACTTATGTGTTTTACTAACAATGATTTTTCAAAACAAGAATGTTTATACATTTTAATCGAATGTTGCTTTTATCTTTTATTCCAATTCACTTATTAGTTTGTTTAGCTGAGGAGGAGTTTCCTAACAGATAACAAACATTTATGCACTAATATATTCCACATATTTTTTAATGCTGAATTCTATATAAGTGCAATTGGTTTCCTTTAATCTGCATGAGTTTTGCCAATGTGTGTTCACATGCCTTAGTAAACCATATTTTGCAGAAAAATAATATTCTCACATTTCACAAAATGTGTTTTTCCAAATGAGTTCTCATATGTGTCACTAAATGTTATTTATATAATAAATCGCACACTTAATCAATGCCTTTTCCTCAGTTTAATTCTCATCTTCATTTAAGGTTCTAGATTTAATATCTTTTGATGTATTGTAAAATCAAGCATATAATTCACAAGTTTTCACAACTATTGCATACAATTTGTAAATAATATTGTCCAGTAATTAATAAATAATAAAGTCCAGCATAGAAATATTTCCACAGATGTCGCTGTTATCCTCTATATAAGGTAGTAAATATTTATAGCATAATATTTAAAGAAATTCATATTTCATTAAAATCCAATGATAGCGTTCAATCATGTTTAAAGAAAATCATATTTCATTAAAATCCAATGATAGGGTTCAATCATGTTTAATGAAAAGGATATTCCATTAAAATTCAATAGTAGCGTTCAATCATGTTAAGAAAAATTATATTCCATAAAAATTGATGAATAGGGTTCAATCAGGAACATCTGCAAAACAATAAAATTCTGTATTTTAGTATTTGCATTCACGTATTTGTATTCTGCTTATTGTTGTCAATATTATTGGATTAATTTCATCCAAAACATCATAGGAGTCACGTTAAAATAACATTTTCCAAACATTACACTGAACCAGTCGATACAGATGTTTCTTATAATATAATCGAGTTGAAATTCTATCTTGAGTTTTATATGATTTTAATTGTGGTAATAAAATACACACACATGTATATATGAATGTTACAATGAGAGTAAATTACAAAAATCCATGAAATATTTGCTTTCTTCAAGCACATACACATAAATGATCACGAAGAAATGAAATTCTATACATTTTAACTTTTCAAACTAATACACATTATTCATATATGCACAAATGCAAAGTGATCATAAATAAAATCGACAACACTGTTTTAATGTTTTGTTTATTTAGTAGACAAACTTTTAGTTGAGTGGAAATCATACAATGACATTCTATATATATATTTGTTAATCATATGATCTGATCTATTCTTTTCAATATTTTCTTATATATTTGTTAATCATATGATTCGATCTATTCTTTTCAATATGTTCGTATATATTTGTCAATCATATGATTCGATCTATTTTTGTTTATTTTTTCTTATATATTTGTTAATCATATGATTCTATCTATTCTTTTCAATCTTTTCTAATATATTTGTTAATCATATGATTCTATTTATTCTTTCAATCTTTTCTTATATATTTTTCAATCATATGATTCAATTTATTCTTTTCAATCTTTTCTTATATATTTTTCAATCATATGATTCTATCTATTCTTTTCAATCTTTTCTTATATATTTGTCAATCATATGATTTTATTTATTCTTTTCAATCTTTTCTTATATATTTGTCAATCATATGATTCTATTTATTCTTTTCAATTTTTTCTTATATATTTGTTAATCATATGATTCTATCTATTCTTTTAAATCTTTTCTTATATATTTGTCAATCATATGATTCTATTTATTCTTTTCAATCTTTTCTTATATATTTGTCAATCATATGATTTTATTTATTCTTTTAAATCTTTTCTTATATATTTGTTAATCATATGATTCTATTTATTCTTTTCAATCTTTTCTTATATATTTGTTAATCATATTATTCTATTTATTCTTTTCAATCTTTTCTTATATATTTGTCAATCATATGATTCTATTTATTCTTTTCAATCTTTTCTTATATATTTGTCAATCATATGATTCTATTTATTCTTTTCAATCTTTTCTTATATATTTGTCAATCATATGATTTTATCTATTCTTTTCAATCTTTTCTTATATATTTGTTAATCATATGATTCTATCTATTCTTTTCAATCTTTTCTTATATATTTGTTAATCATATGATTTTATCGATTCTTTTCAATCTTTTCTTATATATTTGTTAATCATATGATTCTATTTATTCTTTTCAATCTTTTCTTATATATTTGTGAATCATATGATTCTATCTATTCTTTTCAATCTTTTCTGATATATTTGTTAATCATATGATTCTATTTATTCTTTTCAATCTTTTCTTATATATTTGTTAATCATATGATTCTATCTATTCTTTTCAATCTTTTCTTATATATTTGTTAATCATATGATTCTATTTATTCTTTTCAATCTTTTCTTATATATTTGTTAATCATATGATTCTATCTATTCTTTTCAATCTTTTCTGATATATTTGTTAATCATATGATTCTATTTATTCTTTTCAATCTTTTCTGATATATTTGTTAATCATATGATTCTATTTATTCTTTTCAATCTTTTCTTATATATTTGTTAATCATATGATTCTATTTATTCTTTTCAATCTTTTCTGATATATTTGTTAATCATATGATTCTATTTATTCTTTTTAATCTTTTCTTATATATTTGTTAATCATATGATTCTATTTATTCTTTTCAATCTTTTCTTATATATTTGTTAATCATATGATTCTATTTATTCTTTTCAATCTTTTCTTATATATTTGTTAATCATATGATTCTATTTATTCTTTTCAATCTTTTCTTATATATTTGTTAATCATATGATTCTATTTATTCTTTTCAATCTTTTCTGATATATTTGTTAATCATATGATTCTATTTATTCTTTTTAATCTTTTCTTATATATTTGTTAATCATATGATTCTATTTATTCTTTTCAATCTTTTCTTATATATTTGTTAATCATATGATTCTATTTATTCTTTTCAATCTTTTCTTATATATTTGTTAATCATATGATTCTATTCATTCTTTTCAATCTTTTCTTATATATTTGTTAATCATATGATTCTATTTATTCTTTTCAATCTTTTCTTATATATTTGTTAATCATATGATTCTATTTATTTTTGCAATCTTTTCTGATATATTTGTTTATCATATGATTCTATTTATTCTTTTCAATCTTTTCTTATATATTTGTTTATCATATGATTCTATTTATTCTTTTCAATCTTTTCTTATATATTTGTTAATCATATGATTCTATTTATTCTTTTCAATCTTTTCTTATATATTTGTTAATCATATGATTCTATTTATTCTTTTCAATCTTTTCTTATATATTTGTTAATCATATGATTCTATTCATTCTTTTCAATCTTTTCTTATATATTTGTTAATCATATGATTCTATTTATTCTTTTCAATCTTTTCTTATATATTTGTTAATCATATGATTCTATTTATTCTTTTCAATCTTTTCTTATATATTTGTTAATCATATGATTCTATTTATTCTTTTCAATCTTTTCTTATATATTTGTGGATCATATAATTCTATTAATTCTTTTCAATCTTATCTTATATATTTGTTAATCATATGATTCTATTTATTCTTTTCAATCTTTTCTTATATATTTGTTAATCATATGATTCTATTAATTCTTTTCAATCTTATCTTATATATTTGTTAATCATATGATTCTATTTATTCTTTTCAATCTTTCCTTATATATTTGTCAATCATATGATTCTATCTATTCTTTTCAATCTTTTCTTATATATTTGTTAATCATATGATTCTATTTATTCTTTTGAATCTTTTCTTATATATTTGTTAATCATGTGATTTCATTTATTCTTTTCAATCTTTTCTTATATATTTGTCAATCATATGATTCTATTTATTCTTTTCAATCTTTTCTTATATATTTGTTAATCATATGATTCTATTTATTCTTTTCAATCTTTTCTTATATATTTGTCAATCATATGATTCTATCTATTCTTTTCAATCTTTTCTTATATATTTGTTAATCATATGATTCTATTTATTCTTTTCAATCTTTTCTTACATATTTGTTAATCATGTGATTTCATTTATTCTTTTCAATCTTTTCTTATATATTTGTCAATCATATGATTCTATTTATTCTTTTCAATCTTTTCTTATATATTTGTTAATCATATGATTCTATTTATTCTTTTCAATCTTTTCTTATATATTTGTCAATCATATGATTCTATCTATTCTTTTCAATCTTTTCTTATATATTTGTTAATCATATGATTCTATTTATTCTTTTAAATCTTTTCTTACATATTTGTTAATCATGTGATTTCATTTATTCTTTTCAATCTTTTCTTATATATTTGTCAATCATATGATTCTATTTATTCTTTTCAATCTTTTCTTATATATTTGTTAATCATATGATTCTATTTATTCTTTTCAATCTTTTCTTATATATTTGTTAATCATATGATTCTATTTATTCTTTTCGATCTTTTCTTATATATTTGTCAATCATATGATTCTATTTATTCTTTTCAATCTTTTCTTATATATTTGTCAATCATATGATTCTATTTATTCTTTTCAATCTTTTCTTATATATTTTTTAATCATATGATTCTTTCTATTCTTTTCAATCTTTTCTTATATATTTGTCAATCATATTATTCTATTTATTCTTTTCAATCTTTTCTTATATATTTGTTAATCATATGATTCTATCTATTCTTTTCAATCTTTTCTTATATATTTGTCAATCATATGATTCTATTTATTCTCTTCAATCTTCTCTTATATATTTGTCAATCATATGATTTTATCTATTCTTTTCAATCTTTTCTTATATATTTGTCAATATTATGATTCTATTTATTCTTTTCAATCTTTTCTTATATATTTGTTAATCATATGATTCTACCAAATATTTTCAATCTTTTCTTATATATTTGTCAATCATATGATTCTATCTATTCGTTTAAATCTTTTCTTATATATTTGTCAATCATATGATTCTATTTATTCTTTTCAATCTTTTCTTATATATTTGTCAATCATATGATTCTATCTATTCTTTTCAATCTTTTCTTATATATTTGTCAATCATATGATTCTATTTATTCTTTTCAATCTTTTCTTATATATTTGTCAATCATATGATTCTATCTATTCTTTTCAATCTTTTCTTATATATTTGTCAATCATATGCTTTTATTTATTATTTTCAATCTTTTCTCATATATTTGTCAATCATATGATTCTATCTATTCTTTTCAATCTTTTCTGATATATTTGTCAATCATATGATTCTATTTATTCTTTTCAATCTTTTCTTATATATTTGTTAATCATATGATTCTATTTATTCTTTTCAATCTTTTCTTATATATGTGTTAATCATATGATTCTATTTATTCTTTTCAATCTTTTCTTATATATTTGTCAATCATATGATTCTATTTATTCTTTTCAATCTTTTCTTATATATTTTTCAATTTGTTAATCTAATTAATCAATGAAGCGTGTGTTTGAGAAATATATCTTTTCACCCCTAATTCATCTGAATACAAACATTATTTGTAACTACAGACTTTTAACTGATAAAGGTATAAATGCTTTACCTGTCTTTAACTATCAGTACGGCCACAGTTTTAGTTACTAATTATAATACGTATTATATTTCTTAGTCAATTTTAACTAGGTATTTCCTTTAATCAAAATAATAGTGCGTTTTGTAATCCATGTCAATCGAATGAATTAATTTAAGTAAGCTTGTTTATATTGTGTGTGGTTTATAAAACTTCAAATGTATGAAATTATTGTTTCCCCTTCACGTAATAATAATAATAATAATAATAATAATAATAATAATAATAATAATAATAATAATAATAATAATAAAATATGTAGTGTGCATTGGATAAGACAGGGTTTCATAACAATTTAGTATGTGCAATTATTTTGTGTGTTGTTTTATAAGACTTCAAACGTATGAAATTATTCGATTCGAAGTGGAGCACAAATTAATCAGTGTAGACACCATTGCTTTGGATAGAGGTGAAACCTGATTCGCAAGGATATTACAAGACGGTTTCAGCAACACTCTCAAAATTTAACAAACACTTAGTACCCATATTATCATTTATTATCCTCTTAGGGAACACTATATTCAGTCATTAAATTGAAGTTATGTGACTGGGAATTGTATGCGTTTCACATATTATTTCTTCAGGAAATGTTGAAATATGTTGCAATTTAATTTGTGAACCCAGTTTGAAGGACATTTTAATAATTACTTTTTAAAGAACAGTCAAAACTTTTTAGTAAATGTAAGACAATTGTAATTCTGATATATTTTTGCTAGTGAAATAATTTTCTGTTTGGAATTTTACACATCTATTTTAGATCTTTGTTATTTCCATTCATATATTCCTGTATATCTGCTTCTGTTTATAATTTGTTTTATTGTGAATGTCAATTAACCGTTAATCTATGAACCCCAAACAAAAAAATATATCAATTTAAAAGCTTTTTAAACTTGCAAAAAGGTTATTCCTATTCTATTAAAACTACTCTAAATCCTACACGAATATTGTTGAATTGTTGTCAATTGTTTTCAATCTTTTTATCATAGCAGAAAGACTTTTTTATATTTCGCAGAAAATATTTGAAGAATGTTTTCATTAATTAAAACGTTAACTTACAACTGATAATAAATAGAAAATATTTGAAGCATTTTCATTAATTAAAACGTTAACTTACAACTGATAATAAATAGAAAATATTTGAAGCATTTTCATTAATTAAAACGTTAACATACAACTGATAATAAATATAAAATATTTGAAGCATTTTCATTAATTAAAATGTTAGCTTACAACTGATAATAAATAAAAAATATTTGAAGCATTTTCATTAATTAAAACGTTAACTTACAACTGATAATAAATATAAAATATTTGAAGGCTTTTCATTAATTAAAACGTTAACATAACTGATAATAAATAGAAAATATTTGAAGCATTTTCATTAATTAAAATGTTAGTTTACAACTGATAATAAATGACGTTAATTTGAAACACTCAAGTTTATAGAACTTGTATTTCTTAGTTGAACATAAAAATACGTTTTAAGTCTTATTTGTGGTGTATGTGATTCTTGTCAAATTTGGAAGAGAGGGAGAAAATGATAGACGACATTGTAAAACATAGGTTAATGATGTGTTTATTGCAAAGTTAATTAAAATAATTAAAATTGACTTTTGTCAAACATAACTTAATCCCTACACAAACTAATATCGTGCTGTTATAGTTTATAATATTTATATACTTTTAATACCGTTGGCTAACTTCATGGTGAAAAGGGAGCAGCTATGCATAAGTCTTCCCTGCCAGTACATCGCCGCTCCATCATCAAGACTCCTACAATGCCTTCACCTTGGCCACACATGGTAACTGGGTGCCTTGCGGCCCCAGGCTACACCTGTAGATCTCAGAGTAGTAGGAGACCCCAGAGGTAGTGCGTTATGGCTCACCAATGTATGGACATGCCCTGGCACACTACCAACCCCTATCCCACTGTCTTGTGGGTGCCCTTGGTTGGGCGAAGACTCGGGTAACCAACCGAAATCAAACACCACTGCCTTGTGGGCTTTATCGCAACAAAAGGCTAAGAGATGGGAATTCAATTAGCGGACAAGATAGGGCGACTGTCTACCTCACTTACTTTTGGCCAGAAGCTGTGGCCTCTTCTGCTGCCAATCGTCGCGGGTTTGCTCCACTGGAAATGAGCATTGGAGATTCAGAGGATACTTATCTCATGCGCAACAGATAATTCACCTAAACTGCACAAGCAAGTTAGGAGCCAAAATGGAAAGTCCTGTACCGAGGGATAAAGCACTGAGGCCCCAACCAGTCATCTTCGAGGCTGACGGACTGCATGATGATGATGATGATGATGATGATGATGATTGTGATGATGATGATGCTTTTAAGATGTAAATGAATGTATTGATATTCATAGAGATAGTTTACTTGACGAAATGTAGCATCCCTCTACCTGTTCTAAAAGTACTTTAACGATAAATGCTCTGACAAACTGCAAGCACTTGTACCCCATCGACGTAAAAAAAAACAACAAACCCAACAAGCAGCAAATCCCACCCCTTCACAGTTGAGATCCCTAGAGGTAAGAGAGCCTTCTACTCCATTAGTTTCTTCCCTAGAACCGCTAGATTTTGGAATTCCCTTCCAGGTTCCTGCTTCCTCAACTGTACTGACATGCAGAAGTTCAAGTGTAACATGAACTGACATTTTGCTGCCCAACTCCCAACATAGTACTCCTGTAGCTTATGTCCCTGATAGTATCCCCCTACATCAAAGTGGCAATGTGCCTTGTTTGGGATGAAAATGTAATATATACATATATATATATATATATATATATATATATATATATATATATATATATATATATATACATTCATAGAGAATGGTTACTTGACAAAATAATTGCAAACTAAAACTTATTAGAAGAATTAAAATAATTTTTTAAAATGTAATGCAATCCTGATAGTGTTATACATTTTTTAATACATATTTTCTTGGATTCAAATATAAATGTTAGCGTAACAACTGCTGACTAAAATAGCTAATTATTAATAAGATACTTCTAATACATTGTTATTTACTTCATAAACCATTTACATTCACACCAAATAAAGAGCATTGAGACATAAGTGGATGCTATGTGAGAGAGAGGCATACAAATAAAGGCACCGTAAGTAATTAAACTAAATGTAAAAAATTGTTTCCCACTTTTTTTACGATCACCAATGTAAACAGGTTTGCATGTGAAACACTTAACGTGCATGCGGCTAGATGAACAGTTTTGGTTTGTAATCCTAATATTTTGGATTTTATATATTTTAAAATAAATTTAATAGATAAACAGTTTTTTTTTTCATGATAAAATTGTATCTTTGTTTTTTTAAGGAGGGATAATAGTTTGTGTGTTGTTTGGATCCTAATATTTTATCTTTTATATATATTTTACCCACTTTTTTTACGATTACCAATGTGCATGTGGCTAGATAAAAAGTTTTGATTTTTCATCCTAAAATTTGTTTTTTAAAGAAGGTGTAGGGGAATAAAAGGAACAACACTGGGTTACAGAGTGATGTCCCTTGAAAAGGATTGACAGAGTTTGGACACGTGTTGAGTCTGCACATAAATTCTCCTCTCGTGAAACAATGTCGGACAAACCAGAGTAGAATTCTAGACTGATTGATCCCCCAACACTCAGCCGGTAAACCCACTATTGAAGTGAGTAATGTTTTATTGTGTTGCTCGGTATTGCAGTGTTGTCATGTGTTTGTGTTTGTCAATAAATATTTGTCTATTGTACTTGTGTTACATTTAGTATTTATTTATGCTGGTTTGAACCTTAACACTTACCACAAGGGATGTTACATTTAGTATTTATTTATGCTGGTATGAACCTTAACACTTACCACAAGGGATGACAGCCTGTGTGTTCTTTGGGGAGGGTGCATATATTAATCATACATTCTAGTTTTTGTGGTTTTAAGTAAAAAACACCTCCCATCATAGGTAATACAATTTCAATTTTAATTATATTTTTTGTTGTTTTAAATAAAAAAAACACCTCCCATCATAGGAAATACAATTTCAATTTAAATTATATTTTTTGTTGTTTTATATAAAAAACCCTCTCCTCATAGGTAATAAAATTTCAATTAAATCCTATTTTTTGCTGTTTTTAATTAAAAAGAAACGCCTCCCCTTATTAGTAATAATGTTATTTAGAAAGCTATTCTTACCACGAGAAAGAAGGTCCTTGCTCATTAATTTATACTTTCAACTAACAAATAAATATAAGGAACATTTTCTGTGTTATAACTTATTTACTTTTTTAAAAATTAGTACGTTACTTTAGAAGAAAAAAATGCTTGATACAAAATGGTCATCTCAGAAGTTTCTATAATCGTCTAAAAAATTGCAAAAACAAAAAATACTCATAGAAAATCAATAAGAATCAGGATGACAGCTTTTGCAAAATTTTACGTCAAATGAATTTTACAATATCTCTTGTTTTTTTTTTGGTTTTTTTAAATTTTTAAGTGAAAGTACAGAATAGTTAACAGCATATTATATCTAATCCCCATATAAAAAACGTACGAAACCAAAAACTAATATGAATCCCCCGTCTCCTCCCCCTGCAACAAAAATTTGAAACTGCGAACGATTAAAAGTATCATTGACTGGTAACTGGTCATAAAGTGGGTGATAATTTTACATTAAATTATATAGGAAAGTGATCCCCACTCTAAAATTTGAAATAATTATTATAAATTCATAATTCCTTTAGTTTTAAGGCTATATAAACTTAATAGTACACAAATAAACTCCATTTTTCTTTCGGGTTAAACTATGCTGGGTTAGATTATAAAGACTTACGAATATTGTTTTCTACATTAAGTAATTGCTAATTGATGATAATTGATCATTTAATGTAAACTTTATAAAAGAAAGTGATGCAGATTTTAAAATATTACAAATTGGATGAAACATACAAATTAAAACGGAATTCTTCAACGATATAATTTTTTTTTAATCTTAAAACAATGAAATACAAAAAAAGGTTTCGTGTTTTTAACAAAAAACTTAATTCGATCTTCAAATTAAATTATTTTTTTCTAAAAAAATCACACAAGTTTTACAAAAATAATCATATATTGGTGCTAATCCATTTCCTGATCCGCACTATTTTTTTTAAATCGTATTACCAACTTTAATTAAAGTTTTATGATATGTTTTTTTTTATATTATTATTCAATTGTACGGTTAAAGTATAGAATAGGTACAAACACCCCTCCTCATGTTAAGAATTTTTTTTTTTTTTATAAATAATAACGTTATTATTTCAGCACGGATCAATAAGTGCACTAGTACCCATATTTTAACAAAAATCTAAATATCACATCGAATAAAATATTTTAAAGATTTTTTAAAAAATCATACTATTATTATCATTATATTTTATGGATTGCAAAAACAACAATGAATAAATAAGCTTATTTTAATGGTTAAAAATATATTAAAAGTTATAGATTAAGTTTTTTAGGGTAAAAAATGAAAAAAGATACAAACTTACTTTTCTTTTCAGGAATTCAATGCGAATAAAAAAAGGGATTGTTTTAATCATACTACTATTAATATTAATATTAACTAATAAAATATGATATAATATTTTATTAGATTACAAAAATAAAAATAAGTAAACTTATTTTAATGGTTAAGATTATATTAAAATTTATAGATTAGATTTTTTAGTGTAAAAAAAAAGAAAAAAGATACAAACTTACTTTTCTTTCCAGGAATTCAATACGAATAAAAAAAGGGACTGTTTTAATCATAATACTATTAATATTAATATTAACTAATAAAATATGATGATATAATATTTTATTAGATTACAAAAACAAAAATAAGTAAACTTATTTTAATGGTTAAGATTATATTAAAATTTATAGATTAGATTTTTTAGTGTAAAAAAAAAAAGAAAGAAACGATACGAACTTACGTATATTTGCAGGAATTCAATACGAAAAAAAATTGGGATGAATTCGTTTTTCTTTTGTGTTCAAAACAGACAATTTGTTTTGTTTGTTAGAATTTCTTTAGTGAATTTACCGAACTTTTGTTTTGTGTGTCCAATTCATTAAGAAATAAAATATATGAAAATATAAAAGAATCAAAATTAAAAGAATAAAAACACAATTTAAACACAAAATTATGTAAATAGAAAATCAACTGCTAAAGAACAAAGAACTTAAGGTCATCGTAATAACACGGTGTAATCATTATTTCGTTCCTCGTGTAAAAATGTCTGTTTATTTGTTAAATGTGCCGATTTGTTTCCCTATCAAGTTTAGATTGTATTTGTCAATGTGTTGGGGATTTCTTTATAAAATGTCTTTTCTTTTTTGTATGTCTCATTTATTAAAATAAAAAAAAGATACATGAAGGTTTAAAAAGCAGGTTTATTTATTTATTTTTTGGAAGATTGATTGTTTCATTATTAATTGGATCAGTAAAACTATTCTTAACATTCAAGATAAAAACTGTAGGCAGAATAATCGGCAGATTTGCCGTTTCATATTTGTATTACTGTACACATAGCTTCGAAAGAGTTGTCACAAAACATGAAGATTTTAAATCTTCATATTTTATTTATTATTTTAGAAGACTGAACATTTCATTATTAATTGGATTAGTCAAACTATTGTTAACATCCAAGATGAGAACTGTAGTCAAAATAATCAGCAGATTTACCGTTCAGTTGTACAAATAAGATACATGAAAATTTAAAATTCAGGTTTATTTTTTAATTTCATTTTTATTTATTTATTTTTTGGAAGACTGAACATTTCATTATTATTTGGATTACTCCAAGATGAGAAGTGTAGTCAGAATAATCGGCAGATTTGCCGTTTAGTTGTACAAATAGCCTCGAACCATATAATCACAAAAGGGACTCTTAAAGGCAAACACCGGTATCGAGCAGAAGTTTGTTTACATGTTTCACAAAGTTTAAATGACTAAAATATAATCACGTAATTATTGAAAATGTGATCATGTGATTAAAATTTAATTTTTTTAACCACGGTGTTTAACAAATTTAAAAAAAATCATGAAAGATGAAGTTTTAAAATGATTAAACGTGTTTTATTTTATAATTTAAAATGAAAAACGTTGAACAATAAAAATAACATTTTCAGTACTTATGTATTGTTGGTACTGTGCTGAAATGATGTTATTTTATTGAAAGCCATTCTTAACATGGGGTGGGTGTTTTGTAACTATTCTGTGATTCCACCTTACAATTAAAAAAGAAAAAAAGATATCGTAAAACTTTAATTTAACCTGAAAAACTATTTAAAAATAGCGCGGTACCAAAAATGCATAAGCACCAAATTTTGGTATAATTTTACAATAGATATTTTTTCTCGGATGCATATGACGGCAGATAGTACTATGTTATTTTTATATAGTTTTTATTTTTTCAGTTTAAATTCAAGTTTCACGATTTTTTAAAAAAAGTTGTAATGTGGAAGTATAAATTAGTTACAAAACACCCTCACCTCCTCATATTAAGGATGGTTTGCAAAATAATAACGTTATTATTTCAGCTCGGCACCAAAAATACATACGTATCCAAAATTTAATTTTTATTGCTCAATGTTTTTTCATTTTAAATTATAAAATAAAATGGGAACTTGTACATTTTAATAAACACATTAAAAATGAAAATAGCGAAACAAAAAAAGGGTTATATTGTACGCATCCATTATGGAATGAAGTTCTCTGGAAAAAACTTTCACTTAATTTGGTCAAGTAGTTTTTTTTTTAAGCAAAAAAACAAAAAAAAAACAACAACAATTTGTTATGATACAATACCAATTTTTAAGAAGAAAATCTATTATTTAAGATGTGAAGGATGTGTCGGCACTTTAGACTGAGTTATCTCCCCATAGCGTGTTCTAAAAATCCAAACACGGCCATCTTCAGCGCGCTGTCATATTAACATGTTTTTCCGCCGTAAAAAAAAAAAAAAAAAATTCTCTGAATTTTTCTTTCAGAGAACTTGTCCATAACGTATACGTACAATATAACTTCTTTTCAATATTTTCATTTTTTAATGTCTTGGTTAAACTGCACAAGTACCAATAAAACATATTTAATCATTTTCATAAATGTGGTAACGAAAAATACCTGTGCACATCATTCAACTTTGTTTGGATGCCCAATTTTCGAGGTGATGGTTGATTGGTTTAACCAATAGACACATTAATTCTGCGGTAGTTTGTCAGAGGTTTTCATTCATCAATCAATATCGAAAGAAGACACTTTCAGTTGTTGAAGGCGACAGCTCGGCGGATTTCTTACGCTTACGAGATTGATATGTTCAGAGCAAACGTTGGTAATGTATACATGCAGATTAGATTATATCAGAACGTTGCAATTGAAGTGGATGATAAACTGGTCGAGAGAATTGGCCTTTTTGTGGCGTGTATAGAAACGGGCAATTGGGAAAACAGAAACAAGGAGTCCTTACACTCGTTTGTGAGAGATGAAGAGATACAGACGGGAGTTAACTGGAAATTAAAGTGGTTTTCTGCTCCGAATGAGACGTAGGGTAGAATTTCTGATTTTGATTATATTATCGGGGTGAGCGCATACGCAGACCCCACACTTAGATATAGCACGTCCAAGTCATCAATATTTAAGCCGATCGCAAAGGTCAACCCAACCGCAGTGCAATAAAAGGGCCGCACTCTGGGGGAACAACATTTATGATCACCGTTACCCCTATGTAAGGTAAGGGTATTTATTTGCTCCCTCACCGAGCAAATTAGGCACAAGGCCGATTTTAATGTGAGGAGTGAAGGGGAAATGGGGACCAACTCCCCGGGGAGTAGGGGAGCTGGATAGTGACAATTGGTATGAAGCGTTGTCCCTACATTGACCAAGGTCTTTGCTGGTCTTTGCTTGACACTTGTTGCCCAGACCCCAAAGGGCCTGGGTCTGACTTACGTCAGGTAGGTAGTTATTTGCTCCCCCACCGAGCAAATTAGGCACAAGGCCGATTTTTAAAGTGAGGAGTGAAGGGGAAATGGGGACCAACTCCCCGGGGAGTAGGGGAGCTGGATAGTTACAATTGGTATGAAGGGTTGCCTCTACATTGATCAACGTCTTTGCTGGTCTTTTCTTGACACTTGCTACTCAGGCTCCGAAGGGTCCGGGCCTGACCTACGAAAGGTACGTATTTATTTGCTCCGCCACCGAGCAAATTAGGCACAAAGCCGATTTTTAAAGTGAGGAGTGAAGGGGAGTATTTATTTGTTCCCACACCGAGCAAATTAGGCACAACGCCGATTTTTAAAGTGAGGAGTAAAGGGGAAATGGGGGCCAGCTCCCCGGTGAGTAGGGGAGCTGGATAGTGACAATATGTATGAAGGGTTGCCCCTACATTGACCAAGGTCAGGTATTTGCTGGTCTTTGCTAGACACTTGCTACCTAGACCCCGAAGTGCCCGGGCCTGACTTACGTCAGGGAAGTAAAGGTATTTATTTGCTCCCCCACCGAGCATATTAGGCACAAAGCAAATTTTAATGTGAGGAGTGAAGGGGAAATGGGGATCAACTCCCCGGGGAGTAGAGGAGCTGGATAGTGACAATTGGTAGGAAGGGTTGCCCCTACATTAACCAAGGTCTTATATGTGGGGTTGCCCCCACATATGGTCTTTGCTGGTCTTTGCTTGACACCCGCTGCCCAGGCCCCGAAGGGCCAGAGGCAGGGAAGTATAAAATTTTAAGGCCGCCCACTAGTGTTTTTATATCATGCATTCATACACTCACCACTGACAGTAATCAATAAAATACTAAATATGTTCCATATAATTCTCACCAATATCAGTATATCACATTTTATTCACCAATAACAAAATTCATAACAAAAAAATTACTATCATTTAAACTTACAAACATTTTCACAAAATACCTTAATTAATTATTAAGTTACTGATAACAAAATCAAATGAATATCAATTATTAAGTTACTGATAAGAATATTAAATGAATTTTAATTATTAAGTTATCAACAACAATATTAAATGAATTTTTATTATTAAATTACTGATATGAATATTAAATGAATTTTAATTATTAAGTTACTAATAACAATATTAAATGAATTTTAATTATTCAGTTACTAATAACAATATTAAATGAATTCTAGTGGACCTTTTTCGAGGGAATATCTAGCTCACATACCATTACAATGTAATAAGAATAGTTGCATTTCAAAAATATGCTAAGGGGTTACTTAAGGTAAGGACACATATTTTAATGGTTGATGAGAAAATGCGTGATGATATGTTTGCATATTTTAAAAACTTTCTCCAACTGCCAAATCAAGCAATCAGAAACTCCAAAATCAACAATATCAACCATAATTAAATTTTAAGTATTAAGGTACTGACATTAATATTAAATATGGTTAGTTCATTTGATAATTTTATGTTTATTTTTCAGAGTTGATCCAGAATCCATAAAAAAATAATGAAGCAAAAAAATGTAAAAAAAATTTAATAAATCACTGAACATTTATATCTAACAAAGTTGTTTCTTGCAGATAAAACAATAAAACAATAAAAAACTACAATAAAAAATGAATAGTTGAAATATTTTATTATTACAGCAAATAGTAAATAGCGAGATGCAAGGGCAGGTAGTTGACTCTTTTGTTTTGGTTAGTTTTTAAGCACTTGAGCATTTATTCAATATTATTGAATAACAGATTTATAATATCAGATTGTAAGCACTCCATCATTTAACATTCAATTTATTTGCAGGCAACGGAATATAAGAAATAAGGTATCAAATTTGGAAATTCATTTTACGATGTTGACATTAAGGATTTCTATTGTTCAATGTAAAAACATGCTTTGCTAATTAATCCAATCAATGCTTAGATTTCTGTGTCGCTTTTTACAAATCTTAATAATGATATTGTTAACCAAAATCTATATCTTCATACAAAAACACTTCTGCATGCATTCTGCTTCTTCTTTGAAGTATCACGTTCTGGCATATATATATATATATATATATATATATATATATATATATATATATATATATATATATATATATATATATATAGTAATAGAACTCAGGAAATGAAAAGACAGGCTGTATTAGTTGCAAAAATGGCAGAACACAGTGATTTGCAAATTGCACAATTTCTAAAAAGTTGCCTGATTGTTTGAAAGTTCGCAAAAAAATGGCAGAATTTCTCTCATTTTGCTTTTGCTTGTTCTTCTTTGAAGTAACATCCAGGAAAGAATTCTGCATAGATGCTGCTAACGATATACTTTACATATATACTTGTCATGTTGCATAGCATCTATGTAACATTGTTCATGTAAATGTGTCCCTTGATGTATGTATAATGTTTTCTTTTCTGTTTTGGTAGTATACAGCGTCGATTGTTTTGAGAGCGGGTGCATACACATATTAATCACAACTGCAACAAATAATATATAAGACAGTTTTTTTAAACATAACTAAAATACAACTTTGTCTACGTGACACAGCACACAAAAGGGAAACATACATTATCTCCATGTTTTTCACTCTCTTAATGGTTGTCACACTAAAAAGGAATATATATTCTTCTGAACGAAACAGTATAACACAAAGGTATATTTTCATATAGCTTTATTCCATGTCTGTGAGATCTATTAGATCTATTGGATTTTCATGCAATGAAGTTTGTATAGCAATTTAATTTTTCAGTTTCATGCAATTCTTTTTATTGTTTGACATCGTTACTAGTGAATCAATCGTCTTTCCTGAATCGAAACAATAAAATTTCTATCCAACCAATCCATATATTGTCATCATATTTGGCTTTACTACAAGAAATCAATAATAATTTTAATCAAATACAGTGATTGTTGTTTATCTCATTCAAAAGTTGATTTAAAGAATTTATGTTCAATATCCTTACTAGTTGATCAATCTGCTTTCACGTCTCACTTAATCTCTGTATTCTGCTATATAATAATCGTTCCTTTGTCCAGTCTATTACGTCACCAACCAGGTCATCTTATTGTTTATTATAAACAGTAATTTTATTTAAAGAATTTCAAAGTATTTGCAACAATTGATTTATAAAACTATTTTTAAAAATGCAATTTTTATTGACTTTCATGTCAACTGGAGTCACAATTTTCAGCAATGTTTGACAGTGTGAAAGTATATTAATCTATGTGGTGTTTTGGATTTGAAGTTTGTATAGCAATTTAATAAACATTGCTTCAATGGTTTCTTTCCAATCAACAATCTGGTGAAACAACCTTTAGATTTGCGTTTAGTTTTTCTACAGAAAGCAACATATCACATAGTCTTTAATGGATTTTTTCATTCTAGAATCGACCACACTTTTAAATTCCGGACATTGTTCGCTTTGGTATTTCAAGCTTGTTTTCGTAATTCTAACTAATCACAGCCAGGGTTAGAATTCTTTGCCTTTTTCTCTTTAACCCTCTGTGATGATCTTGTTAATCAGAAATTCGTTGTTGGTGCGAAAAGAAAATCCTCCTACATATTAGTTTTACTTAGTAAATAATTATTAGTTTTATTTAGTAAATAATTATTCATCAATGTTGTATTTTTTAGTAAATAATTGTTCATTGATGTTGTATTTTTAGTAAATAATCATATAGCGATGTTGTATTTTTTATCAAATAATTATTCATTGATGTTGTATTTTTTATCAAATAATTATTCATTGATGTTATATTTTTTAGTAAATAATTATTCATCGATGTTGTATTTTTTCTAAATAATTATTCATCGATGTTGTATTTTTTAGTAAATAATTATTCATTGATGTTGTATTTTAGCAAATAATAATTCATTGATGTTGTATTTTTAATAAATAATTATTCATTGATGTATTTTAGTAAATAATTATTCATCGATGTTGTATTTTTTAGTAAATAATTATTCATTGATGTATTTTTTAGTAAATAATTGTTCATTTATGTTGTATTTTTTAGTAAATAATTGTTCATCGATGTTGTATTTTTTAGTAAATAATTATTCATTGATGTTGTATTTTTAAGTAAATAATTATTCATCGATGTTGTATTTTTTAGTAAAATTCATTGATGTTGTCTGTTTTAGTAAATAATTGTTCATCGATCTTGTATTTTTGTAGTAAATATTTATTCATCGATCTTGTATTTTTATTAAATAATAATTCATCGATGTTGTTTTTTAGTAAATAATTGTTGTACAAAATATGATGAGAAAAAAACTTGTACAAAATCAGTAAATACGTTTAATATTCCATTGTATTTGTTGGATGCCTGAATGTTATGGGGATAATTGTGTCACCTTTTATTAGCCATGCTTCTGAGATTTTGTCATATTGAAAATCAATCTAACGTTGACAACCGTTGTTATTGTCTCTGGCATTTTAATCTTGTTTTCAGATATATTAAATATCTACTTTGTTTCTTGTTTTATTTTCATTTTCTCATCATTTTGTTGTAGCTGGGATGGTAAATCCTAGATGAAACTAAGCATTAACCTGCTATCTTATACAATTCAGCTGAGAGCCATTTTAAAGATTCTAGTGATCCATTTAGAGGCAATTGTTCGAATATATATATATCTGTAACTTTAGTTTTATTTAGTAAATAATTATTCATTGATGTTGTCTTTTTTAGTTAATAATTGTTCATCGATCTTGTATTTTTGTAGTAAATATTTATTCATCGATGTTGTATTTTTTTATCAAATAATAATTCATGTATGTTGTTTTTTAGTAAATAATTGTTGTACAAAATATGATGAGAAAAATCTTTAATATTCCACTGTATTTGTTGGGTGTAATGGCTGCCTGTTATGGAGATATGATAATTGTGTCACCTTTTATTTTGCTTCTGAGATTTTGTAAAATAGAAAATCAATCTAAAGTTGGCAAATGTTGTTACTGTCTCTGGCATTTCAATCTTGTTCTCAGATATATTAAATATCTACTTTGTTTCTTGTTTTCCTTTCATTTTCTCATCATTTTGTTGTAGCTGGGATGGTAAATCCTAGATGAAACTAAGCATTAACCTGCTATCTTATACAATTCAGCTGAGAACCATTTAAAGATTCTAATGATCCATTTAGAGGCAATTGTTCGAATATATACCTGTAACTTTGTCTATTGAGTATAATTGTTTGTGTAGTTGTTGAATTTTTTCCTCACTGAATTTTCATACGTATGAACACATTTGAATTATTTGCAAAAATATCGTGTTTGTTATTTTCACATCAGGTTATTAATGAGAACACAAATATTGATATAGTATGCAAGAATATATATTTTCGTTTTTATTTGAAATAAATTCTAAGAAATCAATTGTTCTTTTTATAACGTCATTTGTTTTTAGCCAAAGTTTGGTCTTCTATGAATTGTGCTTCTTTTGTGTATTTTTTAAAAATATTTTCTGCGTCCACTTGCTCTTAAAGCAACCAATATATTTAGATTTTTCAGAAACAATATCGTTTTTAAACAATTCATTACTTCTCTATATTGTATTATATACTCAAATTTAGTTCTTTTAAAAATATATATTATGATATTTTCATCAATAATGAGTCGTTTCAGGTTTGTTTGTTACATGAACAAATGCAAATTCTTAAAATTAAACCTACACATATTTTAGATATTTACATATATTCTTAGAACTAAACCCTAATTGTGTATCCTTTTTATATGTTTCATTAAATTTGATTTAATAGAAAAAGAATATTTACATATTTTGCAAGAATATGGCTTTTCCCCGGTGTGAGTTCTCATATGAGTCACTAAATGTGATCTTTCAGAACAAGAATATCCACAAACTTTACATGAGTGCGGCTTTTCTCCGGTGTGAATTCTCATATGTGAAACTAACGTTGATTTTTGAGAAAAAGAATATCCACACACTTCACAGTAATGTGGCTTCTCCCCAGTGTGAGTTCTCATATGTCTCACTAAAGATGATTTCTCAGAACAAGAATATCCGCAAACTTTACATGAATGCGGCTTTTCTCCAGTGTGAATTCTCATATGGGTCACTAACGATGATTTTTTAGAAAAAGAATATCCACACACCTCACAGGAATGTGGCTTCTCCCCAGTGTGAATTATCATATGTTTTACTAACCTTGATTTGTCAGAACAAGAATATCCACAAACTTCACAAGAATGTGGCTTTTCTCCAGTGTGGGTTCTCATATGTGCCAGTAAATGTGATTTTTGAGAACAAGAATATCCACACACTTCACAGGAATGAGGCTTCTCCCCAGTGTGAGTTCTTGTATGTCTCACTAACCTTGATTTGTCAGAACAAGAATATTCACAATCTTCACAAGAATGTGGCTTTTCTCCACTATGGGTTCTTATATGTTTCACTAACGATGACTTTACAGAACAAGAATATCCACAAACTTCGCAAGAATATGGCTTATCCCCAGTGTGGGTTCTCATATGTCCCACTACCGATGATTTTTGAGAAAATGAATTTCCACACACTTCACAAGAATATGGTTTTTCCCCAGTGTGGGTTCTCGTATGTGTCACTAACGATGATTTTTCAGAACAAGAATATCCACAAACTTCACAAGAATATGGCTTTTCTCCAGTGTGGGTTCTTGTATGTGTCACTAAATGTGATTTTTCAGAACAAGAATATCCACAAACTTCACAAGAATATGGCTTTTCGCCAGTATGGGTTCTTGTATGTGTCACTAACGATGATTTTTCAGTACAAGAATATCCACACACTTCACAAGTATATGGCTTCTCCCCAGTGTGGGTTCTTGTATGTGTCACTAACAATGATTTTACAGAACAAGAATATCCACACACTTCACAAGAATATGGTTTTTCCCCAGTGTGAGTTCTGATATGTTTCACTAAATTTGATTTCTTAAAAGAAGAATATCCACAAACTTCACAACAATGTTGTTTTACCTTAGTGTTAGTACTCATGTGTTTTACTAACAATGGTTTTTCAGAACAAGAATTTTTAGACATTTTATTGAACGTTGCTTTTCTCTTTTATTCAAATTTTCTTATTATTTTTTTCGCTGAGGAGTGTCCTAACAGATGGCAAAAATTTACTTACTATCAAATATCTTCCAAATATTTTTAATGCTGACTTCTGTATAATTGTTTTCCTTTAATGTGCATATGTTTTGCCAATGTATGTTCACATATGTCTTAGTAAACCATATTTTGCAGAAAAAGAATATTCTCACATTTCACAAAATGTGTTTTTCCAAATGAGTTCTCATATGTGTCACTAAATGCGATTTTTATAATAAATCACACACTTGATCAGTTTAATTTCTCATCTCAATTTATGATTCTAGCTTAAAATATCTTTTGATTCATTGTAAAATCAAGCACACAATTCACAAAAAAATAATATTACTTCCAAGACGTGTTAAGTTTTCACAACTATTGCATAAAATTCGTAAATAATATTGTCCAGTAATTAATAAATAATAAAGTCCAGTATAGAAATCTCTCCACAGACCTCGCTGTTATCTTCCATATAAGGTAATAAATATTTTAGCATAATATTTAAATGAAAATCATATTTCATTAAAATCCAATGAAAGTGTTCAATCATGTTCAATGAAAAGGATATTCCATTAAAATTCAATAGTAGTGTTCAATCATGTTAAGAAAAATCATACTCCATAAAAATTGATGAATAGGGTTCAATCAGGAACATCTGCAAAACAATAAAATTCTGTATTTTAGTATTTGCATTCACATATTTTAATTCTGCTTATTGTTGTCAATATTATTGGATTGAACTCACAACCTTAGATTTATTTCATCCAAAACATCATAGGAGTCACGTTAAAAATAACTTTTTCCAAAAATTACACAGAACCAGTCGATACAGGTGTTGCTTATAATATAATCGAGTTGTAATTCTATCTTGAGTTTTTATATGATTTTCATCGTGGTAATAAAATACACACACATGTATATATGAATGTAACTATGAGAGTAAATTTAAAAAATCATGAAATATTTGCCTTCTTCAAGCACATACACATAAATGATCAAGAAGAAATGAAATTCTATACATTTTACCTTCTTCAAACACATACACATGATTCATATATGAACAAATGCAAAGTGATCATGAATAAAATCGACAACATTGTTTTAATATGTGTTTCTTTAGTAGCAAAAACTTTTAGTTGATTGAAAATCATACAATGAAATTCTATATATTTTAATTTTTTATTTGTTTCTTAAAGCACATACACATAAATGATCAAGAAGAAATGAAACTCATACACATGATTCATATATGAACAAATGCAAAGTGATCATAAATAAAATCGACAAAATTGTTTATTTAGTAGCAAAAACTTTTAGTTGATTGAAAATCCTACAATGAAACTCTATACATTTTAACTTTTTATTAAAACTTTTGTGTTTATCTTTTCTTATATATTTGTCAATCATATGATTCTATTTATTCTTTTCCATCTATTCTTGTTTATTTGACTTATATATTTGTCAATTTGTCAATTTGTCAATCTAATTAATCAAAGAAAGGTTTGTTTTAGGAAATATATCTTTTTAGCTCAAATTCATCTGAATATAAACATTATTTGGAACTACTGACGTTTAACCGATAAAGGTATAAATGTTTCACGTATCTTTAAATATCAGTACGAACACAGTTTTAGATATTAATTATAATATATATTAATTTCTTTAAATATCAGTACTAACACAGTTGTAGTTACTCATTATAATATTTTCTTGAAAAAGGATTTCGGCCTCAACAGAAAGATGTTCAACAAAATGTTTAACCATAAAATTTACCAAAAACTATTAATATTAAACTATAAAAAGAAAGATACTAGAATTTAAGCAAAAATATTTTATTTCAACTCAATCAGATGTTCCTTATGCACTAATAAAAATGCAATTGGCATTTTGTTGAACTTTTTAAGATTTTAAATATTTATAAATTTTCTCATTATAAAAAACGATTATTATATTGATTATAATTTTTTGACAGAAGAAATAAAATGAATATAAAACATTAGAAGAACAATGCAAAATTATCCAATTATATCAATAAATATTAGTAAATTGTGTAAATAAATCTTGAAAAAAATGATTATTTAGTAAATTGATTTTAATTTATTGTTCATTTAAAAAAATATTCAAATATTTTAAATCACTTAATTGTCAACACATTTTTTCATTATCAAAAAAGATTATTGGATTATTTTTAATTTGCAAAATAAAAACCGGCAATGAAAAAATCGTAAATCAGCAAAAATTAATAAATTGTTTCATTATAAAAAAATATTTATATACTACAGATATAATCTATGTTTAATTAATTTTAATCAAGTAAAACAAATATTTTCTTATCAATAGCATTGAAATAAAACAATCGTTTTTGTTATGATAAAATTTAATGAATTCGCTTATTCTGGATGTTTTAACTGTACTTCTATCTTTCCAAATTAAAATTAATCTAATAAATGTATTATTATGAGAAACTTTATTGATAATTTAGTGACTTTAGATTTATCTTATGATTTAAAAATTTGTCTTCTAATGTTTTTTATGCAATTCATTTTATTTCTTGTGTCAAAAAATTATAATCAATATAATAATCGTTTTTTATAATGAGAAAATTTATAAATATTTAAAATCTTAAAAAGTTCAACAAAATGCCAGTTGCATTTTTATTAGTGCATAAGGCACATCTGATTGAGTTGAAATAAAATATTTTTTGCTTAAATTCTAGTATCTTTCTTTTTATAGTTTAATATTAATAGTTTTTGGTAAATTTTATGGTTAAACATTTTGTTGAACATCTTTCTGTTGAGGCCGAAATCCTTTTTCAAGAAAATACCTAACTTTTTAAAATTCTATTCATGAACAACGTAAGCAACAATAAAAATAATAGAATTATATTTATTAATTAATAGAACATGCTAATGATCACAGGAAAAGTATTACATAAAAAAATTTACAGAAATTTGTTTTAAATTCTGAATTTAAGTGATTCATAAAAGTGCTATCGTTCGCCTGCAGGGATACAGTTATAGCCCCATACCACGCTGATTGGGAGGTTAGCACTCAAGTTTTTGCTATTTCGATTGGATATATGGTCTGATTTTTCTCAATTATTTGTTTCTTTTATATTTTTCAAAAGAAATGCCAATATTGATGGACGACATTTTGGAATGAAAATTAAAATTATATGAAATATTGGTGTCACTGATAATATTTCACTTGTTATTATTCTAAATAATGCAAGTAAAATGCCCAAATCGACTTTCATAAAAGTGAAGAATATCTGGTTTTACAATGAAATTTCTGCAAAAAAAATTTATTGAAATATATAATTTCGGAATTAATTCATTGAGGATCGTAATTTTAAAATAAAAATCTATTTGTTTGAACACACACATATTCCATTGCAGTAGAAAAATTCTATTTCTAGTGGCTTTTTGCAAATGCTCAGTATTTTGTTGACAATATTTGCGAATTGAAGAGTCAGTTTTGAGATAAATTTTGAATTGCTTGAGTGTAAATAAAATTGTTGTTTTTTTAACTCTAGTATCTTCCTTTTTAGAGTGTAATACTGATCAATAGTTTTCAGTAAAATAATTTTCCGGTTAAAATTTTATATTACATTTATCTCTTGAAGCAGAAATCGTGTCTCCAGTTTAGTTATGATTCATAACAGTGCTATTGTTCGCCTGCAGAGTAACAGTTACAGCCCCATGCCATGCCTAGGTGATGGTTGAATTTTAAAAGCGAAAACCACCACTATTTATTTCTATTGAATGTATGACCTTGTTTTTATCAAATGTTTGCTTCCTTTATATTTTTTCAAAAAAAATGCCAACAATATTGGACATTTTGGAAGGAAAATTGACATTATTAGAAAAGTTAGTGTCACTGACAATATTCCACTTAATATTATTTCTAACAATGCAAGTATAATGCCCAAAATCGACTCTATTCAAAGTGTGCAGAATAGCTGTTTTTACTTTGAAATTTGTTCCAAAAATATTTTGTTTTTTTGTACTGAAATTCATAATTTCAGCATTAATTCGCCGAGGATTATAATTTTCAAACATAAATCTATTTATTTGAACACACAAATATTTCATTGCAGTAGGAAACGTTCTAGTGACATTTTCCAAGTGCTCAGTATTTTGCTGACATTTGATACAATGTTTGAGCACTGAAGCATCAGTTTTGAGCAAACTTTTAAATTGCTGTCGACCATCAGTAGGATGAAGTTGAATAACTAATCTCTGTGGTATTCCAGCAATCTGCAAGGTTTGGAACCCACAGCCAACTTTAAAGGTGCAATTGCATTCACTATCTTGTAGTCTTTGGCAGTTTTGTTTGTGTATTCTAAGACATTTCATCACTTTACTTTCTTCAAAAGTGAATAATTGTTTGGCACTGTCAGGGCACTTGTTTATCAAAAATTCCCAAAATGCAATAGCACATTCTTGTTGGCCACTATTAAAAACGCCTCCGATTGATTCTCTAAGATCAGCAACACTGTGAGTGCCAGGGAAAGCAATCTTTTTAATTGCTGAATTGGCAAATCAATGTTTGGAATGCTTTTAATGATGTTAGAAAACAAAGGAAGGTGGTAAATTGTCTGAACAATACTGTTAGCAAAACAAGCATTTCTTTCATTGATCAATTTGAGGTCCAAATTATTTTGAGAAATTGAATTGTCTATTTTCAGCCATTTTCTATTTGGACTATTATGTTTTTGCTTCAAATCATGATCTATAACGATTGTTTTTTTTTTCGTTTATAAGTCTGTTTGTACAATGACAAACTTTGAGGCATAACAGAACAAGGAGGAAGCGGTGGCAAATCAACCCTGTCTCTTTTGGCCCTCAATCTATTATATTCAGTCCATGCACTTTTGTTACACATGGTCAATTTATGAGGGTCAAGGTCAATCAAATAGACATTGCACAGCTTTCTAGCACGTGACAAAGCTACATAGGCCATTCCATCTGAAAAGACATCAGATCCCAAGTCAACAATGATACCATCGACTGAAATACCTTGGGTTTTGTGGACAGTTAAAGCATAGCTGAGTGACAAAGGTATTTGAGATCTAGTCACAAAGAGTCCAGGAGAAAGTTCATAGTCAGCTTGCACAAATTCAACATTGACTGCATATGATCAAATTTTACAGTCACAGCAACAACTTTGTCATCTTTCATTTGTATTTCAGTGACTGTACCCATTGTACCATTGCAAAGTCCTTTTTCAATATCAATATTTCGACGCAACATGCATCTAGCACCAATTCCAATTTTAAGCACAGTTTCAAGTCCAGCTGTGTCAGAAATCTTTCTAAGTTTAGAAGTTTTTGGTGTCTGTTTTGATTTTTTTTTTGTTACGGTTTTTTGTCTTAAGTTGGAATCAGTTGCTGAAATTTCAATGATATGAATATTATTTTTTTTCAACATTTTATAATTCACTTCCTCAGCAGATTCATTTGTGGGTACAATGCAAATAATATGCATTTTCTTTTGCAAATTTTGCAAAAGATCAGTAACTTGATCAATATTTGCTTTTTGTTTAAGATTGATTCGATGCCTTTTCAAGATCTCAATATCCTGATCAGTTGGTGACCCAAGTCTTATTCTGTTAAGAATATTAACAAAGTTTTCATTGTCATCTTTTTGTCGCACATTTATGGTCAATTCATCATAATCGAAATATGACCACAAATTTATACCAGCAATTCCCAAATTTGATTTTCTAGCATCTTGAATAGATATTTTGGAAAATACAGGTTTTTCATTAACAGGTGGAAGCTGAAATAAATCACCAAATGCAACAATTGACATGTTTGCAAATGGATACACTTGTTTCCTAATATCACCAAAAACATCTTGCAAACGTTGGTGAATAAATGCTAATTGCAAGTGACTAACCATGCTTATTTCATCAATAATGAATAATCTCGCATATCCAAGCATGGTTCTCAAACTTTTTATTTTATCCTTTGATAATGGTTCATATTTAGGTGTAGAACCATGCTGCACATTTAGTTGAAAGACTCTATGGCATGTAGATCCTTTCAAAATGTAAGCACTGACACCAGTAGGAGCACAAATAACTACACTGGGTCCATTGATGGCAGGATATGTGAGAGTAATTTTATCTGCCAGTGCATTGATCAGAAAAGATTTGCCCACATCCACAAAACCATTAATAAATTTGAGAATTTGTGGACAATCGTCACAATTGCACCTGTGAATAGGGTTTTCCTCATTCCAATGAAGATTTTGTTGCTCAAGTTTGGAAATAATTTCATTATAAATTTCTTTTTGAATGAAATTCAATTTTTGCTCATTTTCTAAAACTTGAACTTCAGTGACATGTCTGATTTGAGGCATATTCAAATCAGCTTCATTTTTATCTGCCTCTTTAGCCATATTAGGATCGCAATCAATTTGATCATCATCAGCGTTATTTTCATTTTCATAATTTTTAGATTTTTGCTCTATTTTTTGCTTATTTCAATAGCATCTTTAATTTTTTTCTTAATACTTTCATAATTTGTCATTTTAGACAAATATGGAGCATTTTGATGTAATGATTGCTCATATGATTTACAGATTACAAATTGGCATATTTTGTTGTAACATAAACCTCAGTGTGAAATTCATTTTCATTTGAAAAGGATTCATTGTAAAGGTCAGAAATAGTAGCATCCCTGCTAACCTGGTAAATTAACTCACTATATATTGACCAGTCCCCTTCAAGTATTGCGATGTCATATTTGTTAAGCCATGTTCCAATCGACAATAATCGATATATTTTTCTGATCACTGTTCTCAGGTGTTGCGAGTGTGGTGACAAGAGTTTAAGCAGGGCCAGTTTGTCCGTGCAATCACTTTGGCCACAGCAATAAATTCTATCAGAATGCATACCTTTGCAACTTTGGAAACTATCCAATTTCTTCCTCATTTGAGCAATTGTCAAATTCGGACTCAAATCAGACAAATTGTTATGCAATCTTTTAGCATATTCCAATTTCTGAGCTGAGTCTGGACAGCCATCTTCGATTCTACATAGACGAGTCATTGATATTCTGTAGTCACTGTTATTAATTTGATTTTCATTGTGTCGATGAAAATTAGCATCTTTGCTTGACATTTCGAATTTGCAAGTAAATTTAGATGCTTTTTTTCTATGTTTATTTTTATATTTGTTATAATATGCTTTTGCACAAATTTTTTCTCTATTTTTTTTATAATACTGGGCCATTTTCGCATGCATTTTTTCTCTATTTTTATTGAAATATTTTTTATTTGACTCTTTTTGCTTTTTTTTATAAGTATCATTATTTACCGCTTTGAGTTTTTTTTATAATTCTGAACTCTTTGTTTTATTTTATCTTAATTTTTCAATAATATTCAGCTTTTCTAGCTTTTTCAGCAATTTTATCATATACTTTTTTATTGCCATCATTCATAATATATTCTTGACAGGCCACAAAATCACCGCAATACCACATTTACTCCAGGGGGGGGTACTACGTAAGTCCCAGGAGTCCTACGTAAGTCCCTTATAGTAAAAATGTTGGTGCTCATGCACTAATTGTAACACGCTATTATTTTCTTAATAATATAAAAGAAAGTAAGAATTTTATTGACACAGTATTTGTAAACAAACAACAACAAAAAAATAGTACGCTTACGTGTTGAAAATAATGCAAGAAAATGTTACATGTAATATTTTACACAAATACTGAACAGTAGCCCTCCCCTCTCTGTCTGTATGTCTGTCTGTCTCTCTCCCTCTCTCTCTCTGTGTTGCTGTTATTATGGTAGTACGAATAGTGGTTTGTTTACGTTGTAGTTGAAAATATATCTTGCATTATTTACAAAAAGTTGTAAATAATGCAAGAAAATGTTACAACCAGTTACAAAATTAAAAATGATAATAATATATTCATAATATATTCTTGACAGGCCACAAAATGACCGGTAGTAATGTAACGGATAATCAAAAATAGGGGAAAAATCAGTTATGTAATATTTTACACAAATACTGAACAGTAGCCCCCCTCTCTGTCTGTCTGTCTCTCTCTCTCTCTCCCTCTCTCTCTCTGTTGCTGTTATTATGGTAGTACAAATAGTGGTTTGTTTAGGTTGTCGTGGAAAACTCTGATGAAACTAAAATCCGGCAATTTTTATTTTTTTAATAACGGTATTAGTATCAAAATATCTGAAAATGATATCTTAAACTAAACAGAAGAATGTCAAGATAGTTATTGTACTATTTCAGAAAATGCTCAATAAGTATGTCTCAAGTAAATTAATTTTTTATTTTTTCTACCGGTACCCTACGCTGGATTACACAATAGTAGTCTCTAAGTAACATTTTGTTTGTCTCGCAGTTACTTGCGAGACTAATATATTAATTTCTTTAAATATCAGTAAGAACAGCTTTAGTTACTAATTATAATATATATTAATTTCTTTAAATATCAGTATTAACACAGTTTTATTTACTAATTATAATATATATTAATTTCTTTAAATATCAGTACGAACACAATTTTAGTTACTAATTATAATATATATTGATTTCTTTAAATATCGGTACCAACACAGTTTTAGTTACTAATTATAATATATATTGATTTCTTTAAATATCAGTACGAACACAGTTTTAGTTACTAATTATAATATATATTAATTTCTTTAAATGTCAGTACGAACACAGTTTTAGTTACTAAATATAATATATATTAATTTATTTAAATATCAGTATTAACACAGTTTTAGTTACTAATTATAATATATATTAATTTCTTTAAATATCAGTACGAACACAGTTTTAGTTACTAATTATAATATATATTAATTTCTTTAAATATCAGTACGGACACAGTTTTAGTTACTAATTATAATATATATATTAAGTTCTTTAAATATCGATTTGGACATTTTTAGTGCATAAATTATTAAGTACATTAGCAAATAATTGAAATCATTACAAAAACTTCTTAAAAATAGTTAGGTTGCTGGAATATTAATTTTAACTTAAAGTATCCTAAACGTCTTTAAAGCTCACATTAGAATATGCAATTAGTATTACTGCCACATAATTTAGCATGACTATATTCGTCTTAGACAAAATTCAAAAAGAGTCTCAAATCAAATAGGTCCTCCTACCCCCTACGGCCAAACTCTACCCTGTTCCACTCTAACAATGTTGAATCCCTATTCCTGTTTTTTTAAGTATTTTAATGTGATCTGATGAATATATAGTAATTGTACCCCTCGACGGAAATATTCTTAAATCAAACAAGTACATAAAATCCTTCGCTGTTGATATATACCGGAAAGCTTTTTATTCTAATAGTTATCTTCTTTGGTTTTCTAGACTTTTGGAATTCTCTCCCTGTTCCTGCTTACCTGACTTTATAGAAATGCAGTAGTTTAAATGCAATATGTATAGTTATCTTCTTTGATTTGCAAGACTTTGGAATTCCCTCCCTGTTCCTTCTTCCCTGATTGTATAGAAATGCAGTAGTTTCAATGTAATATGCATAGTTATCTTCTTTGGTTTACTAGACTTTGGAATTCCCTCCCTGTTCCTGCTTCCCTGGTTTTATAGAAATGCAGTAGTTTCAATGTAATATGTACAAATATTGATCTAGTTGTTACTTAGTAAAAGCCCCAAGATGGTAATATGATTTATATGATTGTGATGAAAATGTGTAAAACGTCTTGAAATTTTCTCTTCAAATATTTAATCCTCAAATATTTATTCATCCTTTTTTTATAAGAACGTAAAAAATATTTGGATCATGAGCGTTAACCTTACCAACGTGTTGAATGTTTTATCTTTAAGTAAGATTAACTAATTAAATAACTATAAACAGATAATACATATTTAATGTAACCATTTTATTATATATCCCTGTTTTTTATTTCAAATAGTAACCCCTATCGTCTGAGTTATTTTAGGTGAAAAACAGTAAAAAAAATACTTGTTTTCGCATAATTCATCTGAACGTAAAACTTATTTGCAACCACAGTTGTTTAACTTATAATCGTTTTAATGTTTGATCTTTAAATATTAGTAAGACGAAATATTTACTAAGTAAAACTAAATAATTACTATAAACAAACATTAAAAACTAATCATATTATTTACATTTTATCCAATCATTTTATCACAATACAACAAATGCATTAATGTTGACATTTTTATGTTTTTGTCAACTATATTTTCTATTTCTTTTATATTTATTGATTTGTTAATACTATTTTTAACTTCAATTCATCTTAACATTAAATTATTTGTAGACCATGCATTTACATTATTTGAATTTTAATGCTTTATATTAAATGGTTTCATTTCTATTATTATTGTAAGAATAAAATTTTCATATATTTCTTAGTGAATTTTTACTACGTATTTCCTTTAATCAACAGATCATTGCGTTTTCGAATCCATGTCAATCGAATTAATTAATTTAAAAGTCAGCTTGTTTATATGGAAGTCGCTAGAAAATATGAAGTTCCTTGATATATGTAAATTGTAAAAAATATAAATCAATGCAAAGAGTATGTAACGAATCAGCTGGTAAATCGACTTACCCTTTAAATTTCGTGGGCTAAAGTCATTGACGGATATCAGATGATTATGATTTTCACACAGATATTCTGTCTGACTCATTAACCATAATCTGATAGAAATAGTTTTGAAAACTTGTTTTTGTCTCCCATCCACACTTGTTTAGTCATTGTAATAAGACATTATCCCCCTCGCGTGATAATAGACTGGATAAGACAATAATATCCCCCTCGCGTGATAATACACTGGATAAGACAATAATATTAAGTAATATTAATACGCTATGCATTGGATGAGACAGGGTTACATAACAATTTTGTATATGCCATGTGTGTTGTTTATAAAACTTCAAACGTATGACATTACTGTTCCCCCTTCACGTAATAATAATAATAATAATAATACACTATATACCACTATTTTGTGTGTGGTTTATAAAACTTCGAATGTATGAAATTATTCGATTCAAAGTGGACCACAAATTATTCAGGGTAGACACCAGTGCCTTCCGTAAGAGGTGGAACCTGATGTCACAAGGATATTGCAAGACGGTTTCAGCAACACTCTCAAAATTCAACAAACACTGAGTACCCATATTGTCATTTATTATCATCTTACAGAAAACTTTAATCAGTCATAAAATTGAGGTTATGTGACTGTGAATTGGATGCGTTTCACATATCATGTATTCAGGAAATGTTGAAATACGTTGCAATTAAATTTTTGACACCAGTTTTAAGGACATTTTAATAATTACTTTTTAAAGAACAGTCAAAACTTTTTAGTAAATTTAAGACAATTGTAATTCTGATATATTTTTGCGAGTGAAATAATTTTCTGTTTGGAATTTTACACATCTGTGGTTAAATACAATGACTCCACAACCCAATCTTCACTCTTCAATCCTGCAGTCCAATGCACTTCTGACAGCAATTGCTTCTGCCAAACAAAAAAGACACCCTCTCTCCCAAATACAGGCTTTTTATAGGACAAAACCGTCCAAAGTTATTTGCATACTCTTCCCATGATCTATAGTCTATAAATAGACGCAGTGGCCATTCTCTTCTTCTTCTTCTTCTTCTTCTTTCACTCTCTGAAGCGGGCGTTGCCAGTGGTAAAAGGTTTGCACGATTTTTTTTTTTTTACTACACGCCCCATGATAATTAAAGATCATTCACATCTCATAATCCCGTGTCCAGAGCGGCGCATTGCGTTCTCTTTGCGGTCTCTGCATCGGCACCGGTTCATCTTCATCACTCCCTGGCTCAGTACCACCATCCTCATCACCTAAATGGACCACACGCCTTAAATCTAAAACATGTCGTGGCATTCCATTGACACTTAAGTTGTTTGGGGATTGCACTCCTGTTATCACTCCTCTTCCCCACTGCGTTGTGCATCGGGCATTAGGCGGTTTCACCCAAACTTCTTCTCCTATTTGGATTCTGGCTGGTCATTGATCATTAATTTCCGGTGACATGTCTCTAGAATGTCTCCATTCGTAATTAAAGATTGCTCTATGTGGCACTGTGTCATCTCTTTGCCCGACCTTAGGGGACATGTTGTACCAAAATGTGGCCTCTTCAGGCGATATTCTTCCTCTCTCAGCTATTGCTTTCACGGTCCGATGATGTCGCTCCACAATGCATTTCCTCCAGGTCTGTAGGCTGCCCTGTAATAACTTTTAATCTTCCATTTTTTTAGCATCGTCTGAAAGATTTCTGAGCGAAAAACAGTGCCGTTGTCCATTATCACCTCCCTTACTAGACCTCGTTCAAGCATCACCTTTTCTAATTCAGTTGCAACTGCAGATGCGGCTTCCACTCGCAATTCCTTCCATATCGCCAGTCTACTTGGCCCACAATCAATTATTGATAAGTACGCTCCCCCTCGGTAGTGTGCTATGTCAATAACTTGTCTCGTCCAGTTCGTTAAAACTCCAATTTCCCCAGGCTTATGTATATTTGGGGCAGGATCGATCGATTGACACCGAACACAGTTCTTTACTATCATCTGAATTTCTTCCCGTTTTACATTCGGATCCACTTGCCTCACCAAATATAATGTTCTCTCCACTCCCATGTGATGCATGTCATGCAACTCTTTAATTTCTCCAATTCCAAGATAGCATATCGGCGCCTCCTCTTTCTCAATTAACCACTGTTTTTTTATCCGTGTTAGCGCATCTGCCTTGTTTCTTTCAGAAGGCACAAACACTGCTTTTATCTGCAGTTTCAATTCAGACATCAACTCTCTAAGCATCCCTAATCTCCGCTTTATTATCACTTCTCCAGCACCCTTTGTTCGTATTCTGCCACTCTCTTCCACAGTAGAGTTCACCCAACTGAGTACAGTGGCTGAATCAGTTCTTATTTCAATATTTGTCAGTCTCCATTTGATAGCCAAATTGACACCCTTTAGAACAGCATCTAATTCAGCTATGTTAATGTGATTAAAGTCATCACTTTTCCTCAGCCAAGTTGCATCTTCCGCCACCACACCGCCAATCTCGACAACCACGCCAGTTGCAACATTGCTTGCATCACACCACACGACTCCTGTGCTCACTTCAGGTATGTGCCAAGCGCCATTAACAGGGTCTTCTTTTTTCACCTCAGCTAGAACCTCCTGCATCACTTTCATGGTTCTGCAATCAACTTTTTCTTCCCAATCCACTCCATTTGCTCTTCTTTTCACATAACTGCATGCTAATCGCAGCCATCCAGCAATTGGATAGTGCCCCAATAATTTACCACAGATCGAAAATAGCTCCCGCCTACTAATTTCTCCTCCCATCTCTGGGATCTCGTTGCCTCTCCTGAACATTAGTGCACCCATCTTATTTTTCATAAGCTTAAGGCCCAGTGCCGCTCCTCCGTCCAGGGATTCCGGAGATTTTGCTGCTAACCCAAACTCCTTCAAATGTTCCACAACTTCCTGTGTCGATATTTTCGTTACGTCTACCATTATATCATCAATGTATGAATCAGTGGCCTCTTTCGTCCTACTTCCTTTCTTTAATACTGTTTTTAAAATGGCTGCCATAATCTTTGGTGCAACATTAAGTCCGAATCCTAATCGTGTTAGGCAATAGGTTTTTCCTTTATAACAGACCAGCTGGTACTGCCATAGTTACTTTGCCACATGTAGTTGCAGGTAGGCAGACTTAAGGTCCACTATTGCGATCCCTCCTACAAACTGTCTCCACTTTCTTATCTTTTCATCACACACATCTATTATGTCGCTCCCTGTATGACACGCCACAAAACCTTTCAACTCACGAAAGTCGAACACTGCCCTAACTTTCCCTTTTGTGGCCTGAAATACTGCCATCAATGGCAACACGCCTTTTCTTTCTCCTTTCCATGGTAACAGAATACCATCCGATATCCATCTTTCCACCTCTTTCTCGAATTCTAATTTCTTATCGCCTTCCAGAGAGTTTTTATAATATTGGACTTTGTTCTGCAATACTGGAGGCTCTCCCTTCCATGTCCATCTTACTGTCCATTTATCTCCATCGAAGTTTGCTTCAAAGTCTTTATCCTCGATTTTGCTAACATTCAGCTGATGGGCAGCCACGGCACATTGTATATCTCCAAACTTCACTTTGGCTTTCTTTATAGTTACACCTCCCAGCTCATTAATCACGTCCATTCCAATTATGACGTCGATCCCATCAACGATGTGATTCATCAAGATTGCCCTCACCTTTACGTGCATTCCACAGACTTTTATCTCCACTTGTCTGGCTCCTTTACATTCTATATTCCTCCCATCAACTGCTTTCACTGTACCGCTCCTTCCATATCCCTTCAAAAGTTTGGAATTGATTAAAGTAGTGGTGCACCCAGTATCGACAAGTGCAGTCATTACAGAATCATTCACCTCTACTTCTATTATAGGAAGAGGCCAGTATCGCGCCTTCATTTCATTGCTAGGGTAGCTTGCGGCGCAGAAGCTCCCCCTTGCCCGTTTCCCTGAATCTGAGGACAATATCTCGCAATGTGGCCAAATTTTCCACAATTGTAGCATGTTGCCCTGGCCCTAGGGATCTCTGTGCAATCTTTTTTTAGGTGCGGTCCTTGACATCTAAAGCACTGAAGGATTGATTCTTTCTTTTCCTTATTAGTCTCAGTTTGCGCACTTGCGGCCAATGTCCGAGTTTCTACGACTCTTTTGCTGACTAAAAGCCGTGCAGTCGGTATCAGTTTGCTGACATCCATTCTATCTATGTTCGGTAGCTGCTGTAATGCCACAGATACATCGTCTGGGAATCCAGTTATGAATGCCAGGTTGGCTGTATGTTCCAGCCCTCTTCCCAGATATCCCGCCAGTCCAGCCAATCTTTTGATTTTATTAGCATAAACATCCACCGATTCTCCTGTCCACTTGAATCGTTGCAGTTTTTCGTATGCCTCAATAGGCCCCTCAGTGAAGGCGGTCACGAGTCTCATCTCTATCAGTTCTGCATCTTCTTGTTCTGCATTATTCATCTCAAGATAGAGAGCGAGTGCATCTCCCTGCAAAAAAAGTGGAATAAAACTGGCAAGGTCTGGCACATGTTGAAGCTTAGCCACCAGTTTTACTTTCTTTATCCATCCGACTACATCACCTTCTCCACTAAAAGGTGGTATCACATCTTTTCCCAATCTCAACATCCCAGATTCCATGATCTGTTCTTGGCCGAAATAGCTTGTGGTTAAATACAATGACTCCACAACTCAATCTTCACTCTTCAATCATGCAGTCCAATGCACTTCTGACAGCAATTGCTTCTGCCAAACAAAAAAGACACCCTCTCTCCCAAATACAGGCTTTTTATAGGACAAACCCGTCCAAAATTATTTGAATACTCTTCCCATGATCTATAGTCTATAAATAGACGCAGTGGCCATTCTCTTCTTCTTCTTTCACTCTCTGAAGCGGGCGTTGCCAGTGGTAAAAGGTTTGCACGATTTTTTTTTTTTTAGATATGTTAGATCTTTTAGATATGTTTAAAATTTTTTTTTTAGATATGTTAGATCTTTGTTATTTCCATTCATATATTTCTGTATATCTGCTTCTGTTTATAATTTTTTTATCGTGATCGTAAATTAACCGTTAATCTATGAACCCCAAACAAAAAATATATCAATTTAAAAGCTTTTTAAACTTGCAAAAAGGTTATTCCTATTCTATAAGAAAATACTCTAAATCCTACACGAAGATTGTTGTATTGTTGTCAATTGTTTCCAATCTTTTTATAACAGCATATATACTTTTGTTAATATTTTCCAGAAAATTGCAACATTCAAGTTTATAGAACTTGCATTTCTTAGTTGAACACAAAAATACGTTTTAAGTCTTATTCGTAGTGTAATTCTTAGAAAATTTGGGAGAGAGGGAGAAAATGATAGACGACATTGTAAAAAATAGGTTATTGATGCGTTTATTGCAAAGTTAATTAAAACAATTAAAATGGATTTTCTTAAACATAACCCAATCCCTACACAAACTAACATCGTGCTGTTATATTTTATAATATTTATATACTTTTAACATTGCTGGCTAACCTCATGCATAAGTCTTCCCTGCCAGTACATAGCCTCTTTATCATCAAACACTCCTACATTGCTTCCACATTGGCCACACACAGTAACTAGGTGCCTTGAGGCCCCAGGCTAAACCTGTAGGAGATTTCAGAGTAGTAGAGACCCCAGATATAGTACGTTATGGCCCACCGATGTGTGGACACGCCCTGGCACACTAGCAACCCCTATACTACTGTCTTGTGGGTGCTCTTGGTTGGGCGAAGACTAGGGGAACCAACTCAAAATCAAACACCACTGCCTTTTGGGCCTTATGACAACAAAAAACTAAGAGATGGGAACTCTGACTTCATCCAGAAAGAAAAGGTGTAATAGTGGACACAATAGGGCCAGATTACTTTCACTGGAAATGATCATTGGAGGTTCAGAGGATACTTATCTGATGCACAACAGATACTACACCTAAACTGTGCAAGCAAGTTACGAGCCAAAATGGAAAGTCCTGTACCGAAGGATAAAGCACTGAGGCCCCAACTAGTCATCTTCAATGCTGACAAACTGCATGATGATGATGATGATGATGCTTATAAGATTTAAATGAATATATTGACATTCATAGAGATAGTTTACTTGACGAAATGCAGCATACCTCTGCCTGTTCTAAAAGTACTTTAACGGTGAATGCTCTGACGAACTGCAAGCACAAACAAGTAAGGAGCTAAAGTGGAAAGTCCTGTACCAAAGTATAAAGCACTGACGACCCGATTAGTCATCGTCAAGACTGACGGACTGCATGATGATGATGATGATGATGATGATGATACGTTTAAGATTTAAATGAATATCACCTTACAGATGCTAAACGTCTGACTGACCAACAATATGGATTTAGGCAAGCCCGTTCCACAGGAGACATCCTAACTGTAATATACCATTCACTTGACAAAGCAGGCGAGGGTAGAGCGGTAGCTCTAGATATCTCTATTATTGATCACTGTACATGCAATAACATTTATCACCGAATGTCTTCTGGGTCTTGATAAGTGGTGACTACCATGTAAAAAAATCTCAGGCTTTTGACAAGATATGGCATGATGGTCTTCTCAGGGAAATCAGATCATACAGTATCACTGGAAGAATACTTAACATAATTAAATCCTTCTTAGATAAGAAAAAAATCCAGGTTATCCTCGATAATCATACATCGAAACAATATGATATAAATGCGGGAGTGCCTCAGGGGTCTATCCTTGGACCTCTATTATTCGTAATATTCATAAATGACCTCCATGACAAAACTGGCTCTGAGATGGGTATATATGCTGATGACACCATGCTCTATAACAGACACGACAGGAAAACAAATGAATACATACCCAAAGAATTGGCAGAAACACTAGAGGATGACCTCCAATCTGTAGTGGAATGGAGACAGAAATGGATGGTCACATTCAATGCGCCAAGAGTAAACTTGTTTCCTTCAATAACTTCAAACAAAGAAACCTCTACCACCAATAGCAATGACCAAAGAAACATGACTTGGAAAAATTATATTGACAGCATTGCCAGGACCGCTGCTAAAAAGTTAGGTTCTCTCTACCATGTTAGAAAGCTACTAACGCCTGAAAGTATCCTGTCCTTCTATAAGGCCACCATCCGCCCATGTATGGAGTATTGATGTCATATTTGGGTTGGTGCATCTGCTACTAGTCTCTCACTCCTAGACAAGGTTCAAAAGAGAGTCACCAACCTAATAGGTCCTAAACTGTCACCTAGGCTTCAGCCTCTATCCCATCGATAAAATGCAGCATCCCTCTGCCTATTCTACAAGTACTTTAACGGTGAATGCTCCAATGAATTGCAAGCACTTGTACTCCCTCACAGTTGAGATCCCTAAATGTAAGAGAGCCTTCTACTCCAGTAGTTTCTTCCCCAAAACCGCTAGACTTTGGAATTTCCTTCCGGGTTCCTGCTTCCCAAACTGTACTGACATGCAGAAGTTCAAGTGTAACGTAAACCGACATCTTGCTGTCCAACACCCCATATAGTACCCCTGTAGCTTATGTCCCTTATAGTAGTCCCCTATTCCAAAGTGATAACGTGCCTTGTTTGGGGTGAAAATGTAATATATATATATATATATATATATATATATATATATATATATATATATATATATATATATATTGACATTCATAGAGATAGGTTACTTGAGAAAGTAATTTCAAACTAAAACTTGTTAGAAGAATTAAAAATCCTGATAATGTTATTTATTTTTAATATATATTTTCTTGGATTCAAATCTAGACGTTAGTTTAACAACTGCTGAATAAAATAGTTAAGTATTAAAAAGATATTTCTAATACATTGTTATTTACTTTATAAACAATTTACATTCACACCAAATAAAGAGCATTGAGACATAAGTGGATGCTATGTGAGAGAGAGGCATACAAATAAAGGCACCGTAAGTAATTAAACTAAATGTAAAAAATTGTTACCCATATTTTTACGATCACCAATGTAAACAGGTTTTTATGTGAAACACTTAACGTGCATGCGGCTAGATAAACAGTTTTGTTTTTTCATCAGAATATTTTTGATTTTATATCTTTTAAAATAAATTTAATAGATAAACAGTTTTTTTTTATCCTAAAATTTCATCATTTTGGCTTTCCTTTGTTTTTTTAAGGAGGGATAACAGCCTGTGTGTTGTTTAGAGAAGGCGCATGTTTTAATCATACATTGTTTTGTGGTTTTAAATTTTAAAAAAAAACACCTCCCTCATATGTAATAAAATTTAAATTTAAATTCTATTATATTGTTAAAAAAAACCTCCCCTCATTAATAATAAAATTCCAATTAAATCCTATTTTTTTCTGTTTAAAAAAAAACACACCTCTCCTCGTTAGTAATGTTATTATTTAGAAAGCTATTGTTATCACGAGAAAGAAGGTCCTTGCTTATTAATTTATACTCTCAACTAACAAATAAATATAAGGAACATTTTCTGTGTTATAACTTATTTACTTTTTACATTACGTTAGAAGAAGAAAAAATGGTTGATACAAAATGATCATCTCAGAAGTCCCGATAATCGTCCAAAAAATTGCAAAATAAAAAAAAACTTATAGAAAATAAAGATCAGGATGGCAGTTTTGGCAAAATTTTATGTCAAACGATTTTTAAAATATTTCTTTTTTTTGTTTTTTTTTGTTTTTGTTTTTTTAAATTATGAATGGAAAGTACAGAATAGTTAACAGCATATGACATCTAATCCCCATCTAAAAAACGTAAGTAACCAAAAACTAATATGAATCCCCCGTCTCTTACCCCTGCAACAAAAATTTGAAACTGCGAACGATTACAAGTATCATTGACTCCTAACTGGTCATAAAGTGGGTGCTAATTTTACATTAAATTATATAGGAAAATGATCCCCACTCTAAAATCTGAAATAATTATAATAAATTAATAATTTCTTTAGTGGGTATTTTTAAGGCTATATAAACTTAATAGTCAAAAAATACACTCCATTTTTTTAGGGGTTAAACTATGCTAATTGATGATAATTGATCATTTTATGTAAACTTTATAAAAGAAAATGATGCATATTTTAAAATATTACAAATTGGATGAAACATACAAATTAAAACGGAATTCTTCAACGATATAATATTTTTGTAAATCTTAAAACAATGAAATACAAAAAAAGGTTTCGTGTTTTTAACAAAAAACTTAATTCGATCTTCAAATTAAATTATTTTTTTCTAAACAAAATCACACAAGTTTTACAAAAATAATCATATATTGGTTCTAATCCATTTCCTGATCCGCACTATTTTTTTTAAATCGTATTACCAACTTTAATTAAAGTTTTATGATATGTTTTTTTTTTATTATTATTATTCAATTGTACGGTTAAAGTATAGAATAGGTACAAACACCCCTCCTCATGTTAAGAATGTTTTTTTTAATAATAATAATAACGTTATTATTTCAGCACAGATCAATAAGTGCACTAGTACCCATATTTTAACAAAAATCTAAATATCACATCGAATAAAATATTTTAAAGATTTTTTTTTAATTATACTATTATTATCATTATATTTTATGGATTGCAAAAACAAAAATAAATACTATTATTATATTATATTTTATGGATTGCAAAAACAATAATAAATAAATAAACTTATTTTAATGGTTAAAAATATATTAAAAGTTATAGATTAGATTTTTTAGTGTAAAAAAAAAGAAAAAAAGATACAAACTTACTTTTCTTTCTAGGAATTCAATGCGAATAAAAAAAGGGATTGTTTTAATCATACTACTATTAATATTAATATTAACTAATAAAATATGATATAATATTTTATTAGATTACAAAAATAAAAATAAGTAAACTTATTTTAATGGTTAAGATTATATTAAAATTTACAGATTTCATTTTTTAGTGTAAAAAAAAAGAAAGAAAAAAAGATACAAACTTACGTATATTTCCAGGAATTCAATACGAAAAAAAAATCGGGATGAATTCGTTTTTCTTTTGTGTTCAAAACAGACAATTTGTTTTGTTTGTTGGGATTTCTTTAGTAAATTGATACAATTTTGTTTTGTGTGTCATTGTTAGGATTTCTTTAGTGAATTTACCGAACTTTTGTTTTGTGTGTTCAATTCATTAAGAAATAAAATATATGAAAATATAAAAGAATCAAAATTAAAAGATGAAAAACACAATTTAAACGTGAAATTATTTAAATAGAAAATCAACTTCTAAAGAACAAAAAACTTAAGGTCATCGTAATAACACGGTGTAATCATTATTTCGTTCCTCGTGTAAAAATGTCTGAATTGCTTGTTAAATGTGCCGAATTGTTTCCCTATCAAGTTTAGATTGTATTTGTCAATGTTTGGGATTTCTTTATAAAATGTCTTTTCTTTTTTGTATGTCTCATTTATTAAAATAAATAAGATACATGAAGATTAAAAAATCAGGTTTATTTTATTTATTTTTTTTTAGAAGACTGAACATTTCATTATAATTTGGATTAGTAAAACTACTGTTAACATCCAATATGAGAAGTGTAGTCAAAATAATCGGCAGATTTACCGTTTAGTTGTACAAATAGCCTCGAACCATATAATCACTAAAAGGGACTCTTAAAGGTCAACACCGGTATCGAGCAGAAGTTTGTTTACATGTTTCACAAAGTTTAAATGGCTAAAAGGATAAAAAAAATTACTACCGGAACAGTAGTAGAAACTCGCTATGAAGCAGGCGAACAACAGAAGATGCTGTATTTGAGAGAAGCAGCGTACCTTATAGGCTTGTATATACTGATGTGACACATCAGTATATACAAGCCTATAAGGTAAGTGATGTGTGTTAGCTGTTTTCTTTGTTTGATAAAGTCAATGTCAAGGGAGAGATGGAGCGCCTTCCTAGGGCTTCCAGGCTTTCCTCGTCTGAGTTTTATAGGATGGTGCTTTGGGGGGGGGGTATTTCATAGCATGTCTTTTAAAACTTTATGTAGTCATGTTTGGGGGTATTTTGTCTTATAGATAATATTGGGTCATCAGGAGAGAATACGCACCGTTTCGGGGCCTTCCTCTCTACGGCTTGTTCGTGTATCGGCCTCCCCTCACTGATGTGAGGCCCAATTATCTGCTCAATACATTTAAAAGAAAAGACGTTTGATAATTAAACGGCTCTTGTTACGAGCAACGGCTTTGCGCATGTCGTTCAATGTTCAAAGGCTACGTCTGACATATTGTTGGGACGTGCACGTGCACATATCTGACATATTGTTGGTACGTGCACGTGACGTGCACATATCGAAGAAAATAATGATAATATTAACAATAATAAACAGTTATAATAACAACAATAATAATAATAACAGTAATATATATATATATATATATATATATATATATATATATATATATATGTGTGTATATAACTAAAGGTATATATATATATATATATATATATATATATACATAACATTAATAAAAATATATATGTATACATGAACACATAAAAAGAAAAAAAATCTACTCACAGTAATAACTACACAGTAGACCCTTGCGAACATATCATGCGGTGTTCCTTTTCGCCTTGATTGTAACGTCAGTTTTCTCTCTCTCTCCCTCTTTTTTTTTTTTCACGTATTAATGTTGTTTCTACTCGGCTGTTATAAGTTATTGTAAATCCAGTCTAGGTGAGTATTTTCCTTGTTACGGCTTTTTCGCATCAATATAAAATACAATCACGTAATTATTGAAAATGTGATCATGTGATTAAAATTTATTTATTTTTTAACCACGGTGTTTAACAAATTTAAAAAAATCATGAAAGATGAAGTTTTAAAATGATTAAACGTGTTTTATTTTATGATTTAAAATGAAAAATATTGAACAATAAAAATAACATTTTCAGTACTTATGTATTGTTGGTACTGTGCTTAAATGATATTGTTATTTTATTAAAAGCCATTCTTAATATGGGGAGGTATCAGAATTTTTGTAGGAATTTTTGACACCCCTAACACGAAACTGCGAATACAATATAAAAATCTCGGAATTTCTCTGTTAAAAGTGGGTTATTTATTTTCTTTATGGATTATACTTCCAAAATAAACTATTACAGTTGTTTTAAAAGTAATAGAAATATTTTTTTTTTTTAAAACAGTAATGAATTTTCCGAACTCAATATTTTTCAATCTTTAAACTTTAAAAATCTATCAAAATTTTTCTATTGATTCTATTTTTACGATATTTTCAGGGTCAGTGTGAAATTTTATGTTCTTTCCAATAAATCGAATATAATATTTTAGACAAACGTTTTTTTTTTAATTCACGACCCCCCCCCATCCCAATTTTTAAGTGTCTATTAAAAAGTAAATACTTAATTTAGTAACCCGAAAGTAAATAATTAATTTATTCACAAATTTGAAGAGAAAAGGTCAATACATAATATATTCAAATTTAAAAAAAAAAAGACATCGTGTTCTTTTAGAATTTTACCTGTAAAGTTTGAAGTATAAAACCTTTTTTTTAAACCACGTTATTTGTTTTTTCTTTTTTCTTTTTTTTTTTAATGGAACCTTGGTCCTTGCTCCTTTAATTGAAAAAAAAATTAGGGCTTGAATTACATTTTTCGAGGAGTTATAAGCTTGGAAAGACAGGGGGTCGAATAATTCACGCCTCCCATTTTGTAAATGTCTAATAATAATTAATTTAGACCCGCATAAGTACATAATTATTTACTCACAAATTGAAGAGAAAAGGTCAATACATAATATATTCAAATTTAAAACAAAAAGAACATATTGTTCTCGTAGAATTTTACCTGTAAAGTCCGAAGTTTAAAACCTTTTAAAAAAAAAAAACACGTTTTTTTTTTGTTTTTGTTTTTTAATGAAATCTTGGTCCTTGCTCCTTTAATTGAAAAAAAGATTAGGGCTTGAATTGCATTTTTCGAGGAGTTATAAGCTTGGAAAGATGGGGTGGAATTATTCGCTATTTTCACGAAATTTCTGACACTGCTAGAGGGTGTTTTGTAACTATTCTGTGATTCCACCTTACAATTAAAAAAGAAAGAAAAAGATATCGTAAAACTTTAATTTAACATGAAAAACTATTTAAAAATAGCGCGGTATCAAAAATGCATAAGCACCAAATTTTGGTTTAATTTTACAATAGATATTTTTCTCGGATGCATATGACGGCAGATAGTACTGCGTTATTTTTATATAGTTTTTATTTGTTCAGTTTAAATTCAAGTTTCACGATTTTTTTTTATTATATAAAGTTGTAATGTGAAAGTATAAATTAGTTACAAAACACCCTCACCTCCTCATATTAAGAATAGTTTTCAAAATAATAACGTTATTATTTCAGCTCGGCGCCAAATATACATAAGTATCCACAATTTTATTTTTATTGCTCAATGTTTTTTTTTATTTTAAATTATAAAATAAAATGTGTACTCGTACAGTTTATTAAAGACATTAAAAATGAAAATATCGAGAAAATAAAAGAGGTTATATTGTACGTATCCATTATGGAATGAAGTTCTCTGGAAAAACTTTCACTTAAGTAGTTTTTTGTTTGTTTTTGTTTTTTGCTAAAAAAAAAGCCAATTTGTTGCGATAACAATGAAAAGGTAGCCGTGTTTTGATTTTTAAGAAGAAAAGCTATTATTTAAGATGTGAAGGGAAGTATCGGCACTTTAGACTGAGTTATCTCCCCGTGGCGTATTCTAACACTCTAAACGCGGTCATCTTCAGCGCGCTGTCATATTAACATGTTTCCCCGCTGTAAAAAAATAAATAAATAAATAACTTCTCTGAAATTTTTTTCAGAGAACTTCAGTCCATAACGGATACATACAATATAACCTTTTCTTTTCGATATTTTTTATTTTTTAATGTGTTGATTAAACTGTACAAGTACCAATAAAACACATTTAATAATTTTCATAATTTTGGTAACGAAAAATACCTGTGCACATCATTCAACTTTGTTTGGATGACCAATTTTCGAGGTGATGGGTGGGATTCAATCAACAGACACACTAATTCTGCGGTAGTTTTCCAGAGGTTTTCATTCATCAATCAATATCGAAAGAAGACACTTTCAGTTGTTGAAGGCGACAGCTCGGCGGATTTCTTACGCTTACGAGATTGATATGCTCACAGCAAACGTTGGTAATGTATACATGCAGATTAGATTATATCAGAACGTTGCGATTGAAGTGGATGATAAGACACATAGTAATATAATTTTTTTTTATTTTTAATGTAATATGAAAAAAACACATTAATATAATTTATTATTTTTAATGTAATATGAAGAAGACATATATTAATATAATTTATTATTTTTTTATATAATAAGAAAAAATACACATAGTAATAACGAAAAAAACTTTATTATTTTTAATGTAATATGAAAAAAACCCATATTAATATAATTTATTATTTTAAATGTAATATGAAAAAAGACACATATTAATATAATTCATTATTTTTAATGTAATATGAAAAAAACATTAATATAATTTATTATTTTAATGTAATATGAAAAAAATATTAATATCATTTATTATTTTTAATGTAATATGAAAAAAACACAATATAATTTATTATTTTTGATGTAATATTAAAAAAAGACACATATTAATATAATTTATTATTTTTGATGTAATATGAAAAAAGAACACATTAATATAATTTATTATTTTTTATGTAATATGAAAAAACATATTAATATAATTTATTATTTTTGATGTAATATGAAAAAACATATTAATATAATTTATTATTTTTAATGTAATATGAAAAAACACAATATAATTTATTATTTTTGATGTAATATAAAAAAAGACACATATTAATATACTTTATTATTTTTGATGTAATATGAAAAAACAGACACATATTATTATAATTTATTATTTTTTAAGGTAATTTGAAAAAAAGACACATATTAATATCATTTATTATTTTTAATGTAATTTGAAAAAAAAGACACATATAAATATCATTTATTAATTTTTATGCAATATGAAAAAAGACACATATTAATATAATTTATTATTTTTAATGTAATAACGAAAAAAAGACACATATTCATAAAATTTTAATGTAATATGAGAAAAACACATATTAATATAATTTATTTTTTTTAATGTAATATGAAAAAGACACATAGTAATATCGTTTATTATTTTTAATGTAATATAAAAAAACACATTAATATAATTTATTATTTTTTATATAATATGAAAAAACACATGTAAATATAATTTATTATTTTTAATATAATATGATAAAAGGCACATAGTAATATAATTCATTATTTTTAATGTGATAACGAAAAAAAACATATATCAATATAATTTATTATTTTTTATATATGAAAAAAACGTATATTAATATAATTTATTATTTTTAATGTAATGTGAAAAAACAGACGCATATTAATATGCTTTATTATTTTTTAATGTAATATGAAAAAACACATATTAATATATTTTTTTAATTTAATATGAAAAAAGACACATAGTAATATAATTCATTATCTTTAATGTAATAACGAAAAAAACACATAGTAATATAATTTATTTTTTTTAAATGTAATATGAAAAAAACATTAATATAATTTATTCTTTTTAATTTAATATGAAAAAAGGCACATCGTAATATAATTCATTATTTTTTAATGTGATAACGAATAAAAACACATATTAATATAATTTATTATTTTTATATAATATGAAAAAACACATATTAATATAATTTATTATTTTTTATGTAATATGAAAAAAGCACATATTAATATAATTTATTATTTTAAATGTAATTGAAAAAACAGACACATATTAATATAATTTATTATTTTTTAATGTAATATGACAAAAAGACACATATTAATATTATTTATTATTTTTAATGTAATATGACAAAAGACACATATTAATATTATTTATTATTTTTAATGTAATATGAAAAAAAGACACATATTAATATCATTTATTATTTTTAATGTAATATGAAAAAAAGACAGATATTGATATAATTTATCATTTTTAATGTAATATGAAAAAAAGGTACATATTAATATAATTTATTATTTTTAATGTAATAACGAAAAAAAGACACATATTAATATAATTTATTATTTTTTATGTAATATGAAAAAAAAAACAACTTCATGAAGCATTTCTGTTACTACTGTTTTCGGGTAAACTTACAACAAATAACCGCTCCAACGTCTCATGTTAAGAACGACATTCGAAATAGACACCCCTAACCTTCTCATATTAAAAACGGCTTTCAGATTAAACGCCCACAACCTTTTCAGCATACCCGAAAACCTATACAGTTTACATGTCGAATGTGAACGATGAGTTGAACGTAATGTAAAAATGATCAGAATTTAAAACAGAACGAAATTTAAATTCTATTTTTCATTTTCCAAAACCGTAAAACTGCGCATTCACCGCAAGTTTTACAATCATTTATTATTTTTTATGTTAGAAAAAATTAAACACCAACTGCTTGGAGCATTTCTGTGGATCTCATGAAATATTTTTTAATTAATATAAATTGAAGTTTTTAAGGCAATCTCCTATAATATATCGATAATATAGCATAGTTCCCTTTTTTTTTAGGCGAACCACGCTTTTTTTTATACAAGGTCATTATGCAGAGGGAGACAACTCCATATTACTAAGGAATTCGTTCATTTTTTCATCTCATAATTTAGGACGTCACTCCTAACGATATTTTTTTATTAAATCAAAACATCAAAAAAAAAATAAGTTGAGACGATTTTTTTTAATCTAACAATATATATACAAAATAACATTATTAAAAGAAAATGTAGTTTTTATGCGACTATTAAGGGAATCGTTTTTGTTTTCATATCACTTTTTTTTTCGACTACATTACAAAAAATGAAAATGCAACAATAATTGTAGAGGAATTATTTTTTCATCTCATAATTAAGGATGCTAAAACCAACGATATTTTTATTAAGTCAAAACAGTAAAAAAAACTGCAGCATTTTTTTTTATGTAACAAGGTTGATAACCTTAATAATACAAAACGTAGTCTTTATGCGACTATTAAGAGAATCGTTTCTGTTTTCATATCATAATTTACGTCGCTAAAACCAACGATAGTTTCTTTTGATGAAAACATTTGAAAAGGAAAGTTGCGGCAACTTTTTCTATTTTTTTTCAACTACATTTTATTAAAACGTAAATATTATTGTGAGTTTCTATAAAAAATTAATCTTAAAGCTTAAAACCAAAAGAATGAAAACATTACAAAAGAAAAATGGAATTTTTCCGACTACTTTTTTTTTTTTTTTTTTTTACTACTTTTTTAAAATTAATTAATAAATGTTATGGATAAATGTGTTACAGAAAAAAAGTCGCCACAGCTTTAAAAAAAAAAAGAAGTTGTTTGTTAAAATCACAATTTCCTCTTCAGCTATCGTTGCATTTTCCTTTATTTTCGCAACCACTCTTACAAGACATTTATTTGTTAATTTAAAAATGTAGTAACAAAATGTTTTGTAATGTTTTCATTCTTTGGGGGTAAAGCTTAAAGACTAATTGGGTTTGTTTTACTGTACACATAGATTCGAAAAAGTTGTCACCAAACAAATATAGAACAAATAAATATTATCAAAGGCAAGATAATTTACTTTTCTAAATAACTGGATATGGTGTTAGTGTTTATATTTAATGTAACATGTTTATTCAGCTCGAAAAACATACAGTGTTTACCGGTGTATTGGAAAGTGAAAGATAGCGCCTGACTCTCTCGTTGACACGGTAGCTTTGGGAAAAGAAGTTAAAAACAAAAAAAAATATGCAAAACACTATTGGAAACTCGCTTTACATATGTTACCGAGACATAAGCTGACATATATTCGGTATTCTTTTAACAGTATTTTGTATAGTTTTTTTTAACTCCTTTTCCCAAACTTTCCGTGTCAAAGATTAAAAAAATTCGTTGCAGTTTTTTTTAATGTTTTGATTTAATATGTTGAGAAAACTTTAAGCACTTACCTGCGACTCTCAGGAAGAATGGCAGCAGAAAGCTTTTGTGTGGGTGATGACTCTTTTTATATTGGTAGTTGTTACGTTTAACTTATTTGATTGGCTAACTGGATTATAAGAGGGATGGAGTGAACTGAATTTTGGTTGTGATTGGAGTTGAAGGAAATTGAATCGTTACCCTTATTACCACACCGACAAGGTTCTACAATTTTTACCTAGTCACAGGTCGCAACAAACCATTGTTGCAAAAATCCTTGTTAACCTCTACCTTTCAGTGGAGAAAGTTTCCACAAATAAAAAATATCCTTAGTAGTAGCGTCCTAAATTATGAGATGATAAAAAAATGAACGAATCTCTTAGAATGAGTATCCACTTTCTGTCCACATGAGAGGGGGGGCATTTTAGTGTTTATTGGCTAAAAGGTTTCGATTTTTTTTTGTTTTCATCTTTCAATAAAGACACGAGGAAATAAAAAAAATGAAGAAAAATCAGTATTTTTTTACTTTAAGGTTCGTCTCACATTTGTATATATAGAAAAAAAAGTTTTTTGTAGTTTTCGGTGTGCTTTAAACGAATATGGTAACCGTTTCCGTCGCAAATTTACCGTTTGTATGGTATTAACTGGGACTATTTTCCATTTAACAGCCCAGCCTTCGTTTACTCTACGCACGATCATAAACGAAGGCTGTTAAAAATGCACTCGCGTACCGTCACAGTGTCGTATGGCGAACATTTTAAATTCGACGAAAAACAAGTAGTTTTCCAAATAGGAAGCCATGTAATTCGGCAAGACTGCAGTTTAGGTGGAAAAATAATCTCGAATCCTTTATCACATAAAAGAAACTAATTTCCCTAATCACCGGTACGTTACTATGTCACAGAAGTTGTTTTTGAAAACAACTTAAAAAAAAAACTTATTTTTATATTGCTTTTAATTAAAATAAAAAAGGTTTTTGTAGGTTACAATTATGAAAAGTTCTATTCATATTTAAATGTCTTATATGTTCCGTGTTTTTTTTACACAATGAATACGTTTTTTAATGAGGGTGCTAGTGCAGAGAGTGATCCGCGCTATTTTTTAAATCGTATTTCCAAGTTTAATTAAAGTTTTATGTTATTTTTTATATTCAATTGTAAGGTTGAAGTATAGAATAGGTACAAAACACCCTCCCCATGTTAAGAATGGCTTTTTAAATAATAACATTATTATTTACGTCCGGATCGCTCTCTGCACTAGTACCTTTATGATAAACAATACATAAATAGAAATAATAAATTATCAGACTTTTTAAAGTTTAAGTAATATATTTTTTAATTAAAAATTGAATTGCGTGATTATTATTAAATTACGTGAGTAGTCATAAACGATACAAATTAATATTAAACACGCGTAATCTCTTGCAATTTATTATTTCTCTATTTCAAATTTAAATTTATTAATTATAAAACGTTCGGTACTTATGTATTTTTGTTACTGTGCTAAAAAAAGGTGCTTAAGATATCGTGGAACGTTCTGTTTAAAAATAAAAAAATGTTGTTTAAAATAAAGAAGTAAAAAATGAGAGAAAAAAGATATAGAATAGGCAACACTTTCTTTAATAAAGTTTACATAAAAATGAGCACCCACTTTTTGACAATCACCAATTAACTAAACTTTAATGTAAAAAAAAATAATTGGTAAATGTTTACAATCGAAACCACCATAGTTTTAATCCTAAAAAATGAAAATCTACTTTTTCTTCTCCCCAATAGACCCCTTTACTTGATTATATCGTCTTTTTGTCTGTTTAGTCTTGCCTGATTCCAGGACTAGGAGCTGATCTGTCTGGTAGAGTGTCCAGCTTGGTGTTGTTCCTTGTGGCAACATACCTAAGAGAAGGTGCAACGTCATTTTCCTAAGACCCAGTGTCTAGCCATGCTGAGTCGATCTTTTTATCCTGGGTGACATCCTGCCAGTTTGTTGATTTAATTTTATTTTTCATTTCCATTTAAATTCGAATTTTTGATCAGGGTTTACTTTAAATTTTTGATTTAAAGTAAACCATACCAAAGTCCCAGCTAAAACCCTGTACAGAGAGATCAAAGACACCCGGGATTGGGGTCTAATATGCATTCAATTCTCCCCAGTGTGAGTTCTCATATGTGTAACGAATGTTGATTTTCGAGAACAAGTATATGCACACACTTCACAAGAATGTGGCTTTTCTCCAGTGTGAGTTCTCATGGGTTTCACTAATGCTGATTTTTGAGAACAAGAATATCCACACACTTCACAAGAATGTGGCTTCTCCCCAGTGTGTGTTCTCATATGTGACACTAAATATGATTTTCGAGAGAAAAAAATTCCACACACTTCACAAGAATATGGCTTTTCCCCAGTGTGAATTCTCATATGTGTCACTAATGTTGATTTATGAGAACAAGAATATCCACACACCTCACAAGAATGTGGCTTTTCCCCAGTGTGTGTTCTCATATGTGACACTAAATATGATTTTCGAGAGAAAAAAATTCCACACACTTCACAAGAATGTGGCTTTTCCCCAGTGTGTGTTCTGATATGTCTCAGTAATGTTGATTTGTCAATAAAAGAATATCCACACACTTCACAAGAATATGGCTTCTCCCCAGTGTGAGTTCTCATATGTCTCACTAATGTTGATTTTTCAATAAAAGAATATCCACACACCCCACAAGAATGTGGCTTCTCCCCAGTGTGAGTTTTCATATGTCTCACTAATGTTCCTTTTTCAGTAGAAGAATATCCACACACTTCACAAGAATATGGCTTTTCCCCAGTGTGAGTTCGCATATGTCTCACTAATTTTGCTTTTTTAGAACAAGAATATCTACATACTTCACAATAATGTTGCTTTTTACTTATGTGTATATTCATATTTAAATTTAATTGCTCCTGGAGCAAGATTTCAAATACCAAGTGATAAACAATATGAGATTTTATCCTACCTTTTTCAGTTTTAATCTGAAGTTGTTGATGCAAGTTAGATGTTATGCTTATAAAATTTCAATTTGTACCATTTGTTTATTTGATAAGAGATATTTCGTAGTGTAGAAGTTAAAATACTCTCTTTTGTAAATGTTCAATTCGATATCTTATCATTTATAAAAACATTAAACAAAAATTTCACAAATTTAAACATGTGCGATGTTCTTATTACTATTTGCTAAACAATCCAGATAACATAACTCTTCACACATATATGTTTAATAAAGTTGTATGCATCCGCTTTTGTTGTCCGTCACGTAAGGAAACAATTGTGCAAAGAATATTGTGTAAGGAGGAAGATGATCCCTTAATATTCATTAAAAACATTCTAGCAGGAACATCTGCAAATGAAAAATAAATGAAATTTAATATTTTATATCATTATTTATTTTAATCGTGCCAACAAAACAAGAAACATAACTTTATAAAACAAACTTTATAAACGAATTATGTAATAAATATATAAATATAAACAATTAATGTCGTAAAATAAACAATTAATAAAGTAAAATAAACAATAATATAGTAAAAATCTTGTAGGAAAAATATGCATACAACTAACATAGTTGCTACAGATAATAATAAAATATATTGCTAACAATAGAAATATAATACGTTTATAATACAAGAAAAGTGAATTTAAATACTCAGTAAATTAAAGTTAATAATACAAATCAATGTATAATCTAGTTACTAAGCAATGGATAATAATATGGTCTTTTAAAATAACTTTCGTTTTAAGTCATATGTGTGGAAATATAACCGCTTATTTCTAATGTGTTTATATTAAACTGAATATTTTTATAACATTACATATTTATTATTACTCATAATAATTTAATTCAGCAGAATTAGGTTCTTATTTTTTACTTTTATTTTTAGAATTCAACATTTTTTTTCATTCAACAAATTATTTCATCCAACACTTGGATGCATTATTATCATTCCCATATTTTATTATCCAAATAATATCAGCAGTTTTAATAATCACTTAGCGCAATTTTATTTTTGTAATTAACATCTGATGCATATTTGTATACAAAAAAAATCGAAAGCTGCGAATTAGGTATCCTACCGATCCTTACAGAATTGATATTCTTAGTAGTTATTTCAATTTTTATTAAAATAAGTATTTTTATTGCAAATCAACAAACTGTTACTAGCATTCAACTAATTAATGTTGTATGTATAACAAGTAGATGTTTTACTGTCTTTTAAACCTTTTTATTTCGCCTTGAAATTTTTCCTCTTTGATGAACTGATAAAAAGTCTGATGATATGTTGTGTTTATGGAATGAAACACGTACAAGATGCAGTAATCTAAACAATATGTATGTGAATAAAATGTTTAAATAAGTTGCACATGCTCTGAAAGTGTAAATCATTTTCATTGAGTTTAATAAACCGTTGCATTTTAAGATATGTTTATTGAAGAAATACATTATAAACGTATATTGTTTTAAGGAAACTGTACATGTGCGCATGTGTGTGACAATCTTGATGCAATATTTTCCATTGTTATAATGAGAGAAATATATATAGGTTCATTAGAAAACTTTTTTCTGTCTTCCTAAAACACATGCATTTACTGTATATAGGGATACTTGATATAGGAATATGTACATCTATCAACAGTTTCTTAAAAGGGACTCATTTAATGCCAAACACGTAACTAATTCGGTTGTAAAACCTACAGTAAAAACTGTACATTTATTTTTTATTAGTTATTTTTTATTTTCCGTATATATTTCTCAAATTTAAAGTATATTATTCAAATTTATAGATTGTTTAAGGATATCCGTTTATCGCTAATTCATTTGAACATAGAAATTGTTGTCACTACATGAGTTTAACTCATCAGCGAGTTAATATTTAATCTTTAACTATTGATTAAAACAAAATTGTCATTTAATCATTTTCAATACACAATCCACACATGCTAGAAAATTCCTTAGACATGAGAGTATCATATACAAAGCTAGGATTACCATATGTATTGTGTATTGTTGTAAATATGGCTTCGTGCAACTACAAGGATCATCTTTGTCTTAGACAAACTTCAAAAAGAGTCTCAAATATAACTTAAAGATCAATCCACACATGCTAGAAAATTCCTTAGACATGAGAGTATAATATACAAAGCTAGGATTACCATATGTATTGTGTATTGTTGTAAATATGGCTTCGTGCAACTACCAGGACCATCTTTGTCTTAGACAAACTTCAAAAAGAGTCTGAAATATAACTTAAAGATCAATCGAGTTATTTAATGAAATGTTCTCTGATGAACTCATAGAAAATTGTATCAATCGGACAAAAAACATCAGAATCTCCTCTATTTAAGCTTGTTTGAGGAAACAAAGAGTTTAAAAAATTGGCGTTGGAATATTTTATCTTAAAATATTTGTTCATTCTTAATTCATCCGAACATTAAAATTATTTGTAATCATAGACGTTTAACTCCTAAACGAGTTTAATGCTCTACATTTAAATATTAGTAAGACAAAATATTTAAATTATTATTAACATATAACAAACATTTAAACTAATTATTTTGACTTTTAACTAAACATTTAACTAATCATTTTGATTTTTAACTAAACATTTTACAACAATACATCTACCACATATAGATTGATATTTTCGTTGCTTGGGACAATTACATTTTCTATTTCTTCTCGTGTATTTCTCAATGTGTCAATCCTATTATTCCAAACCAATGAAGAAAAATACCTGTTCATCTCTAATTCAGCTTAATATATTTTTTAAAACTTAATCACATGTAAGATCAGTACATGTAATAATAAATCTTTAAAAATTGTTTTATATTTAGAAAGTTCATTCCTTTTATATTTTTAAGGTATATAGTTTTTAGAGATTAATCTTTGTTTCTGTATCTTGCAGATATTTAATGTGCATCAATTTTCGGTTGAAAGTTTTGAGGATTGTTACCCCTAATGTTTTATCTGCTGCAGTCAATCTTGCATGTCGGTTATATAATGCTCACATGATATTACATAATACAATTAACAGAGGATAGCTAAGTGCCATATTGAAAGATATGCTAATTCAATGAACACTGAGTTTCCATATTGCACTTAATTATCATCTTTACTGTTTGCATAGCAAATTTTTCCCAGTCATTAAATTGAGGTTATGTAAATAAGAACTGCCTGTCTTTAAACTTGAATCACAAATTTTAAGAATTTTAAAACTTATGTTTTACAGAAAAATAAAAAAATTGTGCAAATTGCACAGAAGTTATAAACTGATATTTTGTTTCATATTACGGACCATACGTCACTTGCAATAAAATTAGCTATTGTGCAGATTGGCGAGGCTTTGTTTTTATTTTTCAGCTACCACTATCCATTTTGCATGTGGTTTATTATGTTCAGGCCAGATGCTATGACGTCATAAAATTAGTTATGAGTTTTTAAAAGTTATGTTTTACAGAATAATAAAAAATTGTGCAAATTGAAAAGAAGTTATAAAATGATAAAATACCAGACGTTGTTGACGATAAAGTAAACTAATGTGCAGGTCGCAAAGTTTAGTTCTTATTTTTAGCTGCCAATATCCATTTTGCATGTGGTTTATGATGTTCAGACCAGATGCTATGACGTCATAAATATCCATTTTGCATTTGATTTATGATGTTCACACCATATGGTATGATGACGTCATACAATTTGTATTATGTGTAAGGAGTGTGTAACAACTCACCTGCCAAATCGATTGGCCTTAAAATGTTTATGTGTTGTATCAATACTAATTCAGCTTCAAATAATAATCACACAATAAATATATTGTGCGGTTGTACTTCATTGTTTGGTGAGCACAAGTTGTTCACGGGAGAGATTTTATGGAATTTTATGATCTCCACAGAATATGTGATTATAAAATGCTGAAACATGTTGGATTTTAATTTGCGATCCCAGTTTTTAAGGGTTTGTAACAGTTGCTTTTTAAGTGTTTTTACACAATAGTTAATATATTTTTTCAAGTTTAAGAAAAGTTTTAAATTATATTTTTTGGGGTCAGTGAAAATTTTACGTTTGAAATTATATATACCTACGTTTGACATGTTTTTTTTACAAATCAGTCACCATTTATCAAGGGCCACTGGGGTAAGGGTTAATAAGCATACAGTGGTCAATGGAACACTGTTGTGGTAATTGTTAATGGAAATTTGATAAATTGAATTACTTAAGGGAAACGACTCATTAAGAACATGTTTACTTTTGACTTGAAAATGACCATATTGTAGTCAGCTGGAAAGCAGACAAATGGAAGAGTTCCACAGGCGTGCATTCTAAGAAAGAAACTTTGTTCATGGAATCTATGCTTATGTTTTGGTTTAGATAAAGAGTGGGGGAATTATTGATAGTTTTATCAGCTAGACGAGTGTTTCTCGTGAAAGTTTGGTGAGGGGGATTATAGATTAGAGCTCATACTTTAAAATTCTCTTCTGCTTCCCTAACTGTACTGACATGCAGAAGTTCAAGTGTAATGTAAACATACATTTGCTGCTAAACTCCCTACATAGTAACCTGCAATTAAAGTCCCTGATAGTAGCCCCATACATCAAAGTGGCAATGTGCCTTGTTTGAAAATGTTATAAAAAATGTTTGGAGTGAAAATGTTATAAAAAATGTTTGGAGTGAAAATGTTATAAAAAATGTTTGGAGTGAAAATGTTATAAAAAATGTTTGGAGTGAAAATGTTATAAAAAATGTTTGGAGTGAAAATGTTATAAAAAATGTTTGGAGTGAAAATGTTATAAAAATGTTTGGAGTGAAAATGTTATAAAAAATTATTGGAGTGAAAATGTTATAAAAATGTTTGGAGTGAAAATGTTATAAAAAATGTTTGGAGTGAAAATGTTATAAAAAATGTTTGGAGTGAAAATGTTATAAAAAATGTTTGGAGTGAAAATGTTATAAAAAATGTTTGGAGTGAAAATGTTATAAAAAATGTTTGGAGTGAAAATGTTATAAAAAATGTTTGGAGTGAAAATGTTATAAAAAATGTTTGGAGTGAAAATGTTATAAAAAATGTTTGGAGTGAAGATGTTATAAAAAATGTTTGGAGTGAAGATGTTATAAAAAATGTTTGGAGTGAAAATGTTATAAAAAATGTTTGGAGTGAAAATGTTATAAAAAATGTTTGGAGTGAAAATGTAATAAAAAATGTTTGGAGTGAAAATGTAATAAAAAATGTTTGGAGTGAAAATGTTATAAAAAATGTTTGGAGTGAAGATGTTATAAAAAATGTTTGGAGTGAAAATGTTATAAAAAATGTTTGGAGTGAAAATGTTATAAAAATGTTTGGAGTGAAAATGTTATAAAAAATGTTTGGAGTGAAAATTTTATAAAAATGTTTGGAGTGAAAATGTTATAAAAATGTTTGGAGTGAAAATGTTATAAAAAATGTTTGGAGTGAAAATGTTATAAAAATGTTTGGAGTGAAAATGTTATAAAAAATGTTTGGAGTGAAAATTTTATAAAAAATGTTTGGAGTGAAAATGTTATACAAAATGTTTGGAGTGAAAATGTTATAAAAAATGTTTAGAGTGAAAATGTAATAAAAAATGTTTGGAGTGAAAATGTTATAAAAAATGTTTGGAGTGAAGATGTTATAAAAAATGTTTGGAGTGAAAATGTTATAAAAAATGTTTGGAGTGAAAATGTTATAAAAAATGTTTGGAGTGAAAATGTTATAAAAAATGTTTGGAGTGAAAATGTTATAAAAAATGTTTGGAGTGAAAATGTTATAAAAAATGTTTGGAGTGAAAATGTTATAAAAAATGTTTGGAGTGAAAATGTTATAAAAAATGTTTGGAGTGAAAATTTTATAAAAAATGTTTGGAGTGAAAATGTTATAAAAAATGTTTGGAGTGAAAATGTTATAAAAAATGTTTGGAGTGAAAATGTTATAAAAAATGTTTGGAGTGAAAATGTTATAAAAAATGTTTGGAGTGAAAATGTTATAAAAAATGTTTGGAGTGAAAATGTAATAAAAAATGTTTGGAGTGAAGATGTTATAAAAAATGTTTGGAGTGAAAATGTTATAAAAAATGTTTGGAGTGAAAATGTAATAAAAAATGTTTGGAGTGAAAATGTTATAAAAAATGTTTGGAGTGACAATGTTATAAAAAATGTTTGGAGTGAAAATGTTATAAAAAATGTTTGGAGTGAAAATGTTATAAAAAATGTTTGGAGTGAAGATGTTATAAAAAATGTTTGGAGTGAAAATGTTATAAAAAATGTTTGGAGTGAAAATGTTATAAAAAATGTTTGGAGTGAAAATGTAATAAAAAATGTTTGGAGTGAAGATGTTATAAAAAATGTTTGGAGTGAAAATGTAATAAAAAATGTTTGGAGTGAAAATGTAATAAAAAATGTTTGGAGTGAAGATGTTATAAAAAATGTTTGGAGTGAAAATGTTATAAAAAATGTTTGGAGTGAAAATGTAATAAAAAATGTTTGGAGTGAAAATGTTATAAAAAATGTTTGGAGTGACAATGTTATAAAAAATGTTTGGAGTGAAAATGTTATAAAAAATGTTTGGAGTGAAAATGTTATAAAAAATGTTTGGAGTTAAGATGTTATAAAAAATGTTTGGAGTGAAGATGTTATAAAAAATGTTTGGAGTGAAAATGTTATAAAAAATGTTTGGAGTGAAAATGTTATACAAAATGTTTGGAGTGAAAATGTTATAAAAAATGTTTGGAGTGAAAATGTTATAAAAAATGTTTGGAGTGAAAATGTTATAAAAAATGTTTGGAGTGAAGATGTTATAAAAAATGTTTGGAGTGAAAATGTTATAAAAAATGTTTGGAGTGAAAATGTTATAAAAAATGTTTGGAGTGAAAATGTTATAAAAAATGTTTGGAGTGAAAATGTTATAAAAAATGTTTGGAGTGAAAATGTTATAAAAAATGTTTGGAGTGAAAATGTTATAAAAAATGTTTGGAGTGAAAATGTTATAAAAAATGTTTGGAGTGAAAATGTTATAAAAAATGTTTGGAGTGAAAATGTTATAAAAAATGTTTGGAGTGAAAATGTTATAAAAAATGTTTGGAGTGAAAATGTTATAAAAAATTATTGGAGTGAAAATGTTATAAAAAATGTTTGGAGTGAAAATGTTATAAAAAATGTTTGGAGTGAAAATGTTATAAAAAATGTTTGGAGTGAAAATTTTATAAAAAATGTTTGGAGTGAAAATGTTATAAAAAATGTTTGGAGTGAAAATGTTATAAAAAATGTTTGGAGTGAAAATGTTATAAAAAATGTTTTGAGTGAAAATTTTATAAAAAATGTTTTGAGTGAAAATTTTATAAAAAATGTTTGGAGTGAAAATGTTATAAAAAATGTTTTGAGTGAAAATTTTATAAAAAATGTTTGGAGTGAAAATGTTATAAAAAATGTTTGGAGTGAAAATGTTATAAAAAATTATTGGAGTGAAAATGTTATAAAAAATGTTTGGAGTGAAAATGTTATAAAAAATGTTTGGAGTGAAAATGTTATAAAAAATGTTTGGAGTGAAAATGTTATAAAAAATGTTTGGAGTGAAAATGTTATAAAAAATGTTTGGAGTGAAAATGTTATAAAAAATGTTTGGAGTGAAAATGTTATAAAAAATGTTTGGAGTGAAAATTTTATAAAAAATGTTTGGAGTGAAAATGTTATAAAAAATGTTTGGAGTGAAAATGTTATAAAAAATGTTTGGAGTGAAAATGTTATAAAAAATGTTTTGAGTGAAAATTTTATAAAAAATGTTTTGAGTGAAAATTTTATAAAAAATGTTTGGAGTGAAAATGTTATAAAAAATGTTTTGAGTGAAAATTTTATAAAAAATGTTTGGAGTGAAAATGTTATAAAAAATGTTTGGAGTGAAAATGTTATAAAAAATGTTTGGAGTGAAAATGTTATAAAAAATTATTGGAGTGAAAATGTTATAAAAAATGTTTGGAGTGAAAATGTTATAAAAAATGTTTGGAGTGAAAATGTTATAAAAAATGTTTGGAGTGAAAATGTTATAAAAAATGTTTGGAGTGAAAATGTTATAAAAAATGTTTGGAGTGAAAATGTTATAAAAAATGTTTGGAGTGAAAATGTTATAAAAAATGTTTGGAGTGAAAATGTTATAAAAAATGTTTGGAGTGAAAATGTTATAAAAAATGTTTGGAGTGAAAATGTTATAAAAAATGTTTGGAGTGAAAATGTTATAAAAAATGTTTGGAGTGAAAATTTTATAAAAAATGTTTGGAGTGAAAATGTTATAAAAAATGTTTGGAGTGAAGATGTTATAAAAAATGTTTGGAGTGAAAATGTTATAAAAAATGTTTGGAGTGAAAATGTTATAAAAAATGTTTGGAGTGAAAATGTTATACAAAATGTTTGGAGTGAAAATGTTATAAAAAATGTTTGGAGTGAAAATGTTATAAAAAATGTTTGGAGTGAAAATGTTATAAAAAATGTTTGGAGTGAAAATGTTATAAAAAATGTTTGGAGTGAAAATGTTATAAAAAATGTTTGGAGTGAAAATGTTATAAAAAATGTTTGGAGTGAAAATGTTATAAAAAATGTTTGGAGTGAAAATGTTATAAAAAATGTTTGGAGTGAAAATGTTATAAAAAATGTTTGGAGTGAAAATGTTATAAAAAATGTTTGGAGTGAAAATGTTATAAAAAATGTTTGGAGTGAAAATGTTATAAAAAATGTTTGGAGTGAAAATGTTATAAAAAATGTTTGGAGTGAAAATGTTATAAAAAATGTTTGGAGTGAAAATGTTATAAAAAATGTTTGGAGTGAAAATTTTATAAAAAATGTTTGGAGTGAAAATTTTATAAAAAATGTTTGGAGTGAAAATGTTATACAAAAATGTTTTGAGTGAAAATTTTATAAAAAATGTTTGGAGTGAAAATGTTATAAAAAATGTTTGGAGTGAAAATGTTATAAAAATGTTTGGAGTGAAAATGTTATAAAAAATGTTTGGAGTGAAAATGTTATAAAAAATGTTTGGAGTGAAAATTTTATAAAAAATGTTTGGAGTGAAAATGTTATACAAAAATGTTTTGAGTGAAAATTTTATAAAAAATGTTTGGAGTGAAAATGTTATAAAAAATGTTTGGAGTGAAAATGTTATAAAAAATGTTTGGAGTGAAAATGTTATAAAAAATGTTTGGAGTGAAAATGTTATAAAAAATGTTTGGAGTGAAAATTTTATAAAAAATGTTTGGAGTGAAAATGTTATAAAAAATGTTTGGAGTGAAAATGTTATAAAAAATGTTTGGAGTGAAAATGTTATAAAAAATGTTTTGAGTGAAAATTTTATAAAAAATGTTTTGAGTGAAAATTTTATAAAAAATGTTTGGAGTGAAAATGTTATAAAAAATGTTTGGAGTGAAAATGTTATAAAAAATGTTTGGAGTGAAAATGTTATAAAAAATGTTTGGAGTGAAAATGTTATAAAAAATGTTTGGAGTGAAAATGTTATAAAAAATGTTTGGAATGAAAATGTTATAAAAAATGTTTGGAGTGAAAATTTTATAAAAAATGTTTGGAGTGAAAATGTTATAAAAAATGTTTGGAGTGAAAATGTTATAAAAAATGTTTGGAGTGAAAATGTTATAAAAAATGTTTGGAGTGAAAATGTTATAAAAAATGTTTGGAGTGAAAATGTTATAAAAAATGTTTGGAGTGAAAATGTTATAAAAAATGTTTGGAGTGAAAATGTTATAAAAAATGTTTGGAGTGAAAATGTTATAAAAAATGTTTGGAGTGAAAATGTTATAAAAAATGTTTGGAGTGGAAATGTTATAAAAATGTTTGGAGTGAAAATGTTATAAAAGTGTTTGGAGTGAAAATGTTATAAAAATGTTTGGAGTGAAAATTTTATAAAAAATGTTTGGAGTGAAAATGTTATAAAAAATGTTTGGAGTGAAAATGTTATAAAAAATGTTTGGAGTGAAAATGTTATAAAAATGTTTGGAGTGAAAATGTTATAAAAAATTGTTTGGAGTGAAAATGTTATAAAAAATGTTTGGAGTGAAAATGTTATAAAAAATGTTTGGTGTAAAAAAACTGGTAAAACCAAACAGTAAAATCATAATAATAGATAATTGTGGAAAGTAAAAAAGCTAAAAAAAAAAAAACAATGAAATACTGAAAAACTTCTGTTAATTGGTGATAAATGACTTTATATTTTTTATGCAAACTCAATTAAAAAAATTATCCGTATTCTAAAACATAAAAAATTGAATAAAATATCAACATTCAAACAATTCTCTAGCGACATATTAGGTAAATGTGGACAGAAAAGTATTTGTAAAATTAAAAAAAAAAACATTTTGTGCTCAGTTGTCTGACAATTCGACAAACTTTGGATGTACTTATTTTGTTTATGGTCAACATTATTTTTTTCTCAGAAATAACGAAAGTAAATAAACACATTTTTCATAAAAATCTAAATATCAGATTGAATCATCTATTATTAGGAAGATTAGGAAGGGGTGGGTGCTAATTTTAAGCATAATTTATAAAAAAAAGTCTTAAATATTTAAATTTTGTGTTTTTCATTCTATTTTTCGGAATATTTTTAATGGCTTTAAGACATAAGGCCAAAGAAAAAATACAGTTTTATTTTTTAAGCAGTAAAACTACTTTGGATTCGATTGTAAACATTTACCAATTATTTTGTTTTTTATTAAGTTTCTGTTAAGTTCTAATTTTATGTAAACGTAATAAAATAATCATTTTATGTAAACGTAATAGAAATCATTTTATGTAAATGTAATAAAATAATCATTTTATGTAAATGTAATAAAATAATCATTTTATGTAAACGAAATAAAAGAATCATTTTATGTAAACGAAATAAAAGAATCATTTTATGTAAACGTAATAAAATAATCATTTTATGTAAACGTAATAAAAAATCATTTTATGTAAACGTAATAAAAGAATCATTTTATATAAACGTAATAAAAAAAATCATTTTATGTAAACGTAATAAAAGAATCATTTTATGTGAGCGTAATAAAAGAATCATTTTATGTGAACGTAATAAAAGAATCATTTTATGTAAACGAAATAAAAGAATCATTTTATGTAAACAAAATAAAATAATCATTTTATGTAAACATAATAAAAGAATCATTTTATGTAAACGTAATAAAAGAATCATTATTCCAAAACCTAAAACATTGAATAAAATATCAAAATTCAAACGGAATTTTCTAGACACATAATAGGTAAATTAGGACAGGAAACTATTTATAAACACACACACACACACACACACACACACACACACACACACACACATATACATATATATATATATATATATATATATATATATATATATATATATATTAAATAGGCGGTGCTAATGCACTGACTGAGCCGCGCTATTTTTTAAATCGTACTTCCAAGTTTAATTATATGTCTTTTTTTAAATTGTAAGGTTAAAGTATAGAATAGGCACAAAACACCCTCCCCTCCCCAGGTTAAGAATGGCTTTTTAAAATAATAACGTTATTATTTCAGCACGGCTCACTCTCTGCATGAGTACCCACATTTTTATTGACGAAATCAATATTTTTATTGGGTTCCAATAAAATTAAACCTTTTTTATGTTTAATATAATTTTAAGAATCAATATTTTTGAGGAATATTTAAAAAAAAAAAACTGTTTCAGATTATTTAAAAAACAATTGAATGGGATTTTTTTGTAAAGCGTAAAAAAATAACTTACATTTCATATTGTAAAGTTAGTTTAATATTAAAATTTTACTTAAATAAACACATTTCGGTCAATGTCAAGTTTCTTTCCAACTCTCAAAAAACTTTAAAATGATGACTTGAAATAGGTTTTCGGTTATGCTGAAAACGAATATCACATTTAAATTTGGGGCAGATAAGTAGTTTTCATAATATGAAGAAATTATTTTTCAATAAGTGGGCGATCACTTTCCTATATAAAAGTAACGTAAAATGAGCACCCACTTTTTGGTCACTTAGTAATTTCTTCATATCATAAAGCAATTTTTAAGTGTGATATTCGTTTTCAGAACCCCCAAAAACCGGCGCTGTTTTTTACTAAGAGATTCGTTCATTTTTTTTTCATTTTCAAATTTGTTTTATATGACGAAAAAGGTGACCAGAAAAGGGTGCTTTTTTTACGTGAAATTTACATAACACAGTGATCCCATACTTTTTAAAAAAGTAATTTCTTCATATCATGAAAACTACTTACCTGCCCCAAATTTAAATGTGATATTCGTTTTCATCATCATTGAAAACCTTCAAAAAAGTCGTCATTTGAAAGTTTTTGAAGTAGTTGGAAAGAAACTTGACATTGACCCACATGGTCACATTTCATATTTTATTTTATTCACGAAACCAATATTTTTATTGGATTGCAATAAAAAAATAAACTTATTTTAATATTTAAGATTATTTTTAAGTTGTTGAATAATATTTTTGTAAAGTGAAAAACAAAAACTTACCTTCCATTCCAGGAATTTAATACGAAAAAAAAATCGTTTTTCTTTTGTGTCAAACGCAGAAAATTTGTTTGTTTGTTAGGATTTCTTAATATAATCTTTAGTAAATTGATACAAATTTTGTTTTGTGTGTCCAATTCATTAAGCAATTAAATATATGAAAATATAAAAGAATCAAAATTTAAATACAAAAAACACGATTTCAACGTGAAATTATTATAAGAAGAAAAACACGTGCTTCAGAACAAAGAACTTATGTTCATCGTAAAACGGTGTAATCATTATTTTGTCCCTCGTGTAAAAGATTGAACATTTCATTATGATTTGGATTAGTCGAACTACTGTTTACATCCAAGATGAGAACAGTAATCCAAATAATCCTAATATAAAAAAATGCAAAACTGAATATTTCACATAAACAATTCAAAAAGGAAGGAATTGAACAAATAGCGAAGTCAATCAAATAACAAAAACTAGATTTGAACCAACAAGAAACAAAACAATAATCACATGATTACATTATGAAAATTGCGACTTATTTTTATCAGATTCGATTCTGTTAACTTTACGATGACCTTAACTTATAATTCCAGACTTAAACCTGATGTTTTACATGCAATCAACGACTAACGATGGAAGTGTAGTAGCTGTTTCTAGTTTGTGTACGCATTTCAACGTTGTGTCGCGTTATCACCACTCTGGTTTTACTTGTCATGATTTGCGCCTTCCTATGCATTACCTCCTCCTTTGATAGATAAGTAATGCAATGTTGTAAAATGTTCCGACTCGCAGATGCGAATATGAGAAAAAAATCGATATTTAACAACATTCAGGTCGCCGTGTAATTTGCTTGCGCCCTATTTGTTTATTTAATTTCTACCGCTCCAGAAGATATCTCACTCACTACTGATGCAATTCTCTATCTGTATAAAAGCCAAGTACATCAAAAGATCGGGTACTGCTGCCACATCTTGGCTAGAGCTTCTAAAAACAACCTATCCTGCATTGACAAAGTACAAAATAGACTTCGTGGATTAGTGGGGGATGCCCTTTTCTCTTCCCTGCAACCTCTCTCCCACAAAAGAGACCTTGCAAGCATGTCTTTGTTTTATCATTATTTCCATTGCAAGTGCTCGTCCGAGCTCCAATCTCTGGCCCTTCCTCAACAATCTTTCACAATAAACACCCGCCTAGCTAAAACCACTGTCAGTAATTTCCCCCACTCTTTATCTGTGCCTAAATCAAAACGTAGATTCCATGAACAGAGCTTATTTTCTGAGAAGTGCACGCACGCCTGTGGAATTCTCTTCCGATTCCCACCTGACTACAACTTGGATGTCTTCAAGTCCAACATAAACAAATTCCTGATTAATCACTTCCTTAAGTAAGACACTTTATAAATCTCCAATATCAACTATTACTACGATATTATACCCTTGATTACTGTACACACAATAATCCTTATCCCCGAGTGGCTTCCGGGCCTTGATAAGTAGTGATCACCATGTAACAAATCCTTTTTGGTTTAATGGTTTTAAATTGAAATAAATTGAAAAAAAAATACATTTTATCAAGTATGATTAAAAAAAAATAAAAATACAATTTAAATACAAATTTACAAAGCTAAAAAATCAAATTTAGAATTCAAAATTAAAATAAAAGAGTAATTTCTTTCATTTAAATTTTAAATTCTCCCTCAGTTAAAATGTCTCTCAGCATCCGTTATAAATGTCTCTCAGCATCAGTTATAAATGTCTCTCAGCATCCGTTAAAAATGTTTCTCCCAGAATATAAATGTCATTCCCGTGAAAAATGTTTCCCCTGTTATCTCTCATCCCGATATACACTGAAATACACACACCCTGACGTATGTACACAAGGTAAATACACAGACATACTAATATATATATATATATATATATATATATATATATATATATACACACACACACAAACACACTGATATATGTACACACGGTTGATACACACACACACACACATATATATATATGTATACACGGTATATACACACACACTGATATATGTAGACGGTATATACACACACACTGATATCTGTGCACACGGTATATACACACACACTGATGAATGTACAAACGGTACACACATATTGATATATGTACACACGGTATATACACATATTGATATATGTACACACGAAAGATAAACACACACGCTGAGATATATACACACGGTATATACACACACACTGATATATGTACACACGATATATACATACACACTGATATATGTACACATGGTATATACACACACACTGATATATGTACACACAGTATATACACACACTGATATATGTACACATGGTATATACACACATACTGATATATGTACACACGGTATATAAACACCCCCCACTGATATATGTACACACAGTATATACACACACTGATATATGTACACATGCTATATACACACACCGACTGATGAATGTACACATGGTATACACGCACACGCACACTGATATATGAACACACGGTATACACACACTGATATATGTACACACGGTATATGCACACACTAATATTTGGATTTTGAAACAACGATTATAGATGCTTTGGGAGGATGCTATCTTTTAAACCAGAAATTAAGAACATTATCTATGTAGTTATTTGATAGTTATGTGATACTAGAATCGATCAAACATTATAATTGCTATGAAGTGATACTAGCTTTTTCAACCAGTACTTTGATAGGTTTTATATGCAGTGATTTGTAAAACTAGAATCGATCCATTATCTTTAACATTCCAAGCCTTATTCAAGATTCTGACATTTCAGCCGTGAAATTATTCAATATGGATATATTCAATATAAACTAAGTCTCTCATTTATATAATTTAAAAAAAAAAAATTTTGTTATTAACTTCTAACTGTACATGAGGCATCCGACTGAAGCGAATTCACTGTTATCTCGTACATTTTAACCAAAGGATCTTTTAAATATTCTAAACGTCCATTAAACTCTTTTAATATCTATGACACTTATTGCAAAGATGTTTTTGAAATTCTTTTCTACATGTGAATCTACATATGTATAACTGATTTATTAGAACAAGACTACACACATGTCATTTGTTTATTTTTATAAAAATTTATTCACCAAAAATATTAACATAGTATGAAAGAGTGTTGCTTTTCTTCAGGAAATCAAGAGGTTTCCTCTTCAAGCAAATATTTGATTCCAATACACAATATATTAAAGATTGGATTTTCACATCAGCTTGGTTTTTCCAGTTATTGTGCATAAGCATTTTTTTTTAAAGATTTATATTAGTTTATTTGCTCTTATACGACTGATATAATGTTTATGCCTTCCAGAGAATTTGTCGTTTATTCTTCCTCATACTCTATCGATTAATTATGGCAAAAGTTAGTTGGAATAGTTTCGTCAATCATGAGTCATTTACTTAAATACTGTCTGGTGGACTGTTCTTATATAAATGCAAATTCTTAAAACAAAACTATCTAATATTTGTAAAAATATGGAATTTATTAATAGTGTTTTTTCATATGTATCACTAAGCTATATTTATAAGAACATGAATATTCACAGACTGTGCAAGAATAAGGCTTTTCCCCGGTGTGAGTTCTCATATGTCTTATTAACATTGACTTTTGAGAACATGAATATTCACAAAGTTCACAAGAATATGGCTTTTCCCCAGTATGAGTTCTCATATGTCTTATTAGCGTTGAATTTTGAGAACAAGTATATCCACACACTTCACATGAATATGGCTTCTCCCCAGTGTGCGTTCTCATATGTTTAACAAGCGATGATTTTACAGAAAAAGAATATCCACACACTTCACAAGAATATGGCTTCTCTCCAGTGTGAGTTCTCATATGTTGTTCTAGCGACGATCTTTCAGAACAAGTATGCCCACACACTTTACAAGAATATGGTCTTTCGCCAGTATGAGTTCGCATATGTGTCACTAACGATGATTTTACAGAACAAGTATATCCACACACTATACAGGTGTGTGGCTTTTCCCCAGTGTGAGTTTTCAAATGTGGCACTAAAGCTGACTTATCAGAACAAGAATATGTACACACTTCACAAGAATATGGCTTTTCCCCAGTGTGAGTTCTCATATGTATGACTAAATATGGTTTTTGAGGAAAGGAACGTCCACATACTTCACAAGAATATGGCCTTTCTCCAGTGTGAGTTCTTATATGTCTCAGTAATTTTGATTTAAACGCACAAGAATAACCACACACTTCACAGGAATGAGGCATTTCCTTAATATGCGTTGTCATATTGCTCAGGAAATTTGATTTTCTGACTAGATACCTGACTAGACTTCTGTCACTTAATGTGCTTTTCAAGAAAAAGTTTGTCCGCACACTTCACAAGAATGCGTCTTTTCCCACCATGAGTCCACATATATTTTTACTAAATGCGATTTTCCAAATACTGTTGTGTTACTGTAGGGGAAGTTCTCAAAACTGAAGGGGACAACTACCTAGGTCTAATACTTGAACTCTGCATAAGATACATAGATAATCGAATGTACCTTTAAAGTTTATAAATCACTGTGAATCGATCTCTTCATACGTTTTGATGAATTTCAACATTAGAAACATATTTTCCCATAATGATTATTACTTTCAATGTGTGCGGATTTTTCCACCATTTCAAAGGATTTGTTAAAAAGTAATATCCAGTGCCATAAATGGTTTCACTCATGTAGATGTTGTATTCAAGATGACGCAATACTTTCTATAACAATTTTTAAAAACTGGTCCATTGAAATTCAAAAATAATATTCAATCAGGAACACCTGTAAATAAAAATAAATGAAAATCATTATTGTTAAAATTGCATAGACATATTCATAATTTGTCGGTTTATTAATATCAATCTTACTTTATTAAAATCACAAACTTTCAATTAATTTTATCTAAAAGACATATTTTCTATCAGTCGATACAGATTTTTCTAGAGAAATTTATATCTAATAACTTTTGTTTCTTTTAATATATTCTAGAAAAATAATATATAGTAATATTTCATTAGACTTAGTGTGGATGAAATACATATATATTCTAGAGAAAATGATAACATGTATTTTTTCATAATTTTTGTCACGGTAGGAAAAGAAACAATATATATATATATATATATATATATATATATATATATATATATATATATATATAAGTGAGATGTAGACTTAAAAAATATAATAATAATAATATTGATAAAGATAAAATTAATGTAGACGTAATGAATTTATAATCCGATATTAAGCAGAAATGAATTATAACTACATTCAGACTATCGATAAAACTCAAATACATATTTTATATTGAAATGGTCTTAATTGTAACATTTTATATTCAGCGTATATGTCAATTAATTATTTATAATAGACACTGAATTAAAAAATTAATAATATTAAATGAACTACATTAGAACTGTATAAATATTACTCATTAGTAAATTAGGGAGACGCAGGTGTTTAGTATGATAAAAGAATGAATGGTAAATAAACAGAATGTATATATTTGTTTTTGTTCGAAGGGCAATAATTCTGTGATACTAAAAATGAAATTACATTTTAAACATTTTGCTTAATGTAAGCAATTCATTTTTTTCTTTTAACGTAAACAATTACTTTTTAACTTTTACCATGAGCAATTATATTTTAACTTTTACCGTAAGCAATTATTTTTAAACTTTTAACGTACGCAATTATTTTTTTAATTTTTCACATTAGCAATTATTTTTTAACTTTTAATTAAGCAATAAATTTTTTAACTTTTAATGAAGCAATTATTTTTTAACTTTTAATTAAGCAATTCTTTTTACTTTTAATTAAGCAATTATTTTTTAACTTTTTAAGTAGGCAATTATTTTTTAATTTTTCACATAAGCAATTTTTTTTTAACAAAAGCAATTATTGTTTAACTTTTAACGTAAGCAATTATAACTATGATGAATATCTTTTGATACAATCATAACCATGATGAATATCTTTTATATTGATACAATCATAACTATGATAAATATCTTTTATATTGATACAATCATAACTATGATAAATATCTTTTATATTGATACAATCATAACTATGATTAATATATATTATATTGATAAAATCATAACTATGATGAATATCTCTTATATTGATACAATCATAACTATGATGAATATCTTTTATATTGATACAATCATAATTGATTAATATCTCTTATATTGATACAATCAAAACTATGATGAATATCTCTCATATTGATACAATCAAAACTATGATGAATATCTCCTATATTGATACAATCAAAACTATGATGAATATCTCTTATATTGATACAATCATTACTATGATGAATATCTTATATTGATAGAATCATAACTATGTAAAAAAAAAAGCTTAAACATAATTATGAAGCACATTATATATATATTTATTTATTTGGGGGGAAACAGATACATATGGTCGCTACAAACAGCTATCTGTTTGAGTCAGTGAGACTTCCTTAGACCACCCTAATCCCATCGACGCCACACAGAAAAAGGAATATATATATATATATATATATATATATATATATATATATATATATACAAAATATAAGTGAAAAATAAAAAATAAAATAGTAATTAGAAAGGTAATGTTAGTATTATTAATTTATAAAGAAAAATAAAGTAAAATAAGATAAAAAGCAGGGTCTTTCGATAAATTGGTGTATATATATATGTGTGTGTGTGTGTGGGAGGAGTGTGTACACACACACAAAATATAAGTTTAAATTAAAATGAGATTGTCATTAAAAGATAATGTTAGTATTATTAATTTAAAATTAGGCTAAGACCAGTAATACAGAATTAAAAAAGCAAACTTCAGATGGAAACGATAAATTGGTAAAACCTGACTATAAAATTTATCTCCCTTTAATCGCAAATGTAGAAGAAAGATTAAAATTGAAATAAAAAACACACTTAAGAATATTTTTTTTTAATTAACTGATTAACATAACCAGCAGAGGATGAATAATATTTAATTAATATTATATTCAAATGAACCTTTTTAACTTCTGTTCATTCATAAGAAATAACAACTAAGCAAAAAATAATATTTGAAAAGAATCTAGAATTTGAAGATGTAGTCTAGTATTTGAGAAATAAATTAAATAGTTAAGAATTATAACAATAAATAAAAATGTTAAAAACATGCAAAATATTTAATTGTTGGAAATATCATTTAAAAAATAAAAATACGAAAGTTGGAAAACCGATAGATATGTAAGCCATGGAAAACATAAAAATAAATAAAAATTGATCAGCTGTGTTGAATCTCTTTGAATATATATATATATATATATATATATATATATATATATATATATATATATATATATATATATATAATTAGAGTGTATTTTATCGTATGATGAGTAGCTATGTCGGAATATTTTTTAATGATATATCAAAAATTGCTCAAATAGTTACGAAACAATTTTATTCTCATTTTATATCTTGTTGTTTTGATTTGTACGAAAGTCTTAATCATTAATATTAAATAATTGAGTCAAAAAATATTTAAAATTTGACTCTTAGTATATGAACATTACGGAAATTTTGATATATTAAAAATTTGGGTAAAACATTATATATATATATATATATATATATATATATATATATATATATATATATATATATTACAATAGAAAAATGCGAGCATAAAAAGTAATATGGTACAGCTTACACGTGGAAAAGTAAAAGACTACTTGTTAAAACTAGATGAGATATTCGAGTAAAAAATATAATAAATTTATAACTTAAAATGTTGCAGCATTAAGAATTGATTATATAATGTAATAATTTTTTTAATTAAGTGTTTTAGTATTTTAGGCAATACTGCAGTATGCCGACGGCGGCCATCTTATTTTGTTCGTTTCACTAAACTGGCGCCTGTTGGCGCTTGTCGGTCCAACAAGTACCACAATTATACTTCAATTAAAAAAATGTTTCGGAAAAAACCTCCAATGTTGATCTAAACCGAAAAAAAATGTTTCATTTAAATTATTAATTTGTCATTGACCTTTTAATGTTGCTTAATTCGAAAAATGTTTCATTTAAATTATTCATCTGAAAAAATCCGGAAAATACAAACTTTATAACAATCCAATGTTGCTGTTATTATTAAATTGTTTTATTAAAATTTTATTTCCTTATGCAGCCTTTTAAAAAATTATTCAGCGCTTCTACACTATTAGGACAAAATTTTGTAGTCGATAAATGGAGTTTTCAGATTTAAAAAAAACAATGGTTTCTACTGATTTTTTTTATATTCTAATAAATTACAATTATAGCTTCCAAATTATGCAGTCGAAATTATTTAAATACAGCGCAGGGTCTGTGGAAACTATCATTCATGACAATTTGCATAAGGTGTCTGTCAGATGAATTCCCAGGTTGCTCACACCATTCCAGAAGTGAGAACGCGTCGAGTTCTCGAGGATGAATTCGGAAATGTGCCAAGAAGAGGAGTCAAAGTTTTTCAAAAGACTGATTACACAGGATGAAACCCGGGTCTCTCATTATGATATAGAGACCAAAGCACAGTCAATGCAGTTGAAGCACTTGGACTCCCCACCTCCAAAGAAGGCAAGGCTGCAGCCTTCCGCTGGCAAGGATATACTTACAGTCCTTTGGGACCAGGACGGAGTAGTGATGACAGATTTCCTGGCAAAGGGTACCACAATTACAGGAGCCTATCATGCTTCACTTTTGAGGAAATTAAGGGAAGCTATCAAAATCAAGAGGCGGGGCAAGATCAGCAAAGGTACCCTCCTCCTGCAGGACAATGCTCCGGTCCACAACTCGCATGTCCCCAGATCAGAAGAACGGGCGTGTGGTTATGAAGTCCTCCCTACTCTCCATTATTAAACATTATTAAACAAAACAACTTTAATCGTGTTAACAAGCCCGAAATTGCCACCATCTTGTTTAAATCAAACCAAGAAAGTTTGTAGTCGATAAATGGAGTTTTCAGATAAAAAAGAAAGAAATGGTGTCAACTGATTTATTTTTCAATTCTAATAATTTAACTTCCAAATTATTTAGTCGAAATTACTTGAATATTACTGCATTATTAAACAAAACAACTTTAATCGTGTTAACAAGTGCAAAATTGCCGCCATCTTGTTTAAATCAAAACGCAAAATTATCCTCCTTTTGAGTTCTCCTGTGTCTTACGACCGTTTTCTTCCAAATCAATTTTCTATTTTCTTTAATAAATGATATTTTCCCTTATCGATTTTCATAATTTTGGGATATAATCATCTTAAAAATACGAAGAATATGTACCATCGTTTTCATGTGAAATTCTGTAAATTTTGTTTCACAATAAAATAATAACTCATATTTTTTTTTTGTAATTGGACTAAAAATAATTTTTTTAAAATTCAAATTTAACATCATTTATTTTCGGCACTTGTACAGTTTAATCAACACATAAGAAAGTGAAAATATCGAAAGAAAAAAAGGTTATATTGTACGTATCTGTTTTGGAAAAATACAATAAAAAAATCACTTAATTAGATCCAAGTTTTTTCGTTATTTTTTTATAGTTATTTATTTTTATGACAGCACGTTGAAGGTAGACATCTTGAAATTCTTTTGAACACGGCACGGGGAGATAACTCCATTTTAACCCCCCATCCTTAATTCTAGCTTTTCTTCCTAAAAATCGAACCTTTTGTTTATTATCATAAATTGTTTTTATGCTGTAAAAAAAAATGAAATTTAGTGGGTTTTTTTCAGAGTACTACATACCATAACGGATACATACAACTGGAATTTTTTTTTAAATATTTTTTATTATCTTTATTAAACTGTACAAGTACCTTTACTTTCCTTTTATTTTTATTTTTCACAATTTTTAAATTATAAAATCTGTGTTTAAAAAAAAAAAAACATTATTGGGAAATATTAAAATTAGGCACCGCGAAAACTGGGGGGGGGGCAGGTAAGTACTTTTTGAAGGACCGTCTTTTTAAAAATCTACCCACAATCAGGTAATTATCCGATCAATACGAAATTTTCAGCGATTATTAAGAGAAGAATGAATTTATAATAGTGTACTTATTTTCATAAACAATATTTATATATATTTTTTGCTTACACCCCCCCTTGTTTTGAGGGGGTACAAATATGCTTAAAATAATCTCTGAAATCATCATTTGTTGTAAGGGACAGAATTATAGATTAAAAAAAATGTTTGCATACCTTATTTTGACGTCTGAATATCAGAACTTCAATTGTGTTTAATTATCCCGCTTTTGAGTTTTGAAGTGTGAAATTCGGTGAATATGTTAAGTAATATAATTAATTTAAGTTAAGCAAAACAACAAAAAAGTTAATACTTATACGAAAAAAGCCATTTTAAAATCTTTGATAAATAAATTAACAATTGTTTTAGCGAGCCGAATAGTACATGACCATTATTAAACAGGGCATGCTTTGAAGAATCGATACAAAAAAAAAATCGATAAATATTGTGCACTTCTTTGTGTTTAAAATAGCATCATTTTTTCGATCCCGTTTGAAAACGTTTGCCGCCTTCTGACTACGGTGGACCAAACGCGCTGAAATAATTTTTTTTTATTCTACTTTAATTCCCCCCCCCCATTTTTGGGAGCCTGGCTCCCACACACATACACATTAAAAACCAAACTCATACAAATGGTCACCCATCTGGTACTGGCCAGCCTCACCGTTAATAATACATTGAAATTTTCGTCACAGAAAAATAAGTTTTTTATTCCTGTTTGGTCTTCCATAATTTGCTTTTTATCGAATACAAACGTAAACATTGTCGATCTAGACTCCAGATCGACGCGAAGTAACTGGTTGCTTATATGAATAAGTGGAATTATTTGAAATCCAGGTACTTATATTATAATATTTTAATATTTATTTTTGCATATTCTCATAGAAAATCATCCTAAATCATAGTTAAAAACAGATAAATAAATTAATTATTTCAAATACCTTTTTTTTTTTTAATATTTATGTACGTTTTTTTGTGCAAGACAAAAAAATGTCAATTGTTAACTTTTTGGGAAAATTTAGCATTTAAAATTTAATTAAAAATAGTAGAAAAAGTTTTACATTATTCTGTTTTCTATATGATAAAATTCAGGGTTTTATCTTTCTGGAAAAAAAAGTTACTCAGAAATAATGGATTTTAATAAATGTAATTTCGTTTTAAAAAACAACAACAACTTGATATTTCGGCTATTTTTGGCGGTGCCTAATTAAAATATAAGGTGCTTTTATTACATCTAAAGTCGAAATACAGACTTTAAAATAAAACTAATTGTATCTAAAGCCGAAATGCAAACTTTCAAGTAAAACTTTATTGTCATGCCACAGTAATGAACATATCTAAAAATTGGGAAAAACGATGAGGTAGAAAAGTAAATACTAATTAAATATGTTTCGAATACAATTAACGAAAATTGAGATATGGTAAATAAAAGAAACCGAAGAGTTCGAATCGTAACAAAGGAAGTTTTTTTTTTCTTAGGAATTTTAGTAGAAGTTTATTCACTTCGAAATTTTGTTTTGCTACTTGTACAGTTTAACCAAGACATTAAAAAAATGAAAATATTGAAAAATATTATTGTACGTACCCGTTATGGAATGAAGTTCCCCGAAAGAAATTCTCTAAATTTGATCAAGTAGTTTTTTTTACAGAGGAAAATCACATTTTAATGAGATTAATCTATCGTTGCCATTTGCCTGTTTACGGGCACGAGTAGGGGTGCCTTTTAACAAAAAATTGATGAACAAATGACAAAATGAAAAAAAATTAAAAAAAGGATACAAAAATTCTGTAAAATAAGTGAAAAAAAAACCTAAAATATTTATCTAAAAAATATTTATCTTAGTATTTTTTCTGCTCATGTTTCAAAATAATCTCAAATTTTGACAATCTATAAGCGGTGATTAGAGTTATCTCCCTCTAGCTCTCCTTCCCCTAAGCGGGCGGGGGTAGAGTTGGTTGCTACCCGATCGATCTCATTAAAATTTGATTTTCCTTGGAAAAAAATAATACTTGATCAAATTAAGTGATTTTTTTTTGCATGAAAACTTTATTCCATAACGAGTACGTACAATATATTTTTAGTTTACCGATTCCTCGGCATCCGCCTTTAATTTGTCGACTAATAAAAGTTTTCGAGTAGAAAGTATATCGCATTTATTATTTCCCCAAACACGCAGTTATCCGTATTTGAAGATATTCAGTATCCAACGTAATCCTTATCATTTTAATGGCGGCCATCTTGTTTTCCAATAGCGAAAAAACGCCAAAAAAAAAAAAAAGGTTTATTGGAGGAGGAAGGGGTAAATTCCAAGAAATCTTGAGCGAAAGGAAAGAACGTAAAAACAAAACCACAAATCAAAAACAGTATTTAGAGTAATATTTATTAAAATAAATTAAAAGGTAAATATTACCTTTCACTACAACAGACCACCGACCACTAATTTGTTTTTTTTAGGGATATTCGATGTTGCTGGCCACAAATCTGATGATCAAATCCGTCGCAAAATTATGATTTGCATGGTATTAACCCCTTTGAATTTATCTAAAAAAAAATAAGTTATGACTAGCGGTTTACAAAAGCATATCTTATGTTTTTCATTCTTTTTGGGGGCCAAAGCACTAGGTGTATCAGAATTTTTGTAGGAATTTTTGACACCCCTAACACGAAACTGCAAATAAAATATAAAAAAAATCGTAATTTCTCTTTTAAAAGTTGGTTGTTTATTTCCTTTATGGATTATACTTCCAAAATAAAGTGTTAAAATTGTTTTAAAAGTAATAGAAATATTTTTTTTATTAAAAAAACTAATGAATTTTACGAACTCAATATTTTTCAATTTTTAAGCTTTAAAAATCTATCAAACTTTTTCTATTGATTCAATTTTACGATATTTTTAGGGTCAATGTGAAATTTTATGCTCTTTTCAATAAACCGAATATAATATTTTAGACAAACTTTTTTTAATTCACGACCCCCCCATTTTCAAGTGTCTATTACAAAGTAAATAATTAATTAACTCACCAAAGTCTTATATATCACAAATTGAAGAGAAAAGGTCAATAAATAATATATTCAAATTTAAAACAAAAAAAGTAGTGTTTTTTTAGAAATTTTCCTGTAAAGTCCGAAGTTTAAAATCTTTTAAAAAATACTACGTTGTTTGTTTGTTTGTTTTTTTTGTTTGTTTGTTTCTTTTTTTTTTAAATGAAACCATGGTCCTTGCTTCTTTAATTGAAAAAAAATTAGGGCTTGAATCACATTTTTCGAGGAGTTATAAGCTTGGAAAGACGGGGTGGAATTATTCATTATTTTTCACGAAGTTTCTGACACACCTACCAAAGCACAACCGCCCCACCCCTCCACCGCTTCTTCCAAATGTAAACACCGAAATTCTGTGAAATGTTTAGTATTCTACTGGATAAATGTCGTTAATTAAACCGCAGAAGCACCTGTTAACCTATACAAGTTCTAAAATGGAATACCCCCGTCAAAAAAAAAAAAAAAACGAAAAACGAAAAACATAACCGCTCGCGCTCGTGAAAACTTACTGACGGCAATATTTTTATTTTTAAATGAACTGAAAACTTTTTATTTCATGAAAAATATTTCTTGTCATTTAAAATGTCCGCCATGTATTCATGCACTTAGTGAAACGTCAAGTGACTACGCGCGTGCGCGTAAGAAAAGTGAAAAAATTTATGTAATTAAGAAAGTGAACAAAATTAATGTAATTAAGAAAGTGAAAGAAAATTAATGTAATAAGGAAAGTGAAAGAAAATTAATGTAATAAGGAAAGTGACAAAAGATCGGGGAGGGGGTCATTTCGAAAAATGTCCGGAAGGGTGAGGGGGGATCATTTCGGCCTTGAAGCCATGTTTTGGCCTCTTTGGCTCTTTTTGGCGTTTTTTCCTAAACAGGAAACAAGATGGCCGCCAGCAAAACAATAGTGATTACGTTGGATACTGAATGTCTTCAAATATTGATAACTCTTGTTTGCGCAAAAAATGAATGCGATATTCTTTCTCAATGTACCCGAAAATTTATAAAAGTCAACAAATTAAAGGTGAATGCCATACCATATTTTTTTTTTCATTTTTTAATGTCTTGATTAAACTGTACCTTGTTTTTTTGTAAATTAATTTCCTGCGTCTTCGTTTTTTTTTCGTAATTTTTGGACATTACTGCGGCATGATGATAAAACAGGCAACGACTTTTCATCATATATTTTGGTTAAATAAATTTTAAAATTTTATATTATAAAAGGTGTATAAAGTCTATTTTTTATGTTTGTAAAAGTTTGTTTAAAAGTTCAAATAAAATTTGTAATTTCAATGAAAAAAAAAACATCTCGTGTTTTTTTCATTGACGTTTGACTTAAAACATTGCCGAGGACAGAAGTTTTTTCACATACAGCGCCATGTTCCCAGTATCTCAGAACAAGGGGGATGCCAAAGTAAAAAAAAAAAAGCCAAAGTTATCGTTAAATCTATCTGTTCATAAACAAGCAGCATTTTTCCCAATTAAAAAAATCATATTATACGTTATTTATTTATTTTTTTTTACACCTCGCGTAATGCCGTATTCCATATAATATATTCCTGAATAATTCGGGAACTTGTACAGTTTAGTCAAGACATTAAAAAAGGAAAATATCGAAAAAAAAAAGGGGGGGTTATATTGCACGTATCCGTTATGGAACGAAGTTCTCCCGAAAAGAATTTCACTTAATTTAATCAAGTATTTTTTTTTTTTTTTTTTTTTTTTTTTTTTTTTTTACAGCGAAAAAAAATGTTATGATACCAAGCAAAAGGTTCGATTTTTAGTAAGAAAAGCTAGAATTAAAGATGGGGAGGGAGTATCGGCGCTTTACATAGAGTTATCTCCCCGTTGTGTTTATAAAAATCAAACAAAATTTAAAAAAAAACAAGATGTCTGCTTCAACGCGCTCTCATAAAAATGTTAAAAAATAGAAAGAAAAAAAACTAGAAAAATGGAAACCCCCACAAACGAAAAATGGCTAAAAAATTCAAATATATGACAAATTAATGTTACCAAATGCAAGATAAATTATTCTGTTACCTACCTGAATAAGTTTTGTGCGATTGTACATATTTTAAAGTGTTTATTTAATCTGAAGTAATGCCGATTTGGTAAATTAGGACGAGAAGATGACAGACATGCAATCATTTAACTGGGAAGTCTCGATAATCGCTTAAATCATGACAACAAAGTCATATACTGATAGAAATTTATCCAATTAATGTCACGGTGACACTTATTGAATCAATTTCTTTCAGTATTTAGTTTATTTGTAGAGTTTTAAGCCAGTAATGACATTTGAAAGAAGGCATTTCTTGTTGGTCATATTTTCTTTTGGTACTAGTGCAGAGAGTGATCCGGACGTAACGTTATTATTTAAAAAGCCATTCTTAACATGGGGAGGGTGTTTTGTACCTATTTTATACTTCAACCTTACAATTGAATAAAAAACATATCATAAAACTTTAATTAAACTTGGAAATACGATTTTAAAAATAGCGCGGATCACTCTCTGCACTAGCACATTTCTTTTTAACTCTGCAACTTTTTTTTTTTCGAACGGAATAAAACTTTATAATACGTTAAAATTTCAAAGCTAATCCAGATACAGAAAAGAGTAAGATGTTGCCTTTGGTAATTTTTTTTTTTTTTTTTTTTAAATTTAAAAAAAAAATTTTTTTGTTTGTGGCTTCTCTGCAAAACACCGTTTTATGAACAATTTTTTCCAGCTGAAACATTTTTAATTATTTTTTATACACTCCATAAGGTATATTCCTATAGGAATTGTGTGTGTATATATATATATATATATATATATATATATATATATATATATATATATATATATATTGGGTATTTAGCACTCATCGTACGGATTACATGATCTCAAATTTCCTTCTATGCAGTTTGTGTGTAATGTTGAATGGTCGGAATGTACAACATTTGATTTGTGGTTTTGATTTTATTGCTAAAAACAACCGTTTGTCATTATAATTATTAGAACACTTAGTTCGAGTCAGTTTTTTTTTCAGACTAATTTTGTTTATTTTTAGGTTACATTCAATTTTTATGGTATCTGTTGTTTATTAAATTACAGATGAAAATACAGAATAGATTTTTTAAGCCACCGCTCCCCCTCCCTATGTAAAGTATGAGTTTCTAAATAACCCAATTATTTCAGCACGGCCCGTATTTTGCATAAGTACCTGAAAGTTGTAATTTAATTTGTAAGGAGTAAAAAGGGTCGTTAATATTTGTTCAATTTCGGATCAATTTATAACACGAAGTGATTTTTATTTTCCCATTAAAATTGAAAATAAAAGCAATATTTTTAATAGTAAATTGCTTTCTATAAATTCATGTACATATTTTGGGCATTGGTTTAAAATATCAAACATATAAGTGGCCGTCACAGTCGGCAACCATTTTGAATGGAAAACTACGCATTTACCATTTAAATTTCTAGGTTTGTATTACTGTACACAGATTCGAAATAATTGTCAAAAAACAAATATATAACAAATAAATGTTATCAAAGGCAAGTCAAGTTACTTTTCTAAATAACTGGATACGTTTTCAGTGTTTTTATTGAATGTAAAACGTTTATTCAGCTCGAAAAACAACTGTGTTTGCCGATGTATTTGAAAGTTAAAAATGGCGGCTGACTCTCTTTGACACGGTAAGTTTAATAAATGGAGTTAAAATTAAAAACTAGACAAAATACCGTTACAAACCTACTGAACATATGTCAGCCTATGTCACGGTAACATATATAGAGTGAGGTTCTAACAGTATTTTTGACAACTTTTTCGAATCTATGTGTACAATAATACAAACCTAAATTTCTTTACGATTTAAAAAATTTTCAAGCAAGACCTGGTAAACGCCAGATTTGCTAAACGAGAAATCAAAATTTTCATGGAATAATTTAAAAAAAATCTTATTTTAAATGCATTAAATTGTAAATTGTTAAAGAATAAAATAAAATATCGAAAAATAAAAACTTACCTTTACTTCTAAGCAATTCCATACCAAAAAAAAAGGCCATGAAAATTGGATGATTTTTTTTTCAAAACTGTCAATTTTGTTCGGTTTCTTGGGATTTTTTATTAAATTCATAAAAATTCGATTCTGCGTGTCCAAATCATTAAGAAAAAGCTTTTAAAAATGTTTAAATCAAAGACACGATTGAAACGTTGATATAAAAAATGACTGAACGAATATTGAAAAATTAAAATGAAAATAAAATATAAAGATTAAAAAAGATTAAAAGACATAAAAACAAAAAAAAAACGATTATAATGAAACGTTGTAAATTGTAAGTTCGTTAATTACGTTCGAATAAACGTTTTCCGATTATGTTTGCAACGTATTGTCCATTCAAAAGACGAAAATAATTAAAGGTAAAAAAAAAAAAACGAATAAAATTAAGATATCTTTGTTCTGCATTAGTTATATGCTAACGGTCAACACAACAACATTGTCACGAAATTTGCTTTTGCACTGGGACTCGCCGCCATCGAAAGATAAGATAGGCAGGCACGATGGGCAATGCTATATTTATGCAAAAATGGCACCACTAAATATGGTTTAAGAAATGTTTGTAGCTAAATTTTTCATGAAAAAAAAAAGCTAAAAACGTTTAAAAAACAAGTCATAAAAATTTTAAATTGCAAATAGTTTTTGTTAATCATACAAACTTGGCCGGTCGTAAAAAACGTTTAAAAAACAAGTCATAAAAATTTTAAATTGCAAATAGTTTTTGTTAATCATACAAACTTGGCCGGTCGTAAAATACGTTTAAATATATTTTAATTTATGCAGATTTCGTATTCATTATTCTTATAACGACAATTTTAATAGTGATTTTTATACCTAATACATTGTAATGCCTCCTAGTCCTGGCCGTAAACTACGCTTAAATGTGATATTTTAGTTTACGCAAATTTCATATTTAATAATATAGAGCCATTATCCGATTGATTAATACATTGTACCCGATATATAGTAGTGATTACAAAAGTTAACAAAAACATGACTCGGGTGCCATCAGCTTGAATAGACACAAAATATTTAACGTTCCAACTCCAGTCAATATCATTTTAACTAACGTGAAATGGATAAGAAATAGTTAAAAATGAAACAACATTAACGTTTAAATGTATACTTACGCATGCATGGAAAGGCGATTTAATTTGAATTATGCATGCGAATTGTGAATATTATTTTCAATTTTAACACCTTAGTAACTATGTTCCGTCTGCCTGCTTCCCTCCGGACTACAACTTGGATGTATTCAAGTCCAATGTTAACAGGTTCCTGATGAACCGCCCCCCTTGATTAAACACTTCAGCAAATCTCCACACTAACGTAATGTACTTGCAATAACCCGTATCACTGAGTAGCTTCCAGACCTTGATAAGTATTGATCACTGTGTAAAAAAAAATTAGTTTTACTTGATAAATACCAAATCGAATTTGTTCGACAGATTCAAATCTCTTATATATTTTTAAAGTCTGTTTACCAACCATTGACAGAAGAGTTTTGTAAAGAAAACTTCAATACACAGTCAGAAGACAGACGCAATCTTTTTTATAAAAAAAATGGGGCTTAAGCGTTTGGACAATGTGTGAATGTTGTTAATTCACATGTCTGTCATAGAATCACCGAGATAGTTGCTTGTCTAGCTGCACTGATGAACTGTGATACAGCGAAACAATACTTTATGTGGATGATTATAATGCTCCCTATCTTGGGTTGTGATGAAAAAAAACTGCCATTAGCGTATTAAGCGATGCCAATCTTTGTGTAAATAAATAGAACTTTTTTTTTACATAGGCATCACCACATTATCAAGGCCAAGAGGCCACTCAAGGATAAGGGTAAAAGAGTGTACAGTAGAAATTGGACAATATAGTAATCATTAGTAATGAACGTTTGGACAATGTTTAAACATTGTTAATTAGCATGCAGTCATAGCAGCAGTCGAATAGCGTAAGTGTTAGAAGCGCCGACTGTCGACTAGGCGGTCGAGTTTCAATCCTGGCTTGTCTATTCACACTGATGAGCTGTGATACAGCAAAACAGTAATTAGTTTGAGAGACATGAAGAAATTAGTCGTTGGTTGTCACAGAGAATTCGACAGTCGTTAGTCAGCGAAGGAAGATCCACTGACAATAAAAGCTGCGAGCATCGGATAATGTTGACAAATATCGATAGTAACAATCGGTTTTACGATGGTGAAACATTTGTAAATAAAGTTGCTGTAATTCGTCAATAGTTAGTAGTCAGAGAGGAGTCGACAGTCGTTAGTCAGCGAAGGAAGATCCACTGACCATAAAAGCTGCGAGCATCGGATAATGTTGGCAAATATCGATAGTAACAATCGGTTTTACGATGGTGAAACATTTGTAAATAAAGTTGCTGTAATTCGTCAATAGTTGGTAGTCAGAGAGAATTCGACAGTCGTTAGTCAGCGAAGGAAGATCCACTGACCATAAAAGCTGCGAGCATCGGGTAATGTTGGCAAGTATCGATAGTAACAATCGGTTTTACGATGGTGAAACATTTGTAAATAAAGTTGCTGTAATTCGTCAATAGTTGGTAGTCAGAAAGGAGTCGACAGTCGTTAGTCAGCGAAGGAAGATCCACTGACCATAAAAGCTGCGAGCATCGGATAATGTTGGCAAATATCGATAGTAACAATCGGTTTTACGATGGTGAAACATTTGTAAATAAAGTTGCTGTAATTAGTATATAGTTGGTAGTCAGAGAGGACTCGACAGTCGTTAGTCAGCGAAGGAAGATCCACTGACCATAAAAGCTGCGAGCATCGGATAATGTTGGCAAGTATCGATAGTAACAATCGGTTTTACGATGGTGAAACATTTGTAAATAAAGTTGCTGTAATTAGTCAATAGTTGGTAGTCAGAGAGGAGTCGATAGTCGTTAGTCAGCGGAGGAAGGATGATCTACTGACATCCTGACTGCGAGCATAAGAGTATGAATGAAAATGTCGATAGTACCAATCAGCTTAACAATGCTGAAACATTGCTGTAATTACAAGGTATTACTAATCTATAATTGCAGATTTTCAAAGGATTCGTTAAATCAAGATCAAACAGATTAGTTCTGTTTTTCACGTATATATATTCAAAGGATTCGTTAAATCAAGATCAAACATTAAATGAGTTTTGTTTATTCATTGGTAAATAATGTTAAAATTTTAGAGAATTTTTATCCATTTTTTGGTATATGTCCTGTGTGTATTCTCATCACTAGACGATCCAATATATCAACACACATATATGTATGTAGTAATATATATATATATATATATATATAACTATATATATATACATATATATATATACACATATATATATACATATATATACATATATATATACACACATATTGCATTGTAAATTTTAATTCAAGCTATTATATATAAAAATAATTTTAAAGTTTAATTCAAGCCATTATATATAAAAATAATTTTAAGTTTAATTCAAGCTATTATATATAAAATAATTTTAAATTTTAATTAATGCCATCATATAAAAATACTTTTCAATTTTAATTCAAGCTATTATATATAAAAATAACATTAAAGTTTAATTCAAGCTATATATATATATATATGTATATATATATATATATATATATATATATAAATAAATTTAAAGTTTAATTCAAGCCATTAAATATAAAAATAATTTTCAAGTGTAATTAAAGCCATTATTTATAAAAAATAATTTTAAAATTGAATTAAAACTATTATATATAAAAATAAAAATAATTTTAAATGTTTAATTCAAGCTATTATATATATAAACACATTTAAAGTTTAATTCAAGCCATTATATATAAAAATAAAAATAATTTTAAAGTTTAATTAAAACAATTATATATAAAAATAAAAATAATTTTCAATGTAATGAAAGCCATTATTTATAAAAAATAATTTTAAATTTTAATTAAAACTATTATATTTAAAATAAAAATAACGTTAAAGTGTAATTAAAGCCGTTATATATGAAAATTAGAACAAAGAAACAAATAATTGTATGAAATCAATTGTAATGTCATCGCGATGGGTCGCCAACTAGAGCAATCAATCAATCGAATTGATTGTGAAATTGTGCGATTTCACCGATTTTGATGACAATAAAAATATTGGTGTGGGACTGCAGGTGTTGATGTTAGTCCTGCTGACTAAAAAAAGAAAAAAAAATAATACGATAAAATAAAAATAATGTGTAAAATGTATATATAAAGTCCGTTGATGGTATGGAACTTTGATTAATTTCGGTAGATACAACCAACGGACTTCATATACACCGGACATACCAGCAACTTGGTTATAAAATAATTATACATTGAGGTGAGGAATGATAGACGAATAAACATTTAGACATTTCTCTACTCAAACATAACTGTCTACATTTGTTTGTTTTTCTTTTCTTTACTTTTATGATTCCGGTCTTTCTTCGCGTTGTTTTTGTCTTTTAAAACTTCCATATATCCCTTTACCAACAATGCTTCAAGCAAAGTACTACCTACTCTTTATATATATACATATATATATATATATATATATATATATATATATATATATATATATATATATATATAGAGAGAGAGAGAGAGAGAGAGAGAGAGAGAGAGAGAGGGGGGAGAGACAAAGAGAGAGAGAGAGAGTCCACCTATCAATTCTGACGAAGTGTGTCGGATCTCTCTTCATCATCAGAGGATATCTTCCTAGAGGAAGCAATCTGTAAATTCATTCTGGACTCACAGCAAAAAAAATTCTTATACGCATTGAGCAATCTAATTCGGTTTTTGTCACCACTGAAGATATATATATATATATATATATATATATATATATATATATATATATATATATATATATATATACTATATATATACTATATATATACTATATATATATATACTATATATATATACTATATATATACTATATCTATACTATATATATACTATATATATACTATATATATATTACATATATACTATATATATATACTATATATATACTATATATATATACTAGATATATATATACTAGATATATATATATACTAGATATATATATACTAAATATATATATACTAGATATATATGTATATATATACTATATATATATATACTAGATATATATATATACTAGATATATATATATATATACTATATATATATATACTAGATATATATATATATACTAGATATATATATATATACTAGATATATATATATACTAGATATATATATATATATATTAGATATATATATATACTAGATATATATATATATATACTAGATATATATATATATACTAGATATATATATACCAGATATATATATATACTATATATATATTAGATATATATATACTATATATATACTATATATATACATACTAGATATATATATATACTAGATATATATATACTAGATATATATATATATATATATATATATATATACATACATATTAGATATGTATATATATACATACTAGATATATATATGTACTAGATATATATATATATATATATATACTGGATATATATATATACTATATATATATATATACTAGATATATATATATATACTAGATATATACTATATATATACTATATATATACTATATATATACTAGATATATATATATATACTATATATATATACTATATATATATATACTAGATAAAAAACATATATATACTATATATATATATATATACTAGATAAAAAACAACAAAAAAAATACTAGTATATATATATATATATATATACTAGATATATATATATATATATACTAGATATATATATATATATATACTAGATATATATATATATATATATATACAAGATATATATACTATATATATACTAGATATATATACTATATATATATATATATATATATATATATATACTATATATATATATATACATATATATATATATATATATATATATATATATATATATATATATATATATACATGCAACCCGATGGAATTTTTAAATAAATAAACATTGTCCCATCGTGCTTGCCCATGTCATATTTTGGTTGTTTTTCCGGCGACTACCAGTACAAATGCAAATTGTGCGGCAGACTCATTTTTGGCCGTAAGCATAAAACTTATGCCTGACAAACCCATCTTTGTTTCATAACACGTAATTAACGAACATTTAAGAATTGACAACGTTTTATTATAACCTTTTTTTTTTAATCTTTCATTCTTTAACAAAAAAAATCACGTATAAATTGTGTGTTTGTAGTTTTTAATTATTGTTCAATCTTCATATATATTTTTTTAATGAATTAGACACACAAAATCATAATTTTACAAATGTACTAAAGATATCCCAACAAAAGAAATTATCAGTTTGGAACACAATATTTTGGAAGCAATTTGTTTCCTATTGGATTTCTTAGATTGACAGTTTTTTTTTTTTTTTCGAGTTATTTCGGTCGTTTTCGGTCGTTTTCGGTCGTTTTCGGTCGTTTTCCGACTCCGTCGCAAAATTTGCATTTATATACAAATGCAAATTATGCGACGGAGTCTTTATTGGCCGAAAACATAAAAGTTACGTTTTACAAAAATATGTTTGTTTTATTCGTCTGTTAATGTTGAATTATGTTCGTCTTATGAATTGTCAATACGTCCCAAGTCGCACACATCATCGGAAAACACGTAATTAACGAACATTTAACGTTTCATTTTAACAGTTTATCATTTTTTTAAATCTTTTAATTTTTTAATATTTTTCATTCTTTTATATTTTTAAAAAAATCACGTATAAATTTGTGTTTTATCATTTAATTACTTTTCAATTTTCAATCTTATTTTGTTTTTACGAATTGGACATACAAAATCGAAATTTTAAAAATTTACTAAAGAAATCACAACAAAATAAATTATCAGTTTGGAACACAATAATTGGAAGCAATTTGTTTTGTATTGGAGTTCCCAGATTGACAGGTAAGTTTGTTTCTCGATATTTTTATTTTATCCTTAACTTTTCGTAATTTGATGCATTTTAAACAATTTTATTTTTATTGCATTCAGATATAAAAGAATAAACAAAACAAACCCATAGATATCCCATTGCCAGATGCCGGTTTTTATTAAATAAATTTAAATAGTAAATGTGTAGTTTTCCACTCCAAATGGCTGCCGATTGTTATGTCATTTAAACATCTGCTTTTTTAAACCTGTTTTGTTAAAATTGTGTACGTGAATTTATAGAGAGCAATTTACTTTTAGAAAATATTCGGATTTAACAGAATCCAACAAACGAAAAAAAAAAGCGTCAGAAATTAAATATACAATTATTAAAAGATATCGTATTCTTCATTTATTCCTGTATTTTAAATTTAAAATGGCGGCAGGTATGTTTTCCATGAAGAAAACTGTTGACCGCCATCTTGTTTGCAAAACCGCTTGTAAAAACCGAATATTTGAGATAAAAAAAGCATTTAATACTACCTGAAAAAAAAAATTAAGCCAGGTAATTAAGCTAAATTAAATTTGATTGATTATGGTAATATTTATTCATTGATTTTTGCCCCTTAATTATTTGTTTGCTTCTCTGATTACTTTTTCAATTCATTTGTGAAAATAAAATCGGTATTTTATAAATCGATCTGAAATAGAACAAACATTAAATAAAGGTACTTGTACAGTTTAATCAAAACATTAAAAAATTAAAATATCGAACAAAAGTTTATATTGTACGTATCCGTTATGGAATGAAGTTCTCCGAAAAAAAAATCACTTAATTTTAGCAAGTAGTTTTTTTTTTTTTTTTTTTTTTTTTTTTTACAGCAAAAAACAATTTGTTATGATACCGATCAAAAGGTTCGATTTTTTAAGAAAAAAAAGCTAGTATTAAAGTTGGGGAGGGAGGTCGGCGCTTTAAACTGAGTTATCTTCCCGTGGTGCGTTAAAAAAATTAAAAGATGCCATAAAAACGTGTGTTTCGGCTAAAAAAAAAAAAAAACCCAAAAAAATACTAGATAAAATTAAGTGAAATATTTTTTTGGAGATCTTCAGTCCTAAACGGATACGTATATTATAACCTTTTCCGATATTTTCATTGTTTAATGTCTTGAATAAACTGTACAATTACCTGAATAAAACCTGCACTATCTAAAAAAAAAAAAAAATTAGCATTACGTGTTTTCTTTTATTAACCATTTGTATTTGTGCCAACAAGTCGAATAGTGCACGTTCTTCAGATGCTACACTTCAATTTCTTGTTCTCTGTTAGTGAGAAGGCATTGTAAATAGGAACACCAAGTTGTGATACACAATTCCAGTGGATCACGAACAACACAACAAAATTATCGTTTCATTAAATAAAACCTTACAAAACGCCTCCCTTAATTTGAGTGAAACGAGTTTTATTTATTTTGTATTCTAACAAATTAATAACCAAAAGATAACGATTGAATTTCACTTGAAAATCCTAACTAAAACTAGAATGGTTCGTATTCTGAATAAGTACCGAATAAAAATAAAATATTTTTATCTCTTCTGTGAGTTCGTTCTATTTGGATTCGAAAACGACTGGATCGTTCTTTGATATGACAGAGGCGCGTTCGAAATTAATGTTTCTGTTTGGATCACAACTGAAGTATGATACTTGACTTTCGCATTTTAAACTTAAATGCAAGCCATTATATACGCAAATTATTTGATAAAATCAACAGGAGGTTCTCTACAGTGCAATGTAGATTACACTTTATTGTGAAAGTCACTGCGATGCGCATGTGAAGCTTCCTCCTGGTGCATCGCGATAGTTCTCCAATTAGAGCATTCAATCAATCGATTTGATTGAAAAATAGTCAATTTCATCGATTTCGATGACAATAAATATATGGGAGTGTGAAACATTTGTTGATCATAATTTAATCCAGGGCAACGTCGGGTCACGCTGCAAGTTCTTTATACAAATTAATTTATTCACGGATATACTCTGTTACGTGGCATAAATATAATGTGTATAAAAATAGTCAATTATAAGTTTTTAATGCGGAACAATATTTTTTTATAAAAACATTTTTATTTAGTAATAATTTTACTATTATATAAATTGAAAAAAATATTTGTTAAATTTGTAAATTAAAATAACGGTTTTTATTAAGAAACCAATTCAAAACCTGAAATAGAAATATTGATTTTTTTTTTCTAGTTATTTCGGTTGTTTTCCGGCGACAACCAATACAAATGCAAATTATGCGACGGAGTCTTTATTGGCCGAAAACATAAAAGTTACGTTTAGCAAAGATATGTTTGTTTCATTCGTCTTTTAATTTTGAATTATTTTCGTCTTATGAATTGTCAATACGTCCCAAGTCGCACACATCATCGGAAAACACGTAATTAACGAACATTTAACGTTTCATTCTAACCGTTTATCATTTTTTAAAATCTTTTAATATTTTTCATACTTTCATATTTAAAAAAAAAATCACGTATAAATTGTGTGTTTATATCTTTTTAATTACTTTTCAATCTTCAATTTTAGTTTTTAATGAATTGGACACACAAAATTGATGTTTTTACAAATTTACTAAATTATCAGTTTGGAACATTGAAAGCAATTTGATTCGTGTTAGATTTCCTTGATTGACAGGTAAGTTTATTTATCGCTATTTTAATTTTATTCCTTAACTTTTTCGTAATTGATGCATTTTTAAAAAGTTTATTTTTTATTGCATTCCTATGTATTTAAAAAAATAAAACATAGATATCCCATAGCCAGATTACGGTTTTTATTAAAGAAATTTGAATAGTAAATGTGTAGTTTTCCACTCATTTGGAATGGAAGACTCTTGGCCTTCGGGACAAGATCAAAGTGTAGTATCTGTTCTTCAGATGCTGCACTTAAGATAATTTGTACCAGTCAATGGAGGGGAAACCCTCTATACTGGGACAATTATTATTTTTGGTAACCAGAGTGCCCCCTTTTTGCATACTTTTAGGGGAGCTGGTTTTTACCTCACATTAAAAACGGCCTTGTGCCTAATTTGCTCAGTGGGGGAGCAAATAAATACCATCTGTTCTTCAGATGCTGCACTTCTGTTTCTTGTTCTCTTTCGGTGGAGGAGAAATCCTTCACGACTGAGACAATTTTTATTTTTGTACCTTTTCTCCACGTTAAAAAAACGACCCTGGTGTCTAACTCTGTCCCGTGGGGAGGCATAGTAAATAGGTGCACATTTACTCTGCCGACTATTATGTCATTTAAACATCTGCTATTTTCAACCTGTTCTAAGGTTCTTTAAAAAAATGTGTACGTGAATTTATAGAAAGAAATTTACTTTTAGAAAATATTGGGATTTAAGAGAATCCAACAAATGAAAAGCAGAGGTCATAGATTAAATATACAATAAATAAAAGTTATTTTATATTTCAGTTATTTTTGTATTTTAAATTAGTTTGAAATGGCGGCAGGTTTTTTTTTTCATGAAGAAAACTATTGGCCGCCATCTTGTTCGCAAAATCGCTCGTAAAACCGAATATTTGAGTTTTTAAAGCCAAGTATATTTTATTGATTATCGTAACATTTATTCATTGATTTTTTCCCCCTTAATTATTTGTTTGCTTCTCTGATTATTTTTTCAATTTATTTGTGAAAATAAAATCGGTATTTTATTAATCGATCTGAAATAGAACAAACATTAAATTAAAAAAACAAATTTTGTGAAAATAAATCCGGTGCAATTTTAGTTTTTCGTAATCATGCACAATACGGAACGTGCTGAAGTAATAACGTTATTATTTAGAAACCCATTCTTAATATGTGGAGGCATTCTGTGCTTTCAGCTAACAAGTTAATAAATAAAGGATGCAGTAAAAATTAAATAAAGATACTTGTACAGTTTAATGGAGACATTAAAAAAATGAAAATATCGAAAAGTTTATATTGTACGTATCCGTTATGGAATGAAGTTCTTCGAAAAATGTTCACTTAATTTCAGCAAGTAGTTTCTTCTTTAACAAGGAAAAAACAATTTTTTATGATACTGATGAAAAGGTTGGATTTTTTAGGAAGAAAAGCTAGTATTAAAGTTGGGGGGGGGGTCGGCGCTTTAAACTGAGTTGTCTCCCCGTGGTGTGTTAAAAAATTCAAAGACGCAGACGCACACCAGTAACGCGAACGCGCTGCCATAAAAACGTGTTTTTTCCGCTGCAAAAAAAAAAAAAAAAAAAAAAAATACTCGATCAAATTAAGTGAAATATTTTTTCGGAGATCTTCAGTTTAAAACGGATACGTACAATATAACCTTTTTTTTTTTCGATATTTTCATTTTTTATGTCGATTAAACTGTACAAGTACCTAAATAAAGCCCGTGCTATCTAAAAAAATAGCATTAAGTGTTTTCTTTTAACCATTAGTTTTTTTGTGACAACGAGTTGGCATCAAGTCGAATATTGCACGATGTCTTTCATTCGTCTAATGCTTTCAATCATAACAACAAGTTGTGATAGACAAATGCAATTCTGTTGATCATGAATTAAACAACATTACACACAATAGAAATTGGAGTCTGTTTAAACACTCGTGCAATGAGGAGCAAATACCATAAGGGATGCGTGTATTATTATTATTTATTTTTTTTTTAATTTTTTTTTTCCCCCTGTAAAAATAATTATTAGTCGAGGACAGGAAAATATCCAAGATTTTTTTGTCAGAATTCCCATGACGCCGTTGTTTTAAAAAGAAACTCTTTTTTTTATATCTGCTTTTTTTTCTTTTTTATAATCTGATTTCTTTCTTTCTTTTTTTTTTTTGGTGGGGGGGGGCTGTATTCGATACATCATTATCATTTAAAAATAATCATTTTGTTTATATTTACATTTAAAATGAACTTAAGATTATGCAATAATATAAAGTGCAAACTAACAAATTATAAATGTTTCACATAGAAAAAATACTGTTTTTAAAAAAAGAATTTATAATTTAAAAAAATTATCATTTCATTAAATAAAAACTTACAGACACGCCTTCCTTAATCTGAGTGGAACGAGTTTTATTTATTTTGTATTCTACCCTAACAATTTAATAAACAAAAGATAACGATTGAATTTCACTTGAAAATCCTAAAACTAGCATGGTCAGTATTCTGAATAAATACCGAATAATAAAAACGTAGTATTTCTGTCTTTATCTCTTCTGTGAGTTCGTTCTGTTTGGATTATAAAACAGCTGGATCGATTTTTTTTAAATTTCACAGGAAGGTACGTTATATGTTTGGTAGTGTTTTAAGATAGTTTTTTTTTTGTCGGAATGCCTTTGATAAGTACCGAAAATCAAAATAATGAAAGAAGGAACATACGATTTTGTCCAAAGTTAACATCTTTCACAACTAAACATCACATGCACATTTGACAAGTTTTATTAGCATAAAAGCCGAATGGCTCAACAGAAACGTTTTGGATATATCAGAGGCGCGTTTGAAATAAATGTTTCAGTTTCAAGCACAATTTCATAGTAATACTTGACATGTTCATTTTAAACTTAAATTCAAGCCATTATCACCGCGCAACCAGTAATTCCAGGAATATAAACTAAACAGAAAGTTCTTTGATATGACAGAGGCGCGTTCGAAATTAATGTTTCTGTTTAGACAACAACTGAAGAATGATACTTGGCTTTTGCATTTTAAACTTAAATGCAAGCCATTATATATGCAGATTATTTGATAAAATCAACAGTAGGTTCTCTACAGTGCAATGTAGATTACACTTTATTGTGAAAGTCACTGCGATGGGCATGTGAAGCTTCCTCCTGGTGCATCGCGATAGTTCTCCAATTAGAGCATGCAATCAATCGATTTGATTGAAAAATAGTCAATTTCATCGATTTCGATGACAATAAATATATGGGAGTGTGAAACATTTGTTGATCATAATTTAATCCAGGGCAACGTCGAGTCACGTTGCTAGTTCTTTATACAAATTAATGGCGCCGTCGTATTGCACACAATTTATTCAGATATACTCTGTTATACGGCATAAATATAATGTGTATAAAGATATATAAGATTTTAATGCGGAATAATATTTTTTAATAAAAACATTTTTATTTAGTAATCATCTTACTATTGAAAAAAAAAATTGTTAATTTGTAAAATAAAATAAAAACGGTTATTATTAAGAAACCAATCTTAACCCTGAAATAGAAATATAGAACCAATTAATTGCCATGTGGCAATTATGAACATATCCAAAAATTAAGAAGAAAGACTCTGGAAGAATTTTCACAACCTAGTATCTTGAAGGAATAAACTAGGAGAGATAAAGGCTTTCCAGCATCTAGAGACCGCTGCATTCAATTAAGTGGCGGGATTTAATTGCTAAACACGTCTGCCGGCTGTATGTACGTCAAGAGGCCACAAGCGCGATGATTTTATCAGAGCAAATTCTATTAAAATGATATGATTGTGTCCGTTTGAGAAAAAAGAGGAATCGAATTTTTTTGCAATTTAAAAAAATACATAGTTTATAAAATATAGATTTTACTATAATAAACTTGTATTGTTCTGCAATTAAAAATAAATTATCACGTTTATAAAAATGTAGATATTTTATTTAAGAAAAGCTTGTATTTTCTGCAATTAAAAATAAATTATCACGTTTATAAAGATATAGATGTTCCTACCAAAATCATAGTTCGTTATGCAATAAAAAAAGCTGCAAAGAAGCATTTAAAACTACTTTAAAATGCAAAAAAAAAATGAACCAGTAAATTAAATTTTTAAACTAAAGTAAATTTTATTCGCAACGATAACATTTATTTATTGTATTTTTGATTTTTTTTTTCTGTAATTATTTGTTTGCTTCTCTGCTAAATCTAAAAATATGGATTTTACTATAAAAATTAACTTTTATTTATTAATTTTTATTTATTGCGGACTATTATCCTCATCTTTTTCTTAGTATTTCTACGACGTTTCGGCCAACTATTTCTCTGGCCTTCGTCAGGTGGTAACCGCGACGGATAAGAACTCTGAATTTCCTGACTGCATTCTCTTCAATTACTGTCTGCCGTAGCTGTTGTCGTCTCACCACGTTTTGGGCAAGTAAGCCCAAGGCCGGATTTGGATAGGATTGAAACCGCTATCTTCAGACAATTCTCACCTGGAACCGTAGAGATTTAACGTCTCTATCAACTGCGCCACGGGCCCTTGGCTAAAACGTGGTGAGACGACAACAACTATGGAAGGCAGTGAATGCAGTCAGGAGATTCAGAGTTTCTATCGTCGCGGTTACCACCGCAATAAAATTAATAAATAAATGTTAAATAAATAAACATTAATAAATAAAAGTCACATAAATGCAAATTAATCAATAAAAGGTAAATAAATCAAAATTAATAAATAAAATTCACCTGACGAAGACCAGAGGAATAGTTGGCCGAAACGTCGTGAAAAAACTAAGAAAAAGATGAGGATAATCGTCTGCAATAAAAATGAATAAATAAAAGTTAAATAAATAAAAATTAATAAATAAAAGTTAAATAAATAAAAATGAATAAATAAAAGTTAAATAAATAAAAATGAATAAATAAAAATGAATAAATAAAAGTTAATAAATAAAAATTAATAAATAAAAGTTAAATAAATAAAAGTTAAATAAATAAAAATTAATAAATAAAATTAAATAATTAAAAATTAATAAATAAAAATTAATAAAACAAAGTTAAATAAATAGAAGTTAAATAAATAAAAGTAAATAAAAAATTAATAAATAAAAGTTAAATAAATAAAAGTTAAATAAATAAAAGTTAAATAAATAAAAATTAATAAATAAAAGTTAAATGAATAAAAAATAATAAATAAAAGTTAAATAAATTAAAATTAATAACTAAAACTCATCTCGATGAGGATAATAGTCCGCAATAAAACTTAATAAATAAAAATTAATAAATAAAAATTAATAAATAAAAATTAATAAATAAAAGTTAAATAAATTAAAATTAATAAATAAAAGTTAAAAAAAATAAAAATTAATAAATAATACTCATCTCAATGAATTCCAATTAAAATAATATAAATTTTTATTGTTTTGCAATTAAAACTAAAATCTACAAAAATCTTTCTTAACATGATGAGGACAATTTTTAATATTCTGTACGTTAATCTTATTTTAATAAACAAAAATTACGACAATAACTTAATTTAATTAAGTAATTTATTTTTAAATAGACCAGTCTGTATTCTGTACTATTTTACTTATTGTGTTTAAAAATGAGCGAAGAGGGTCAAAATGTTAATACATTTTGGCCATCGCTCATTCATTTTTGCACGTACCTAGAAAATACATTTATTAGTGATACGGCATGAATCTGAGCTGTTAATAAAAATAAATTAAAAAAATTTTAACCTGAGAAAAATACAATTTATGAAATCATAGATTTTATTAATAAAAAAGTGTCAAATCTGCAAAAAAACATTAACATGACGGATATGGAACATTTTTGTTTAACATTTAAATAAACAACAGACGAGCTAACAACCTAGTTTTATTGAATATATATATATGTGTGTGTGGTATATATATATATGTATGTGTGTGTGGTATATATATGTGGGTATATATAATGTGTGTGGGTATATATAATGTGTATGTGTGGGTATATATAATGTGTATGTGTGTATATATATAATGTGTATGTGTGTATATATATAATGTGTATGTGTGTGTATATATAATGTGCATGTGTGTATATATAATGTGTATATATAATGTGTATGTGTATATATATAATGTGTATGTGTGTATATATAATGTGTATATATAATGTGTATGTGTGTATATATATAATGTGTATATAATGTGTATGTGTGTATATATAATGTGTATATATAATGTGCATGTGTGTATATATGTAATGTGTATGTGTGTATATGTGTATGTATGTGTATATATATAATGCGTATGTGTATATATATAATGCGTATGTGTGTATATATAAAATGCGCATGTGTGTATATATATAATGTGCATGTGTGTATATATAATGTATATGTGTGTATGTATAATGTATATGTGTGTATATATAATGTGTATGTATGTGTATATATATGTGTATATATATAGATAATGTGTATGTGCATATATATAATGTGTATATATTTAATGTGTATGTGTGTATATATATAATGTGTATGTGTATATATACTATATATATATTGTGTATGTGTGTATATATATTGTGTATGTGTGTGTATATATATATTGTGTATGTGTGTATATATATTGTGTATGTGTGTATATATATTGTGTATGTGTATATACAATGTATATGTGTGTATATATATATAATGTGTATATATATATATATACATTGTGTATGTGTGTATATATAATGTGTATGTGTCTGCATATATATATAATGTGTATGTGTCTGTATAGATATATATGTATGTGTGTATATATGTAATGTGTATGTGTACATATATAAAATGTGTATGTATATATAATGTGTATATGTATGTATATATATAATGTGTATATGTATGTATATATATAATGTGTATATGTATGTATATATAATGTGTATATGTATGTATATATATAATGTGTATATGTATGTATATATATAATGTGTATATGTATGTATATATATAATGTGTATATGTATGTATATATATAATGTGTATATGTATGTATATATATAATGTGTATGTATATATATATAATGTGTATGTGTATGTACATATATAATGTGTATGTATATATATAATGTGTATGTGTGTATGTGTGTATAAATAATGTTATGTGTGTATATATATATGTGTATGTGTGTATATATATAATGTGTATGTGTATATATATGTGTATGTGTGTATATATATATGTATGTGTATATATATATTTATGTGTGTGTATGTGTATATATATATAGATTATGTGCATGTGCATATATATAATGTGTATGTGCATATATATAATGTGTATGTGTGTATATATATGTGTATGTGTATATATATAACGTGTATATATAATGGGTATGTATATATATTGTGTATGTTTGTATATATATATTGTGTATGTTTGTATATCTATTGTGTATGTTTGTATATATAATGTGTATGTGTGTATATATAATGTGCATGTGTGTGCATAAGTATAATGTGTATGTGTGTGTATATATATAATGTGTATGTGTGTATATATATATATATGTGTATGTCTTTATATATATAATGTGTATGTGTGTATATATTTGTATGTGTGTATATATTTGTATGTGTGTATATATATGTGTATGTGTGTGTATATATATGTGTATGTGTGTATATATATGTGTATGTGTGTATATAATGTGTATGTGTGTATATATAATGTGTATGTGTGTATATATAATATGCATGTGTATATATATAATATATATGTATCTATATAATGTGTATGTGTGTATATATATAATGTGTATATATATATAGTATATGTGTGTATAAAAATAATATGTATATACAATGTGTATATATAATGTGTATGTATGCATATACATATAATGTGTATGTATGTATATACATATAATGTGTATATATTTAGTATATGTGTGTATAAAAATAATATGTATATACAATGTGTATATATAATGTGTATGTATGTATATACATATAATGTGTATGTATGTATGTATATACATATAATGTGTATGTATATACATATAATGTGTATGTATATACATATAATGTGTATGTATGTATATACATATAATGTGTAGTAAATATATATATATATATATATATATATAAGTATATATATATATATATATATAACAATGGCGTGATGTAAGTAAAAATATATGGTAATTTGCAGCTTCTCTTTCAAGTTTTCGGATTTTTATATATATAATGACTAAGTGTATATTTATATAAAACGTGTATGTATATATATAATGTGTATATATAATGTGTATATATATATAATGTGTATGTATGTATATATGTGTATGTGTGTATGTATGTGTATGTGTGTATATATATATAATGTGTATGTGTATATATATATTTTTTTTTTCTTCACTTAAATAGACTATTTCGCCGCTTACAATGCCATGTCACTTAATTAATAAGTCAATGCTATAGTAAAGACAAACTCGGTAAAAAAAGAAATTATGCTAAGTTATTTAGAGGACATGAAAACTTTATTTAAGTACGATACTTAATATAATCAGCCATCGAAAAAAAAAAAGTAAAAAATTTTTTTTTTTTTTTTTTTTTTTTTAAGAAAAAAAATAAAAAGTTATAAACATCAGTGACCCCCCCCTTGCTTGTACACGTCCATTTCCTTTCCGGATCCCTGCTCCGAACTTATGCTCGTGATCCATCATCTCATCTGAAGATGAGGGGCTCTTATGCCTTACACAACAATTTATCAGTCTATACTATTGTCTATAAACTGATATCATCAACAATTAGATAAGCTGTTTTTAAATTTCCCCTCTTGACAAAATTGCAAACCGGAATGCAAACGGATTTTCCTTTGCGTTAGAGGATTGAACTGAAGCAGTATACTTAATATGTACAATACGTGCGTACTAAACTAAACCACCTTTGTTACCTATATAAAATCGCCTATACTGAATCCTCATCGGCTCAAAGCTCTCTGTATCCCCAGACTCTTAATTTCTCAAATCTTATATCACCAAGACATCCTTCTTAATTGATACAAGAATCCTCCTGAGCAGTTCAACATCCAGTGATCATATATCCAATCCTCATGAAACTGCTTATATCACCCTGAATATTACCTTAAATCTTTATTCTATCCCTAAGCAAAGTAGAACACCTAATAACACTCTAGTCAACTACTTTTAAAATTAGAAAAACCCAGTTTCAATATTAGAAGTACATCGTCCCTCACCTTGACTACGGACTTTTGCAATAAGTCATGAAACTATTGTACCTAAAATTCCTCTCCAAACTACAAAATACTGCTGCTTGTATACTAAGCAAGTACCTCCTATAGATACTTTACCTCCAAGATGACTGCCTTGTCTGTTTTGCATGACAAACCTTATTATTTTTTACTTAAATTCTCTTTCTCCTGATCACTAACAAATCAAATCTGCTCTACTTCCTAAGTTGACACTAAACAAATCCGTCTCCCGTAACTTAGATGGGTCCTTGCTCTCCGCCCTTGACCTTAACAAACTCGCAAATCGATACCCATTAACACCTAAAATTTCCTAGGCATGCTCCCGATTATAACTCCCAACCCATAACCAAGCTTCTAAGTAAATACTTACTAGCCTTAGTCCAATACATTGACTTAAAGTAATCTATAATGAACAGTAACCGTTAATATCTCTTTATTAAGAGATAGTATTGCAATAATTATTACACAAACTAAACCGGTACTCATTGAAATAAAAACTTCCGGATATTAAGAGAAAGGCGAAGTCATTCTCCTTAGTTGTAGTCTAAAGGCAACTTACTCAAATTGTCTAAAATTCCATGCATTCGTATACAATACTACTTATCCATCCATCTATACTTTTACTATACTTACAGAATATGCAATAACCTATATCTATCAGGTATAACTGTACTCCATTTCAAATGTTCTCTTGTCTCTATACTGAACATATCTAATCTTTCAGTCTTACTAAATGTCCGGTTTGGGCACCAAATCAGAATTTCTAATAGAAAGTAGATCATACTCTAGCACTTTATCCTAATTCCTAAACCTACTAAACCATATCTAACCATACATTCCTAAACCTACTAAACCATATCTAACCATACATTGCTAAACTTACAAAACTATATCTAACCATACATCAACTCGACTCTCTCGATCCAATACTGTAGCAAATTTAACTGCTTCCACTGCATGAATTTTTACGTATGCCCTCTCTCAGTATAAATGAAAATGGACAGCATAATAATGCCCTTTTTAAACCACACTTGAGGAGTGAAAATCTTCTGTAGAAGCTAACCTAAATGCCCGATTTTCCAGGAGATATTAACCTAAATAACCAATAAATATTAACTACCCATGCGGGGTCGCAGAAATACCTGGATTAGGACCCAGGCGCGGGGCGAACCCCCTCGGAGCTGATGGACCCGTAGGTCTTCCCAGGCCATCCGTCTAGGAGAAGGAAAACTCTGAAACTAAACCTAGGGGAGGGAGGCCTCTTCAGTCCTGGACGACAACCTTCCTAGAGCTGGTGACTCAAACAAATCACCGGTTGGCAAACCTAAACTGCTTAAGGAGGAGATAGACTCTGTCTATCGCTCGGCTTTCATACTCCTTCTTTGCCTATTGGCCAGGCGTAGAGGTACTATCACAGGGACTCGCTTGAATCACCCAGTGGTTGACCTTGTTTCCTGACTAGGGTAATGAACGCCGCTTTTCCCCACTCCTGCCACATCCCATCCCCCTAAACTGGACACAGTGGGGTGCTTCAGTGCCATATATGTCAGTGCAGTTGGACTGGGCTGGCTTTGCCTAATGGATTGAGGGTACCGGATTGACAGTTCCTGGCTGCTGTTTCCGACTGATAGTACAGGAGCCCTAACTCTTTGGTAGCGCTTAGAGCGGCTGCTCCATCAACAGTTGTAAAATATCGGGATGTTTGTAGTGCCATGTCGCGCATGGAAAGGGACCCTGCACTCATCCCCGGTGGGCTTTCCCGAGGCCACAATCCTGTGGGTGAGGACAGCTGATGGTCTACTTGTATTGCATGTCTGGTATTCTGCACAACTACTTGTCCAGCACCCCCTCACTCATCCACCCTAACTGAAACTTTTAAATAAAATAAAATGAAATGACAGCTCAAGCAAAAGTTACGTTTAAACCAGGACCAAACTCAAAGAAAACCAACCTGCCTCCTCCCTTGAGGCTTGCATTTACTAATATCCGCGGGCTTAGAACTAACTTAGATGATGTTGAGTCATTTCTCCTTGTAAACACCCCGGATATCTTAGCATTAAGTGAAACTAACCTTCACTCCTCCATACCCTCTAACCACTTTAACATGCCTGGTTATCTCCCACTCTACCGTAAGGACTCGGACAGACATATGCATGGACTTGGAGTCTATATTCGAAACACCCTCCCCCTAACTAGAGAAATAAAACTAGAATCAGAGGGCCAGGCCTTTATGTGCTTCAGACTAAATATGCAACACAATATTAGCTACTTATATTTTCTCTACCGCTCTCCCTCAAACCAAGACTGTACCCTAATAAACAAAGTCTCAGACAGCATAGATATAGCACTCTCCCTCGATACTAGCGCACAAATACATGTATTTGGTGACTTCAATGTCCACCACAGTAACTGGCTAGGATTCTCAAATCACACAGACGTAGCTGGTAGCGCCACATATAGCTTCTCTATATCTCATTCCCTATCTCAGATGGTTACATTTCCGACACGTTTCCCAGACCAGCACGATCAACATGCCTCACTTCTAGATCTCTTTCTGACAACAGTTCCCAATGACTGTACAACAAATGCCCATAGCCCACTCGGGAATGCTGATCACGCTGTGATAATGGTAGAAATCAGCCTAAATTCTCGCCCTAAAACTGAAGACCCACTACTCAAAACAACGAGGTATTACAAAAAGGCTGATTGGGAAGCCATCAGGGAGCTCATCAGAGATGCCCCATGGCAAAATATCTTTACTCTTCCAGCGGAACAGTGTGCAAATGAGACAACTGAATGGTTCAAAACTGCTATTGAAGCACATGTTCCCGCACGGAAATACTATAGCAAGCCCCACTCCCCCCAATGGTTTACTTCTGCTTGTGCAGCTGCCATTTGTCAAAGGCAGCATGCGTTCCGCAGATTCAACCGACATAAGTCCAGCTCAAATAAACAGAAGTTTATAGAAGCTAGAAATAATTGTAAGAGAGTGATAGACACAGCTAAGTCAGATTACTCTGAAACCACCAGAAAGCGCATCGAAGCACAGAAATTAGGAACCCGGGATTTTTGGAAAATCTACAACAGCGTAGTTAATAATGGACAGTCAATTATTCCCCCACTAACAAACAATCATGAGGTTGCTTGCACGGCAACTGACAAGGCTAATCTGCTTGCCAGTCGGTTTGCCTCAAACTCCACACTGAACTCGGTACACCACTCACTCCCTGATTTTCCTCTGCGAACAGACGCCACACTTGACGACTTGAAAATCACCCCTTCTCAGGTACATGCTATTATAAAAAACCTAGACACCTCTAAAGCATGTGGACCAGATCTCATCCCGGCTGTGCTATTAAAAAAATGCTCTGCCGAGGTTGCTCCAGTTCTGTCCAAACTTTACAATAAATGCCTTAACGAATCTTGTTTTCCCGACTGCTGGAAAACCGCCTCTGTGGTACCAGTCTTCAAGAATTCTGGTGAAAGAACTGACCCACTAAATTATCGCCCCATTAGCCTCCTCCCGCTTTTCGCCAAAATATTTGAGTCCTTAGTTAATAAAGCCCTAGTCCAGCACCTAACAGCTGCTAAACTCTTGACTGACAAACAATATGGATTCAGGCAAGCCCGTTCAACAGCAGATATCTTAACTGTAGTTTCTGAACGTATATACCGTTCATTGGATAAAACAGGGGAGGGTAGAGCGGTGGCCCTTGATATATCTAAGGCTTTTGACAGGGTATGGCACGATGGTCTTCTAAGGAAAATTAGATCATATGGAATCACTGGAAGAATTCATAACGTAATTAAATCCTTCTTAAGTAATAGAAAAATCAAAGTTGTCCTCGACGGACGTACATCCAAACAATATGACATAAATGCGGGAGTGCCTCAGGGGTCTATCCTTGGACCTCTATTGTTCCTGATATTCATAAACGACCTCCCTGATAATATTGTTTCGGAGATTGGTATATTTGCCGATGACACCACTCTCTATAACAGATATGAGGGGAAAACAAATGAACACATATCCAAGAAAATGGCAGAAACACTAGAGGATGACCTCCAATCCGTAGTGGAATGGGGACAAAAATGGTTGGTCTCATTCAATGCTGCTAAGACTAAGCTTGTTTCCTTCAATAACTACAAGAAACCTTCTCTACCACCAATAGCAATGGCCAAGAACACATTGCCTGAAAGTACTTCTTTTAAACTCCTCGGCCTAACGTTTACAGGGAATATGAACTGGAATAGATACATTGAGAGCATTGCCAAGGCTGCTGCAAGGAAGGTTGGCTCCCTCTACCGTGCTAGAAAACTACTTACGCCTGCCAGTATCCTATACCTCTATAAGGCAACCATTCGCCCATGTATGGAGTACTGTTGTCACATCTGGGCTGGTGCATCTGCTGCTTGTCTCTCGCTCCTGGACAGGGTTCAAAAAAGAGTCGCAAACCTGATAGGTCCTGAACTGTCATCTGGGCTTCAACCTCTGTCCCATCGACGAGATGTTGCATCCCTCTGCCTGTTCTACAAATACTTTAATGGTGAATGCTCTGACGAACTGCAAACACTTGTACCTCCCCGACGTAACTACCCCCGACAAACCCGACAAGCTACTAAGTCTCATCCCTTTACAGTGGAGATCCCTAGGTGCAAGAAAGCCTTTTACTCCAATAGTTTCTTCCCCAGAACTGCGGGTCTTTGGAACTCCCTTCCGGGATTCTGCTTTCCCAACTGCAATGATATGCAGAAGTTCAAGTGTAATGTTAACAAACATCTTTCTACTCTTCTCCCTTCATAATGACCCCGCTAATTAATTCCCTAATAGTAGCCCCCTGCTTCAAAGTGGCACTGTGCCTTGTTTGGGGTGAAAATTGAATAAAAAAAAAAAAAAAATATGTGTGTGTATATATATGTGTATGTGTGTATATATATGTAATTTGTATGTGTATATATAATGTGTATGTGTATATATAATGTGTGTATATATATAATGTGTAAATATATGTGTATGTATATATATAATGTGTATGCGTATACATATAATGTGTTTATATATATATATATATATATATATATATATATATATAAATGGCGTAATGTAAGTAAAAGTATATGGTAATTAGCGGCTTCTCTTCCAAGTTTTCGGATTTTTAATCATGCCCAAACGTATTTTATTTCCATTTTGGTAGATTGATAGTTGCTATTTCTTCCGATGAGTTAAGGGCAAATAGATTCATTGATTGATATAATCATGAAGTGAATGATGTTGTGCTTCAAGAATTGTAAATGCCAACTGAATTGAGGTAATAAAGTATATAATGTAAATATTATGGAATTTGTAATATATATTCTCTGTAATTACATTGAGCTTCTTAAATAAGGATTTGTATATATAAAAAAGAAATATAAGTGAATAAAATATATATATATATAATCTGTAGAAATATATTTTCTCATGATATATACCAAACCTTATTTAAGAAACTTAATATAATTACATAGGAATATAGTGAATAAATGACAAAAATATATTCCAAAATTCATTATGTTGACCATCTTATACTTTATTCCTTTAATTCAGTTTACACTTAACAATTCTTGACAGCATCTGTTTCGAGAGTATTTGTTTCGTATCGCAAAATCAATCACTCAACTATTATATCAATCAGTGAATCTATTATGCCTCTAACTCGTCAGAAGAAATAACAACAATCAATCCGTCAAAAAGAAATAAAGTGCGATTTGACATGAAGAGGAAGAAAGATTGCAAATCTTATCCTTCCCTTTTTAATTTTAAATGGATTATCCTGCTTTATCCGGATCTCTAAATGCATGAAAGCCCGTCCCACAAAATCAGCATCACATTGGAAGTTAAATTGATAAACAACATTACCGAAGTTGACATAAAGCACACTGACTTTGCGCAAAAAACAGATAGGTCTAATAGTATACACCAAACCTATGGAAACAAGTTATAATCTTACTAACAATGTGTTTTTAAATTATATACTTTTCCTAAAAAGTAATTTGAAACAAAGAATACATTTTAAAGCATAATAATTTTGATAATTTGAAATCTTTATTTTTTAATAAGATCTTCTGGATAAGCATTTTAATGAATATTTTCCTGATCCTATCTCTTTTATGAGTTAAGTCTGCTAGGTGTATAACTCCTGAGATCTATATGAATCAAATTATGAATTAAACCAGGCTTTCGTTATTTGGGTAGAAAACGTTCACAAAAGTTTTTTATGTAAATGATAGCGACAGTCAAAAGAATGAATCAAACCTCAGTTTGAAATTCTCATTCAAAGTAAAACGTATTAACGTGTCATAACGAATACCATGTAAACGGAGACAATTTTTATTCAAATAATTAAAACGTAAAAGAATGAATCAATTAAGAGTTTTGATGTTAATGAAATATTTTACCATTTAAGATAAAACAAACTGAATGCAAATACTATAAATATTGAATTTCATTTATTTTTTATTTGCAGATATTCATGGTTGAACAATTTGGCTGAATTTGAACTGATCATTATTTTTATAAATATTAACTGGTCAACAGATGTGTTTGAACTGATCATTTTCTTTTAAACATTCACTGGTCAAAAGATATATTTGAACTGATCATTATTTTTATAAGCATTTACTGGTGAAAAGATGTATTTGAACTGATTATCATTTTTATAAATATTATTGGTGAAAAGATGTATTTTAACTGATCATCATTTTTATCAATATTCATTGGTGAAAAGATGTATTTTAACTGATTATTATTTTTCTAAATATTTACTGGTGAAAAGATGTATTTGAACTGATCATTATTTTTCTAAACATTTACTGGGGCTAAGATGTATTCTTGTGAAATATGTGAATATTCTTGTTCTGATGAATCAGATTTAATAACACATACTAGAACTCACAGTGCAGAAAATTTATATTCTTGTGAAATATGTGAATATTCTTGTTCTGATGAATCAGATTTAATAACACATACTAGAACTCACAGTGCAGAAAATGTATATTCTTGTGAAATATGTGAATATAATTGTTCAAATAAAACAAATTTAGTAATACATATAATAACTCACAGTGCAGAAGATGCATATTCACGTGAAATATGTGAATATAATTGTTCTGATGAATCAAATTTAGTGACACATATGAAAACTCGCACAGAGAAAAAGACATATTTATGCAAAGTGTGTGATTATTCTGGTTTTGGAAAATCAGATTTAAAGTCACATATGAGAACTCACACTGGTGAGAAAACATATTCTTGTGAAGTGTGTGGATATTCTTTCTCTAGAAAATCAGATTTAATGGAGCATACTAAAACTCACAATGGCGAAAAACCATATACTTGTAATATATGTGAATATTCCCTTTCGCAGAAATCACAGTTAGTTATGCATATGAGAACTCACACTAAAGAAAAGCCATATTCTTGTAGAATCTGTGATTATTCTTTTTCTAAAAAGTCAAGTTTAGTGAGACATATGAGAACTCACAGTGGTGAAAAGCCATATTCTTGTAAGATATGTGATTATTCTTTTACTCAAAAATCAGATTTAGTGAGACATATGAGAATTCACACTGGTGAAAAGCCATATTCTTGTAAAATATGTGATTATTCTTTTACTCGAAGGTCACATTTAGTGAGACATATGAGAACTCACAGTGGTGAAAAGCCATATTCTTGTAAAATATGTGATTATTCTTTTACTCGAAAGTCACATTTAGTGAGACATATGAGAACTCACAGTGGTGAAAAGCCATATTCTTGTAAAATATGTGATTATTCTTTTACTCAAAGATCAGATTTAGTGAGACATATGAGAACTCACAGTGGTGAAAAGCCATATTCTTGTAAAATATGTGATTATTCTTTTACTCAAAAATCAGATTTAGTGAGACATATGAGAACTCACAGTGGTGAAAAGCCATATTCTTGTAAAATATGTGATTATTCTTTTACTCGAAAGTCACATTTAGTGAGACATATGAGAACTCACAGTGGTGAAAGGCCATATTCTTGTAAAATATGTGATTATTCTTTTACTCGAAAGTCACATTTAGTGAGACATATGAGAACTCACAGTGGTGAAAAGCCATATTCTTGTAAAATATGTGATTATTCTTTCACTCAAAGGTCAAGTTTAGTGAGACATATGAGAACTCACCGTGGTTAAAAGCCATATTCTTGTAAAATATGTGATTATTCTTGTTCTATTAAATCAAATTTAATGACACATATGAGAACTCACAGTGGGGAAAAGAAATAGTCTTGTATATCGTGAATATTCTATTTCTAAAAACTCAACGTTAGTGAGACATATGAGGACTTGCACTTCTACAAGTCGATCAAATCAAAAATAATTTTACACCATAAAGAATAATGAAAACTTTTCCCAAAATAATTTAAATAAAATCCAAAGCAGAGTTCATGCACTCTACAATAAAACAACTAAGAGTAGCATCATGGATAACTGGATAAATAAATTAAAAAAAAAAACATTAAAATGTTGTTCACAAATTGATTCAGCATTAAATTTAATGAAATAATTACATAAAAAATAACCAATTTAAACACAACTCTTTGTTATCTAAGGAGATTTTTTCAGAAAAAAACATTAATTTCACATATTCAAAACCATATATGTTTAACATATGGAAAAACGTATTAGTTTAACTTACCCCCAAAATATTAGTTTAGCATATTAAAACATATTAGCTTAACATATTCAGCACATATTAGTTTAACATATCAAAAAACATATTAGTTTAAGATATCCTAAACATATTAGTTTAACATATCCTAAAACTATTAGTTTAACATATCCTAAAACTATTAGTTTAACATATCCTAAAAACATATTGGTTTAACATATTCAAAAACATTTTTTTAAATATGCTAAACTAATATGTTTTTGAAATATGTTAAACTAATATACTTTTGGGATATGATAACCTAATATGATTTTTGGATATATTAAAGTAATATGTTTTTGAATATACAAAAACATATTAGTTTAACATATTCCCAAAACCTATTAGTTTAACATATTCCCAGAACGTATTTGTTTAACATATCCCAAAATCATACTGAAAAGAAGTTCATTGCAATGATGTACGAGGAACACCTAAAACCTTCATTTCCGAAATTTGTAAAAATATATAAAAACCGATATTTTTTTAAGTTATAGATATTTTAAGTGAAATCAGTTTTTTTAATAAAGGACAATCTTAAAATACTTCCATACAAGAATACATTTCATCCGTACACACACCACCACCAATAGGATTATGCAATAAGACAGTCAAACAAATAATATTATAAAAATATCTGCTGCGAACCGAAACAAAACAGTCGGCAAAAAACACCAATAATTTCTATTACAGAAAACTGGTTATTTATGCAAACCTACGCCAATCATTTCTATTAAAAAAACTAGACCTATATCATTACAAACACCAATAATCCTGTTCAATAAAATTGAACGTACATGACAACCAACACCAGTAATTTCAATTGCAAAAAACTCGACGTATATGACAACCAACAACAATACTTTCTATTGCAAAAAACTGGACGTATATGACAACCAACACTAGTAATTCTATTCACAAAACTGGACGTATATGACAAGCAACACCAATAATTTCTATTGCAAAAAACTGGACGTATATGACAAGCAACACCAATAATTTCTATTGCAAAAAACTGGACGTATATGACAAGCAACACCAATAATTTCTATTGCAAAAAACTGGACGCATATGACAAGTAACACCAATAATTTCAAGATGCAAAAAACTGGACGCATATGACAAGCAACCCCAATAATTTCAAGATGCAAAAAAACTGGATGCACATGACAAGCAACATCAATAATTTCTATTGCAAACAACTGGACGCATATGACAAGCAACCCCAATAATTTAAAGATGCAAAAACTGAACGGATATGACAAGCAACCCCAATAATTTCAAGATGCAAAACACTGGACGCACATGACAAGCAACATCAATCATTTCTATTGCAAAAAACTGGACGGATATGACAAGCAACACCAATAATTTCAAGATGCAAAAAACTGGACGGATATGACAAGCAACACCAATAATTTCAAGATGGAAAAAATCAATTTCTTTTTTATTAGATTTTCAATTGTTTCTTTACTTTAATTAATCAACGGACGGTAAAGTTCACTTCCAACTATGCATCAGAAAATTGGGTTTCTTCTAAAGCTCACAACACTTATCCAATCCTTTTTATAGGGACATGTCGAATAGTATATAGTATTTCCCGAACCATTTACTAATCAAGGTTTTGGTGAGTAAATGGTACCACTTCGCCTGGTATTGTCCTATAATTGCTCTTGTTGTACGCCTTCAACAATTCACAGTTAAATAAAGTCCTATTCATGAACTCTCCACTCTAAAAATCCACCGTAATAAAACACGTTCAGCCCTTGTAATTTTTACCAACGTCTGACTCATTAAATGCTTCAAACATTTTATATATTTTTCATTCCCAATTTTCAATTAGAATTTCAACTGTTTTTTTTTTATTCATTCAAGATTGAAAGTCACAGATAAATAAACATTACCTTTGAAAATTCAGTATAGAAATGATTATTAAAATTTCTCAGTTGTATCTTTGTGAAACATGAACAAGTTTATGACACGTGTAAAATGTGCAGATGTAAACTTTCTAAACCCGTAAACTGTATTTCGTTATTTTTATCAGATTATGATTTTTCTATTCTATGTCCAGTATCAAAAGTTGTAATTCAATGCAAGTCAATCATTGGAAGCTTTCATTTCCGTACGACAGAGGTTATTGTATTTTAGAGTTTTTTTTCACTTTCATGGTAAAGTCTAGAGTCTTCTGTTCAGGTCAGGGATTATGTAGTTCACACAGTGGCGTATCAAGGACGGGGCGGGGATCGGTCCTCCCCGGGCGAGACGTTCAAGGGGGCAGCATTTTGAGAGGGTAAAACGAAAAAATAAAAAATAAATGAAAGCTAAGAAAAAATCTGAAATTTTATTCCGAAAAGGTTGTAAAACATCGGGACTTGTAGAGATATCGACATCAGAAAAATGTGTCCCTATTTTATAAGCGGTACACGTCAGGGGCGGCATTTTAAGAAGTTAGAAATATACAATAGAAAAAATAAATAAAATCTAATAAAAAATCGGAATTTTTTACCGAAAAGGTTGTAAAAACTCGGAACTTTTGGAGGTATCGAAAGCAGAAAAATGTGTCCCTATTTTACGAGCAGCCCATGTCAGGGGGCGCCGGATTTTGAGGGGGTAAAAATAGAAAATAGAGAAAAAATAAAAATAAAAGCTAACAAAATATCTTAAATTTTATACTGAAAATTTTTTTTAAAAAATCGTAACTTTCGGACGTATTGGAATCGAAAACATGTTTCCCTATTTTATGAACGGCACATACCAGGTGGCGGCAGTTTGTAAGGATAAAAAAGAAATGAAAAAAATACAAATAAATAAAAGCTAACAAAAAAATTGAAATTTTATACCGAAAAGGTTGTAAAAAATCTCGGAACTTTTTGAGGTATCGGAATCGGAAAAATGTCCATAATTTTCGATTCAAAAACCGATTGTTTGAAATTTATAATTTAATTCTTCTTTTTTACATGGTAGTCACCACTTATCAAGGCCCGGAAGCCACTTGCTGACTAAAGGCTATTGTGCATACATTAATCAATGGGATAATATCGTATTACTCTTTAGTAATGGAGATTTGATCAAATGTCATCTTAAAGGGGCGGTTTATCAGGAATTTATTTATATTGGACTTGAAGACATCTAAGTTGTAGTCAGATAGGAAACAGGCAAACGAAAGAGAGTTCCACAGGCGTGGACTTCTAAGAAAGAAGCTTTGTTTATGGAATCTGCCCTTTGATTTAGGCAGAGATAAAGAATGGGGAAAATATTTGACAGTGGTTTCAGGTGGACGGGTGTTTTTCGTGAAAGATTGGCGAGGGAGGACCAGAGATTGAAGCTCAGACTAGCACCTGCCACGGACGTAACGATAAAACAAAGACAGGCTCGCAACGTCTCTTCTATGCGAGAGAGGTTGCAGGGAAGAGAAAGGGGCACCCCCACTAGGCTACGAAGTCTATTTTGTACTCTATCAAGGCAGCATAAGTTTTGAACAGCTCCTACCCAGATGTGGCAGCAGATTTCCATCCTTGGACGTACCTGGCTTTTATATAGATAGAGAATTGCATCAGGAGTGAGATATCTACTGGAGCGGTAAAAGGATCCCACCATTTTCCCAGCGAACTTGATAACATACGATGTACATGTTCCATTTCAGATTCAGATTAAAAAAAATCAATCACCAAAAACCCTCAGAGAATACAAAGATTTCTCATGGCACTCCAAAAATATGGATTTAAAGTGTTATATATCCCAGGTCGAGAATCCGTAATTGCTGATGCATTATCGCGTGCATATATATGGGACAGCACACAAGAGATACCTGATATGTTGATGGACAAATATATCCACACGATTCTAAAATAATACGACCAAAAACTTGACGTCCATCGAGATGCGTATAAAATATGCAACGTCAACTTGACCAGAAAATAAAGAAAAAAAAGTCCTACAAAAGATCCATACGGGACACTTAGGAATAGAGAAATGCATTTCACGAGCAAAGGAAGTCATATATTGGATCAACGTAAATCATCACATAACAGAAATGATAGGCACACATGCACACACTGTTTAAAATCATAGAAACCAACAACCGTCAGAATCTCTAATGCACCATGAAATACCAGTAAGACCATGAAATACCATTAACACCATGAAATACCATTAACACCATGAAATACCAGTAACACCATGAAATACCAGTAACTCCATGAAATACCAGTAACACCATGAAATACTAGTAGCACCATGAAATACCAGTAACACCATTAAATACCAGTAACACCATTAAATACCATTAACACCATGAAATACCATTAACACCATGAAATACCAGTAACACCATGAAATACCATTAACACCATGAAATACCATTAACACCATGAAATACCATTAACACCATGAAATACCATTAACACCATGAAATACCATTAACACCATGAAATACCAGTAGCACCATGAAATACCAGTGACACCATGAAATACCAGTGACACCATGAAATACCAGTGACACCAAGAAATACCAGTAACACCAAGAAATACCAGTAACACCAAGAAATACCAGTAACACCAAGAAATACCAGTAACACCATGAAATACCATTAACACCATGAAACATTTTTTGCTAAAGATTGGGATTTCAAACACATCATGACAAGTCCGAACTATTCATAATCCAATGGACTAGTATAAAGAAATATACAAACTATAAAAAGGACACTTTTAAGTGAAAACCAGACATGCGCACCCAGAAGACTAAATCCAGTATAAAAGTCAACAAAACCTGTTAACTTCCCTTTTTTCGTCTGGACGAGCGTTCGAGCTGCTTAGTCGACGAACCGACTACACGTCACTTTCCCTGCTACTGTAATGTGGGGCAAGCGCAAGTACACTTTATACGCTTTCTTTCTCCATGAATTAGATTGGCTTACTCGCTCTATCTCCCCGTCGCATTTGGCCCATCGACACAGACATGTGCGCGACGTTCTACTGAGCTTAACACTTTCTTTCTGCAGACGGCTTGCCACTTCGCGTTTATCTATTGCATTCTCTTTCCTTCCACGCGCGTAGTCGTCAATGGCTGAATGAACACGTGTACACCGAAGACTTTCATTTCTCAACAGAAAATAAACGACATGTTTATTTTATTCCAGCATGTGTGTTCTTTGTTTTCTTCATTCAATTCGTTTCATTATTTTTTCTTGTAGCGAGTTAGGGTATTTTATATCCTGGTCCGCAACACACTACGGACATCCCCATTAAAAGAAAAATCGCCCTCGCCAGCCCAAAAACTGATGAAAAAAACGCTTAGGACAAACCTTCCTAACATCATGCATAATAAAGCAATAAAAGGCATGAAACAGATAAAAAGTCTAAAGAACTACCAACACTAAGCAAAGATGACACTGTTCGTATTCGCTCCCGAGGAAAATCGAACCTGTAATTGAATACATATAAAATTAGTGTTAATAAAGCTTTTGTCCCGTTCACACTTGTGTCTCTCTCTTCTCTCCATGTTCTTACTAACCCTTTACTAATACAGTCCACATAATGCAACAGATATGAGCATAAAAGCCAGAAACATGTACTGCACTTTTATTGCTGTTCGCTGAGTGCGGATTGCATTTTTAAACAGGAATGCTAATTTGCAAATTAAATTTGAAATAATATGGGAAGATCAGCATAAGTTTAACTAAATCGGTTTTGATAACAATAAGTTTTGATAACAATAAGTTTTGATAACAATAAGTTTTGATAACAATAAGTTGCAAGTTTCATAATGTAATTATAGGTACGGGCAAAATCAATGCCGTTGCTCAAAATGTATAAACATTTTGACTCCTGTCATGCTGTGTTGTACATGGATGTGTAAGAATAAGATTGGAACACGTGTGTTTGGTTGGTAAGAAAGGCACTGCATAATGGCGCCCAGCTTTATTGATTAATTGCTATGAGCATGCGTGAGTGCATACAAATGTTAGATCACGAAACCGGAACGAAAGAGTCAATATAAAAGTTACTGAAACGAAAGAGCAGCGCTATCATTACATCTCCCTTTCTCTGAAAACAAAAGGAAAATAGAAAAGCTGGTTCAAGGTAGACTGCCTGAACGGCTACAGCGAAGCAGGAGATTGTTCTGCCCCATGAGATGCTTTCTAGGAGGATATGAGTGTTTGCTCATCATAGGTTCATTTTTTATGGTGGTCGTACCACCCTACCACTACGGGTACGTTTTTGAATGTCATTTGGTGTGTTTGGGAATGCACACACAAGTGGATCCACAGACGTCACACATTTTTGTAGAGCTGTGTTGGGGAGATCTTGTGACATTTGTGGTGTAGGCGTCACTGGAATACCTCTTATGTGTTGTCGGTTTCTTCGCAGCACATGCCCATTGACATTCTCCAGGAGATAGGAGCGGTGACCATCTACATGGGATACTACAGTCGCTTGGTCCCAGCTTCCAGACAAAGGATTCTGTACCCTTACCAGTTAACCATGGTATAGGGATGGTAGATCTTCCTTAAGTGCATGTCGGTCAAAATACCTCTTTTGGTTCTGCTGGCGTTGTTGGAATGCATTGTATATCTGATACTGATCTTGGTTGTCGTTTCTGATTTTGGTGATCAGTGGGGATTGGATTTATCTACCCAGGAGTAGTTGTGCAGGGCTTGGTATGACATTTGAAATTGGGGTGCAGCTCCAGTGCAGCAGTGCGATCTCAGGAGTTGTTCCCGACTGTTTCGCTTTCTTAAGAATATTCTTGATAGTCCTTATTTGACGTTCTATGAACCCATTCTCTTGTGGCTCCGAGGTAACGGGGTCTCATAATAGAATCCCCATTCTTTGGCGAATTCGAGGTAGAGATGACTATCTTTGATTTCGAGGTAGAGATGACTATCTTTGATTTCGAGGTAGAGATGACTATCTTTGATTTGGCGTGTGATGTTCACTACGACACTACTTGGTGAATTATCAGATAGACGTTTGACTATAGGATACTTTGAGTAATAGTCAGCTATGATCAACCATTGACTTCCGTGGAGATCAAACAGGTCTGTGCCAACTACGTCCCATGGCTTTGTTGCGATGTCATGTTGCATTAGCGGCTCTTGCGTGTGGGAGGGCTGATGCTGTTGACAGATACTGCATGACTTTGTGAACCGTTCAATGTCTTTGTTTGTTTCCCCAATGAACAGTGTCCTTGGCAAGGCGTTTTGTTTTCTCTTGTCCTAGATGAGTAGCATGTCGTTGTTCTAATATGTCTTTTTGAAGTGTCTGGGGGATGACGATTTGTTGTCCTTTGATGATAAGACCATCATTAATTGAGAGCTGATCTCTTAGGCCCCAGAACACTCTAATGTCAGTGGGCAGCTGTTTGATTGTCTCTGGCCATCCCGTGATAAGCTGGTTTAGCAGAGGATCCGCTGTCGTACACTGTCTTTTCGAGTTCCGATTTGATTTGTCCGCGCTTGGCTATAGGTGTCCTTCTCTGTGGGTCTATGTGGCATGGTACATTGGGGTTGGCAACAAGCTTGTGAGTGTTCCGAAATTCACCAATGCAGTTAAATCTATTAGGGTACAGATGTATTAGGTCAGCTACACTATTGATGGGTTGGTGCTAGTCTGAGATGGCACAGTTCGTTGTCACTACCCTAGGAGCCACTGATGTTGGTATGCCCAATATGGCTACATCAACCACATAGAATTAAGTATCCAGTCATGGGGGGTGTTATACTTGCACCTAAAAGTTGTGGTGCCATAACAGTTTATCCTGGTATTGTTGTAGGCTGTTAACAGACATTGTGTAGAGGTGAGTGATCCGGGCATTGAATTTCCGGCTTCGTCTATACTGCTAGGGTACATGTTGCGGAATATGCGGATAGGCAATGTATTTGCTTGTGCCCCTGTATCTACTTTCAGATCGAAGGTACGAGTGCCTGGGTAGCCCCTTAGCTTGATGCTTACATAAAAAAATGTCACATTTCGAGAATCTTTCATGTTTGCTGACTTTCCGCTGTTAGTTGTGATGGAGCTAAAGGTGAGGTTCTCCATTGCCGTGCCTGTGTCAGTCATGGCTTGGTCATCGTGTTTGGCGACGCTGTTTATTTTCTTGCCAAACTCCCGTTGTTGGTTATGACTGTTATGTCAGGGCCTTCCTTGTTGTCTCTCGGTGTTGTGCTTCCCTGAGATGCAAACTGTACCCCAGTGACCTGTTTTGCCATATGTGTGGCATATATCATTTTTGGCAAGGCAGTGTTCTTTGCCAAAACGGTAACTGCGTCCACAATTTTTGCAGGGTTGTCCGCGTTTTTGGTCAATCCCTTGTCTCTGGTTTGTACCACGGCTTATTGCGGCTATCTGTGGTGATTCCTGTAACTTGTGGAGCTGGTTGACATACATGTTTCGTCGCTTTGACGGTGAAGTAAAGTTCCATTCGTTGTCGAAATAGTTTGAATGATTCGACAATACATGTCGAACCCCAATCAAAACTAAGGACGTGATAAAATTGTGGCCATTGCGATAAGAAAGTGTGAAGAAAAAAAGGAACAGAAATGTTTTCTCAATCATTAAATCATTTCTCTCCGATAGGCTCATAAGAGTAGTGGTAGATGGACAAAAATCGGAGGCCTGCAATATAAATGCTGGAGTCCCTCAGGGGTCTATCCTGGGCCCAACTCTCTTCCTGATCTACATTAATGACTTCCCTAAACACATACTTAAATCATTCGTTTACATCTATGCTGATGACACGACCATCTACGGCAACACATCAAAGGCTGTAAATGACAAAGTTCTCTCTGATTCTCTCTCCTCTGATCTCGAGCACGTGGTTCAGTGGGGGAAGATGTGGCTGGTTACCTTTAATGCATCCAAAACCAAACTCCTATCCTTACATCATCAACGCTCTGATCCCCATCTGGCATCAATTTTGATGGATGGCTCTCGTCTGGGTGAGGCCCCATGTTTTGACAAGCTTCTGGGTTTGACCTTTACTCCTGATCTGAAATGGAACATGTACATCAAGTCTGTTGCCAAGGTCGCTTGAAAGATGGTGGGATCCTTCTACCGCTCCAGAAGATATCTCACTACTGATGCAATTCTCTATCTATATAAAAGCCAAGTACGTCCAAGGATGGAATACTGCCGCCATATCTGGGCAGGAGCTGCTAAACACAGCCTATCCTGCCTTGACAGAGTACAAAATAGACTTCGTAGCTTAGTGGGCGATGCCCTTTTCTCTACCCTGCAACTTCTCTCCCACAGAAGAGACGTTGCGAGCCTATCCTTGTTTTATCGTTATTTCCATGACAGGTGCTCGTCTGAACTCCAATCTCTGGCCCCCCTCGCCAATCTTTCACGAAAAACACCCGTCTAGTTGAATCCACTGTGAAAAATTTCCCCCACTCTATATCTGTGCCTAAATCAAAACGTGGATTCCATGAACAAAGCTTCTTTCTTAGAACTGCACGCCTGTGTAACTCTGTTACGTCTGCCTGCTTCCCACCTGACTACAACTTGGATGTCTTCAAGTCCAACGTTAACAAATTCCTAATGAATCGCCCCCTTAAGTAAACACTTCATCAAATCTCCACACTAACGTAAAGTACTTACAATAACCCTTATCCCTAAGTTGATTCCGGGCCTTGATAAATGGTGATCACTGTGTAAAAAAAAAGATAATTTGTTTAGCGTGCGAGAGATTAAAAAAATCGTTTTTTTTTTGCTTTTTCTTACTCGCTGTTCTACCTTTTTTATTGTCTGTGACGTTATAAGATTGTGTGTTGTATGATAATACAGCTTGCCATCATGTCATGCTGTGTTGTGCATGGATGTGTAAGGATAAGATTGGAACACGTGTGTTTGGTTGGTAAGAAATTTAGAGATTAAGTATGATTAAGCGGAGGGAGTACAGACCTACGAGTGAGAGGTATTTGGAAGGAATAGGAAAGGATTTCTGATTTTTATTGTATTATCAGGGTAAGCGCGTACGCAGACCCCACATTTAAAAATAGCACGCCTGAGTCGTCCACATTTGGGACGATCGCAAAGGTCAACCCAACCGCAGTGCAATGGATGGGCCTCGCTCTGGGGGAACGACCTTAATGATCACTGTTACTCCTACGTAAGGTAAGGCTATTTATTTGCTTCCCCACTGAGCAAATTAGGCACAAAGCCGTTTTTTAATGTGGAGAGAGAGGGAGGAGGGAGGGAAAAGGGAACCGGGCCTTATTTACGTAAGGTAAGTATAATTTTATGTGGTGCCTACCACTGTTTTTATATCACACTTCTATACTTTCCACCGAAAAACACCAATAAAAAACTAAAATACCTCTATATAAGTCTCACCAATATCAGTATATCACAGGATTTCATTCACTAATAACAATAATCCATAACAAATAATTTACTATACGTACCAACATTTTTACAAAATACCTCAATTCTTAACAAAACTTACATTTTACTGTAATATTCAATGTCAAGGTCGTTTACATGTGAACAACATAAATTCATAATCTTTTCAATGAGAACAAATACAAACGAATGAAAACTTTTAGAATTCAAATCAAAGCACTAACAAAAACAACCACATATTTATGTAATTTAATCGAACAGTTTTGTATGTCATTAATTGGCACTTCTACAGTTGAATCAAGACATTAAAAAATGAAAATATTGAAAGAAAAGAGTTATAATTTACGTACCAGTTATGGAATGAAGTTCTCCGAAGAAATAACTTAATTTGATCAAGTATATATATTTTTTTACAGAGGAAAATCGAATTTTAATGAAATCGGTATATTATCGCCATTTGGCTATTTAGGGACACAAGTGGGGACGGCTTTAAACGAATGATTAACAAAGGACCAAAATGAAAAAAATATTTTTTTTAAACTTTGTAAAATAAATGAAAAAACAATTATCTAAGTATTTTTCTGCTCTTGTTTTAAGCGATGATTGGGGTTATCTCCCATTGGTGTTACTCGATCGATCTCATTAAAATTTAATCTTTTCAATGAGAACAAATAAAAAAACTGCTTGATCAAATTAAGTGATTTCTTTTTTCATGAAAACTTTATTCCATAACGAGTACGTAAAATATAATTTTTAAAATATTTTCATTTTTTATGCCTTGATAAAAATGTACAAGCACCCATTAATCATATCAAAGGACGGATGAAACAAAATTAAAAATTACGATCGGAAGTGTTATTTCGCCTTACATGAGCAGTAATTTACAAAATGCCAATAGACGCTATATATTTTTTTTGATATGTTAATCTCTAGGTGTATCAGAATTTGGGGAGGTGGGGGAATTTTTGACACTCCTAACACGAAACTGCGAATAAAATATAAACAAAAACTCGTAATTTCTTTTTTAAAAGTGGGTTGTTTATTTTCTTTATGGATTATACTTCCAAAATAAACTATTAAAGTTGTATAAAAAGTAATAGAAATAGTATTTTTTTATTTTTTAAAAACAGTAATGAAATCAAGTGAATTTTACGAGTTAAGTATTTTTCAATTGTTAAACTTTAAACATCTATAAAAAAATTCTATTGATTAAATTTTTACGATATTTTCAGGGTCAATGTGAAATTTTATGCTCTTTCCAATAAACTGAATATAATATTTAAGACAAACGTTTTTTAATTTACCCCCTCGCATTTTGAAATGCATATTAAAAAGTAAATAATTAATTTCCACACCAAAGTTTTATATATCACAAATTGAAAATAAAAGATCAATAAATAATATATCCAAATTTAAAACCAAAAAAGTGTTTTTTTTTAGTAATTTACCTGTAAAGTCCGAAGTTTAAAAACTTTTTAAAAAAACACGTTTTTTTTTTTAGATGAAACTTTGGTCCTTACTCCTTTAATTGAAAAAAATGATCTTAATGTTTAAGGTCTGCATCCATCCTTTCATATGCTGTAGCGTAATTGATGTGCACGATCTGGCCATTTCCTGTTGAAGGAATGATTTAATATCTGCGTGCACATTATACAGCTCCAAACATCGAAGTATCCAGGAATGAGGTAGACTGTCAAAGGCCTTTTTGTAATCAATCTAGGCCATTGACAGATTTATTTGTCTTCTTCTGCAGTCTTCTAGTATTGCTCTATTTACAAGGAGTTGGTGTTTTGTGCCAAGTTTTTCCTCATACACCTTCTCATTTTCGAGGTAATCGCCAGCAACAAGATGGTCGTATGTTGCATCAGCGATTATAACTGTCATCTCTGTCGTTGTAAGATTGTCGATATTTGTTTGCCATGTGGGTGTCCTCATTTTTTTAGAATAAGTGATTTACTGCCTACAGTAAGCCACTCAGGCGGTTTGTCATCACTACTGATGATTCTATTGAATGCCTTGGCATAGTGATGATGAAGTGCGCTCACTTCTTTCAGCCAGAGATTTGGTTTGTAGTCTATTCCTGGGGTCTTTAAATTACTGCATTGAGCTACAGTCCTGCAGACAGCTTCTTCGGTAATTCTAAGAGCTGTCATCTTTTCTTTTTCCTTGTTCTTCTCTTTGTTTTCTGATGTACTTTAATGTACTCATAGAGTAGCCTCCAGAGGTTTTCAACTTCCTGCGGTACTGAGGAGCTCACCTTTATTTCTTCTTTAACGACGCTCCTATAGACCATTCTTGGATTTGTTGCAAAAAGTTTATCCTTTTTCCTTCAAAGTTTTTGCTTTTATTTTTTATTTGTGCAGCTAAGGCTTTTCTTTCAGCCTGATGTACTAACATCTTAGCTCTTAGCTGTGCTTTGTCTTGGAGGGAATAATAAGTTTTCAACTTATTCACATTCTTATTTAGTTTTAGGCCTGGAGTTTCACAGGACAGGAATTAAAATATCTGGGGAGTTTCCTTTCGGATTTTATCTATTTTCTGTTGGAGTTTTCTTCTCCAAGATGAGTTATATGATTTAGTCTTCATGTTTCCTCTTTTACTCTCCTGGTGTTGAAGTAATAATATACCATGCTGCCCCGTATGTTGTATTATTTATTTCACTCAATGTGGCATAAATGCGAGTGATCCTTCTGAGGCCATCATTGACTTTTGAAACAAGCATCTTGAAGGCTTTATTCATATTAAGTTTTTAAAGTCTGGGTCGATCTTCAGCAGCCAGACACGGTACCATTTATATCCTGTTTACCAGCTCTTCCTCTAGTTCCAACTGGTCCACGTCCAGTGTCACATGTTGGCATGTCTTCCCATATTTAAATTGTATTGGGTCTGTTGGGAGTGATTCCTGTGGAGATGTTGCATTATTTGATGAAGTGACGCATCGTCTATATTTCTGCTTTGCTTTTGATAGGCACGTAAGACTTGAACTCGTTGACATTGTCTCACTGAGCTTTGTCAGGTGAGAATTTGTTGTGTCTTCTTGATTGGTTTGTCAGGTGAGAATTTGTTGTGTCTTCTTGATTGGTTTGTCAGGTGAGAATTTGTTGTGTCTTCTTGATTGCTTTGTCAGGTGAGAATTTGTTGTGTCTTCTTGATTGCTTTGTCAGGTGAGAATTTGTTGTGTCTTCTTGATTGCTTTGTCAGGTGAGAATTTGTTGTGTCTTCTTGATTGGTTTGTCAGGTGAGAATTTGTTGTGTCTTCTTGATTGGTTTGTCAGGTGAGAATTTGTTGTGTCTTCTTGATTGCTTTGTCAGGTGAGAATTTGTTGTGTCTTCTTGATTGCTTTGTCAGGTGAGAATTTGTTGTGTCTTCTTGATTGCTTTGTCAGGTGAGAATTTGTTGTGTCTTCTTGATTGCTTTGTCAGGTGAGAATTTGTTGTGTCTTCTTGATTGGTTTGTCAGGTGAGAATTTGTTGTCTTCTTGATTGCTTTGGCAGATCTTGAGTATAGAGGCGATTGCTGATTGGGCAAGTGTTGTTTTTAGCCATTTCATGGACATCCTTTTTTAGCTGAGATATTTGCTCCACAGAAAATACATTGTTCTAAAAAATTAGACTTCTGACATGTTAACTTTTTTTTAATCTCCTTCTTTGGGCAGTGATGCTTAAACATCTTTTGCCACTGCTTACAACTTTCTGTGAGTTTTTGATATTTTATATATGCGTATTCGATTGACCAAATCAATGTCCAATTTTCCTCCCTATTCCACTGAGTTTGGGCAAATTCAGCAGTGTTAGATTTGGTAACATCAATTGCTTCTTCACTAAAAGCTTTCTTCTCAATTGCCTCTCTAACATCTTTTGGGAAATATTTATGTTGAAAGTTAATTCTTAGATGTGGTTAGTGATGTTTTTCCTTTTGTCAAGGGATAAGATTTTAATTGAGCCTCAAATACTGTTTTTCCTCCCCCATTTTTGATACCTTAAATATGCGAAATGTTAACGAGCATCTCTCCCCCCTCTCTGGCTTTCTTACTCTTTCTGTTTTCTCTCTCTGTGTCTCTATAAGAGAATAGAGAGAGAGAGAGAGGGAGAGAGAGCGAGGTGAGTAAACGTGGAGGTAGACACATTTACCAGAACCAAAGGTCAGCTGACCAAATTACGTATGAGTGACGTGGTTGGCTAGATCTGGGAGATTTGATTTAAGCTTTGAAGAAGACGGACGTTTTTCCGTGGCCTCCCCCTCTTAACTGGGGAGGGGGAGACTAACGCTGACGTGTGTGAAGAAGAGCCCACACAAGCGATTTCACTTCCACTTCTGCAGAACCTCTGGGGAAAGTGAAATAAAAAACTATAAAACCATTTCATCATCTTGGAGTGATAAATCCTCGTCAAACAGGTATCAAGTCTCCCTCCAGGATGAGAAATTTCCAGATGATCCGTTTTGAAGAAGCAGAGGTAGGTTCAGAAATTACATGTCACTCAAACAAATAATCAAACACACAACCATTTATATAGAGACAATCACACGGAATCTTTGATGTTATATAGTGTATACACCCAAACGTAAAATGTGCCCCTAAATGAAGAACTCTATATAACATATTCAAATGTAACGAAAGCTCAATTTGGTGCCCCTCAAGGATAACCTCGATGATAACGAATATATAACAGAAACAGTGGAAAATAATCTTCGTCTCCTCAAGAAACCAATTTATTACTTGGTTATTAATGTCTTTTTATAGTAGTCTTTGTTTGCTCTCGCCGGATTTCAGAACTAAAATTTGACAGTCTTATATAGTGTCCAGCTTAGTGTTGATACTTGTGGCAACACACCTAGGAGAAGATGCACCGTTATTTTCCTATGACCCAGTGCTATGCTTAGGAAATCCTGCAAGTTTGTTGATTTACTTTTATTTTTAATTCCCAATTTAATTCGAATATGTGATCAGAGTTTACTTTAAATTGAGAATTAAAAGTATCCTTATACCAGAGTTCTTGGTAAATCCTGTACAGAGAGACAAAGACACCCGGGATTTTTTTGTAGTAGGCATTCAATTCTCCTCAATGTGAGTTCTCCTATGTGTAACGAATGTTGATGTTTGAGAACAAGAATATTTAGACACTTCACAAGAAGGTGGGGGTTTCCCAGTGTGAGTTCTCATATGTGTCACTAATGCTGAGTTTTGAGAACACGAATATCCACACACTTTACAACAATAGGGCTTTTTCCCCAGTGTGAGTTCTCATATGTCTCACTAATGATGATTTGTAAGAACAAGAATATCCACACATTTGACAAGAATGTGGCTTCTCCCCAGTGTGAATCCTCATATGTGATACTAAATGCGATTTTCGAGAACAGCAATATCCACACACTTCACAGGAATGTGGCTTCTCCCCAGTGTGAGTTCTCATATGTGCCATTAACTGTGATTTTTCTGAACACGAATATCCACACACTTCACAAAAATGTGGCTTTTCCCCCGTGTGAGTTCTCATATGTCTCACTAATTTTGATTTGTGAAGACAAGAATATCCACAAACTTTACAAGGATGTGGCTTTTTTTCTATGTGAGTTCTCATATGTGTCACTAATGATGATTTGTGAGAACAAGAATATCCACACACTTCACAAGTATGTGGCTTCTGCCCAGTGTGCGTCCTCATATGTGACACTAATGATGATTTACGAGAACAAGAATATACACACACTTTACAAAAATGTTGCTTTTCTCCAGTGTGAGTTCTCATATGTGTCACTAACTGTGATTTTTGTGAACAAGAATATCCGCACACTTCACAAGAATGTGGCTTTTCCCCGGTGTGAATTTTCATATGTGTCACTAAATTTGATTTTGGAGAACATGAATATCCACACACTTCACAAGAATATGGCTTTTCCCCAGTGTGAGTTCTCATATGTGTCACTAACTGTGATTTTTGTGAACAAGAATATCCGCACACTTCACAAGAATGTGGCTTTTCCCCGGTGTGAATTCTCATATGTGTCACTAAATTTGATTTTAGAGACCAAGAATATCCACACACTTCACAAGAATGTGGCTTCTCCCCAGTGTGAATTCTCATATGTTTCACTAAATTTGATTTTAGAGAACATGAATATCCACACACTTCACAAGAATGTGGCTTTTCCCCAGTGTGGGTTCTCATATGTATCACTAACTTTGATTTTGCAGCACATGAATATCCACCCACTTCACAAGAAGGTGGGGGTTTCCCAGTGTGAGTTCTCATATGTGTCACTAATGCTGAGTTTTGAGAACACGAATATCCACACACTTTACAACAATAGGGCTTTTTCCCCAGTGTGAGTTCTCATATATCTCACTAATGATGATTTGTAAGAACAAGAATATCCACACATTTGACAAGAATGTGGCTTCTCCCCAGTGTGAATCCTCATATGTGATACTAAATGCGATTTTCGAGAACAGCAATATCCACACACTTCACAGGATTGTGGCTTCTCCCCAGTGTGAGTTCTCATATGTATCACTAACTTTGATTTTTCAGAACATGAATATCCACACACTTCACAGGAATGTGGCTTTTCCCCAGTGTGGGTTCTCATATGTATCACTAACTTTGATTTTTCAGAACATGAATATCCACACACTTCACAGGAATGTGGCTTTTCCCTAATGTGTATATTCATATTTAAATAAATTTTAACTGGAGCAAGATTATCACCACCAAGTTATAAACATTATGACATTTCCTAACTGTTTCAGTTTTAATCTGGAATTATTGATGCAAGTTAAATTTTATGCTAAAGAAATTTCAATATCACTATTTGCTAAACAATCCAGACAAAATAACTCTTCACACATATATGTCTAATGAAGTTGTGTGCTGCCGTTTTTGTTGTCTGCCACGTAAAGAAATAATTGTGTATAGAATACTGTTTAAGGAGAAGGATGGTCCCTTAATATTCATTAAAAACATTCCAGCAGGAACATCTGCAAATAAAAAATAAATGTAATATAATATTTTAATATCATCGTTTATTTTAATCGTGCCAACAAAACAAGAAACATAACTTTATAAAACATTTCAAAATCACACAAATAAACACGTAATTCACATTCATATTGTTTAACTGTTTAACATTATCCATAGTATTTTGTAATAGATAAAGGAATTATGCAATTAATAAAGTAAAATAAACAATAATATAGTAAGAATTTGTAGGAAAAATTAGCATACAACTACCATAGTTGCTACTGAAATTAATAAAAAATATATTGATAATAATAGAAATATAATAAGTTTATAATACAGGAAAATGAATATAAATACTCAGTAAATTAAAGTTAATACAAATCAATATATAATCTAGTTACTTAGCAATGGATACTAATATGGTCTTTTAAAATAGCTTTCGTTTTAAGTCATATGTGTGGAAATAATAAATCTCTAAAAATGGTATTACATTTAGAAAGTTATTTTTTTCTATTTTTAAGGAATATAGTTTTTAGAGATTTTATAATGAATTGTTATAGGCAAGGAAAACAGACGAAATAGAGCTGCACAAGTCTACAGATTTGAATAGAAAGGTACTGGAATTGGAAGATGAATTATAACGAGGTACCTTTTTTACATAACAACTTATAAAAGCCCAGAGATCACTTGAGGATAAGGGTTAAGAGTGTACAGTAGTCAGATAGAGATAAAGAAAAAACTCATATGTCTACAGCTTTGAATAGAAAGGTACTGGAATATGATGATGTATTATAACGAGGAACCTGAACAGAGAATTAATGAAGAGTAACACTAGATCAACAAGTAAAACAAGTTAATCTTTGTTTCTGTATCTTGCCGATATTTAATGTGCATTAATTGTCAGCCATGGTTTGTGTAGACAGCAGCAAGCACTGCTGACTGTAGTGAATTTGTCCTTACAACCAGCTTGTTAATGACTTTAAAGTATTTCTCTCTTTACCGTTGAATGTTTTGAGGGTTGTTAATGTTTTTTATATGATTATTATTATTATTGAGTTTGTTATATTGAATTAAATATTAATACATATAATTATTGTTGAGGTTTTATATTTTAGTGATGAATGTTTTGAGGGTTGTTACACTTAATGTTTTATCTGCTGCAATCAATTTTGAATGTCGTTTTACATTTTCTATTTCTTCTCGTGTATTTCTCAATTTTTCAATCCAATGAAAAAAATATCTGTTCATCTCTAATTCAACTTAACATATTTTTTAAAACATAATCACATGTAAGATCAGCACATTTAATAATAAATCTATAAAAATGGTTTTATACTTAGAAAGTTTATTCTGTTTCCTATTTTTAAGGAGTATAGTTTTTAGAGATTTTATAGTGAATTGTTATAGGCAATAAAAACGGACGGAGTAGAGCTCCACTTCTACAGCTTTGACGTGAAAGGTATTCGAATAATATGATGTATTATAACAAGGTACCTGAACAGTGAATTAATTAACACTAGATCAACAAGTCAAACGAGCACAACCAATTTGTTTCTGAATCTTGCCGATATTTACTATGCATTGTCGGTCGTCGTTTGTGTAGACAGAGCGGCAAGCACTGCTGACTGTTGTGAATTTTTCCTTACAACCAGTTTGTTAACGACTTTAAAGTGTTTCTCCTTTTACTGTTGAATGTTTTGAGGGTTGTTATACCTAATGTTTTATCCGCTGCAATAAATTTTGCATGTCGTTTATATAGTGCTGAGAAGATATTAAGTAATAAAATTAGCAGTGTATAGGTAAGTGCCATATTGAAAGATATGCTAATTCAACGAACCCATAGTATCCATATTGTCAATAAATATCATCTTTACTGTTTGTATAGCAAAATTTACCCGGACATTAAATTGTATTATGTGTAAGGAATGTGTAACAACTCACCTGCCAAATCGATTGACCTTAAAATGTTTATGGGTTGTATCAATACTAATTCATCTTCACATAATAATCAGACAATATATATATTGTGTAGTTGTACTTCATTGTTTGGTGAGCATTGGATTAGATATGTTTACCTAACATTTCTGAGCTGGCACTATCCTTTTTGTGTGTGGTTTATAAAGTGCAGACTAAATAGGTATGAAGTTATTTAATTAGAACTAGAGCACAAGTTTTTCATGGGAGAGACTTTAGTGAATTTTATGATCTCCACAGAAAATGTTCTTAAAAAGTGCTGAAACATGTGGAGTATAAATTTTCAACCCCAGTTTTTAATCGTTTGTAACAGTTGCTATTTTTTAAAAGTTGTTTTTTACACAACAATTAATATATTTTTTCAAGTTTAAGAAAAGTTTTAAATTATATTTTTTAAAAGTTGTTTTTACACAATAATCAATATATTTTTCAAGTTTAAGAAAAGTTTTAAATTATTATATTTTTTAAAAGTTGTTTTTACACAATAATTAATATATTTTTTCAAGTTTAAGAAAACTTTTAAATTATTATATTTTTTAGAAGTTGTTTTTTGCACAATAATTTATATATATTTCCAAGTTTAAGAAAAGTTTAAAATTATATTTTTAACAGTTGTTTTTTACACAATAATTAATATATTTTTCAAATTTAAGAAAAGTTCTAAATTATATTTTTTAAAGTTGTTTTTACACAATTAATATAGTTTTTCAAGTTTAAGAAAGGTTTTAAATTATATTTGTTAAAAGTTGTTTTTACACAATTATTCATATATTTTTTCAAGTTTAAGGAAAGTTTTAAATTATATTTTTTAAAAGTTTTTTTTTACACAATAAGTCATATATTTTTGCAAATTTAAGAAAAGTTTTAAATTATTATATTTTTAAAGTTGTTTTTTGCACAATAATTAATATATTTTTTCAAGTTTAAGAAAAGTTTTAAATTATATTTTTAACAGTTGTTTTTTACACAATAATTAATATATTTTTTCAAATTTAAGAAAAGTTTTAAATTATTATATTTTAAGAAGTTGTTTTTGCACAATAATTAATACATTTTTTTAAGTTTAAGAAAAGTTTTACATTATTATATTTTTGGAGTCAGTGAAACTTTTATGTTTGAAATTTTATATACCTACGTTTGACTTCAGTTTTTTTACAAAAGAGTCACCATTTATCAAGGCCCATATGCCACTCGAAGATAAGGGTTTATAAGCATACACTGGTCAGTGGGACAATGTTGTAGTAATTGTTAGTGGAAATTTGGTAAATTTGATTACTTAAGAAGAACGCATCATCAAGAATTTGTTTACGTTGGACTTGAAAATGGCAATATTATAATCAGCCGGATAGCATGCAAATGGAAGAGAGTTTCATAGGTGTGCAGTTCTAAGAAAGAAACTTGGTTCATGGAAGCTACGTGTAGATTTGGGCACAGATAAAGAGTGGAGGAAATTATTGATAGTGTTTTTAGTTAAACGAGTGTTTCTCATGAAAGTTTGGTGAGGGAGGACTATAGATTGGAGCTCAAACGAGCACTTGCCACGAAAATAATGATAAAATAGAGACAAGCGCGCAACGTGTCTTCTGTGAAAAAGAAGTTGCAGGGAACAGGAAAAGGCATCCTTACTACAAAGTGTATTTTGAAGTCCAAGGCAGAAAATAAGGTCTTTTCTAACAGCTCCTTCCAAGATGTGGCAACAGTACTCCAACCTTGGATTACCTGGCTCTTATATAGGTAGAGAATTTCATCAGCAGTGAAGTATCTAAATGATTTTATAATTGAGAAAACATTTCCAGTTATACTGTAACTGGAGATCTTGTGACATAGACCATTATGCCTGTGCTATGTCAAGCACAGATGCCCTAGAAAAGAAGCTTCCGTCAAGAGATTCGCTAATTCTATAAGATATAACTGTAAGTACATCTGCTGTAGATATAGCATATTGTATGCCACTAAGAAGCTTATTTTTGCTGAGGTGGTTGACTACTTCTCTATTTAACAGATTCTAGCAACTTACTCCTGATGCACAGGAGACATAGGTCTGTACTGAGGGGAAGATGGCCGATCACCTGAATTCTTAAATATAGGGCATAGTTGCAAGCTTTGTCTGATGCTTACGACATTACCTCAGGACCATTGATGATAGCTGATGTACAGGATCCTGTTCACTATTCGTCAAAACTGGTGGAAACCAATTCGCTGCTCAGCTACTTTGAACTTGACAGACTGAGTATACAACTCTCTTGTGTTCTTTTTTATGCTTTTACAGTGGTTGCTGGCAGTCCTGAAAGCGGCTTTAGTCTCAGTGCATTTACTTCTTTGCAAGCAATGGAAAAAGTGATTTCTGTGCACAATGGCAGAAGCACATTCTGGAGAGAACCACGGTTTGCTATTAGGTGTTTGTTGAAATGTTTTTAAGTAAATGAAATGATCCATACCTACAATTAGATATTCTGTCAGCAAGTTGTGAGAAAAAAGTCGATGACACTTGCATACTGACCGTCAGTGTTGGCCACACAGATGGGTTCGTGAACAAAATGAGTGAGGTCATAAGCAATGGAGAAATCATAACAGAACCTCCCTGCATCATCTGTCTTGTTTGAGTGGGTTAACCATTCCACATTGTGAACATCAAAGTCTCCACAGACGTGGATGTTAGCCGAAAGATGAGCAGACAGGATGTGGTCAATTTTTTTCAGATATTCTTTTAAAAATAGTAACTCTGCTGTTGTGGGGGCGAGAGAGAGCAGATATAAACGCAGTAGTGTGAGCACATGCAACCTGGAAACACATAAATAATAAATTAGGGTCTCCTGTGGAGATTTCCCTCCCACATGGAAAACCATCTTTAATTGTAGGCACATATTCCATGCTCATGGCGATCTTGGGGGTCAGATTTGGAAGTTAAGTTAGAGTATTCTTTAACTACGAACTCATCTAGTGAAATAGTTGATCTAATGCCAGTTTCGCTTAGGAAAAATAGGTTTGGTTTAGTCTCCTGTAATTGGGTTTCAACCTCTGGAAAGTTGGAACGTAGACCCCTGATGTTGGAGAAAGAGATATGGTTGAGGGGGTCTATGTTGGATATTGGAGATCTGAGTTCAATCGTGTATTTGTTTCTGGAAACTGATCATAATAATGTTTTGGGATTAGTGGAATAGGTCGATAGACTTGCTGAGAGCAGGGCAGAGAGGGAAAGTAAGAGAGACAAAGAAATGAAGCAATATTTTTGTAGCACATGATAAAGTAAAGCCGTAACAATTACCACATAATATGGCATCGAGAAGCTCCACCAGAAGCTACTACATGGTCCAGAATCCATTCACCAAATAGCAATACAGCAGACCCAGTATTTTGCGCCTGCTGATAGGACAGCCTCCTTAGTGGATAATCCAAGATTCGCGTCCCTAACTATCAGTCGGATAACATCAGCCCAAATGAAACGTTTACCTTCAGCACCCTTACTAGTGATATGACCACAAGGATAGACACAGAAACAGAAGATTTCTGACAACTTCAGCGACTGTTAATGCAAAATAATGCCAACCTAGAATACAGCTTTTTCTTCTCCCTTTGTCAGAAAAATCTCTCATTAAAATGAGGATTGAGGGACAAATTAGAAGAAGCAAGAGTAAGTGGAGCTGTTGATAATGCATCCACAATGCATTGTCTATTCTTTACAAAAAAATGATAATATGGACCTGAGGTAATCTCCTTAGCATAAGACAAAGCCAAACTCTTTGCCAAAAACTTTGCAGCTAATTATACCAAGGACATCAACCCTACAGTGTTTCATCCTGTAACAGACAACACGCTATGCGACATACATGATGTTGCCAAGTTAATCAAGAACCTTGATTCCAGTAAAGTAACTGGCCCTGACAGCATTCCAATTATAGTGTTAAAAAGCTTCAACCAGAAATAGCTCCTATACTTATAAAGCTGTTTAAGCGTTGTCTTTAAGAATATTACTTCCCAACACCTTAGAAAACCTTGTCAGTGTGCCCTGTATTTAAGCATTTTGGTGATCGGTCATATTCCTCTCAGTACAGATCTTTGCCTCCTGTGCATCATGAGTAAGTTGCTGGAATCTGTGTTAAATAGAGAAGTAATCCACCCCCTCAGCAAAAATAAGCTTCTTAGTGACATACAATATGGTTTTCGTTCTCCTAGATCTACAGCAGATGTGCTTATGCTTATATCTCATAGGCTTAGCGAATCTCTTGATTCCTTTCTAAGGTAGTTGTTCTTGACAGCAAAAGCATTTGATAGAATATGGCATCATAGTCTACATAACAAGATCTCCCATTACAGTATAGCTGGAAATGTTTTCTCAATTATTAAATCACTTCTCTCTGGAGAGTTTATAAAAGTATTGGTTGATGGGAAGAAATCGGAAGCTCTCAGTATTAATGATGAACTCCCTTAGGGGTCCATCCTGGGCCAAACTCTCTTCTTGACCTACATCAATGATCTCCCAAAACACATGCTTACAGCATTCGTAGAAATTTGTGCTAACGACACTACCATCTATAGCAACACATCAAAGGCAATAACTGACCAAGTTCTCTCTGATTCTCTCTCCTCTGATCTTGAGCACATAGTCCAATGAGGAAAGAGGTGACTGATTACTTTTAATGCATCTAAATCTTCAATCTATATTTCATCACCGCTTTAATCCCCATCATTTTTTCTGGAGGAAGTGTAAAGCCCATGTGTTGTTTACTATTCTGTACTTTCACCTAACAATTTAATAAACAAAATATACCGTAAAATATTGCAAATAAGATTACTGTATGGTTCAAAGCAGCAATTGATGCACATGTTACTACACAGAAGTTCTTCAGTAAAACCCACTCTCCCCAATGGTTTACTTCTACATGCGCAGCTGCCATTGCTCAGAGGCAACATGCATACCGTAGATTTATCCGGCATAAGTCCTGTACAAACAGACAAAGGTATATAGAAGCTAAAAATAATTGCAATAAAGAAGTAGCAACAGCTAAGAGTAAATATACTGAACAACCAGAAAACGCATTGAAGCGCAAAAATTAGGAACTCGTGATTTCTGGAAAATCTGCAATTGTATAGTAAATAATGAGCAATCGACAATATCCCCACTATCAAAGAATCAAGAAGTTGTTTGCACAGCAACTGAGAAAGCTAGCATGCTTGCTGTCCAGTTTACCTCAAACTCTACCTTGGACCCAGCAAGCCATTCCCTCCCTGATTTTACTATGTGGACAGAAACCACACTAGGTGGTCTAAAGATCACGTCTTCCCAAGTACATGATATTATAAAAAACCTTGACACCTCAAAAGCATGTGGACCTGAACTCATCCCGGCTGTGCTATTAAAAAAATGCTCTTCTGAAGTCGCTCCTGTTCTCTCTAAACTCTTTAACAAATGCCTTAAGGAATTTTGCTTTCCTGGCTGCTGGAAAACTGCTTCTGTGGTACCAGTTTACAAAAACTCGTGCGAAAGAACTTGCCCATTAAATAATTGCCCAATTAGCCTCCTCCCTCCTTTCGCCAACATATTTGAGTCATTAATTAATCAAGCTCTAGTCCAACACCTTACAGCTGCTAAACTTGTCAGACCACCAATATGGATTTAGGCAAACCCGTTCTTTACTGTAATTTATGAACATTTATACAAAGCTCTGGAGAAAGCAGGGGAGGGGGAGGGAAGTAGCGCTTGATATATCTAAGGCTTTTGACAGGACATGGCACGATGATCTTCTGATGAAAATAAAATCCCAAGGTATTACTGGACGAATGCTTATCATAAATGGATCCTTTTTAAATAAGAGAAGAATCCAGGTTGTCCTCGATGGGCATATGTCCAAAAGAATTTATATAAATGCGGGTGTGTCACAGAGATCGATTCTTGGACCTTTGTCATTTCTGATATTCATAAATGACTTGCCTGATAAAATTGTCTTGGAAATGGGTATATTTGCCAACGACACCATGCTCTATAGCAGGCACGCGGGAAAAACTAATAAGCACATATCCAAGGTAATGGCCAAAACACTAGAAGAAGTTTTGTTTAATAAATTGTTACATGAAAATACAGAATGATATTTTATGGTATGTTTTGTTTATTAAATTGTTACATGAAAATACAGAATGATATTTTATAATGTTTTGTTTTATAAATTGTTACATTAAAATACAGAATGATATTTTATAGTATGTTTTGTTTAATAAATTGTTACATTAAAATACAGAATGCTATTTCATGATATGTTTTGTTTATTAAATTGTTACATGAAAATACATAATCATATTTTATGGTATGTTTTCTTTATCAAACTGTTACATGAAAATACAGAATTATATTTATGGTATGTTTTGTTTATTAAATTGTTACATGAAAATATAGAATTATATTTTATGGTATGTTTTTTTTATTAAATTTTTACATGAAAATACAGAATATTTTATGGTATGTTTTGTTTATTAAATTGTTACATGAAAATACAGAATGATATTTTATGGTATGTTTTATTTATTAAATTGTTACATGAAAATACAGAATGATATTTTATGGTATGTTTTGTTTATTAAATTGTTACATGAAAATAGAGAATGATATTTTATGGTTTGTTTTGTTTATTAAATTGTTACATGAAACTCCAGAATGATATTTTATGGTATGTTTTGTTTATTAAATTGTGACATGAAAATACAGAATGATATTTTATGGTATGTTTTGTTATTAAATTGTTACATAAAAATATAGAATGATATTTTATGGTATGTTTTGTTTAATAAATTGTTACATGGAAATACAGAATGATATTTTATTGTATTTTTTGTTTATTGAATTGTCACATGAAAATACAGAATGATATTTTATGGTATGTTTTGTTTATTAAATTGTTACATGAAAATACAGATTGATATTTTATAGTATGTTTTGTTTATTAAATTGTTACATGAAAATATAGAATATTTTATGATATGTTTTGTTTATTAAATTGTTACATTAAAATACAGAATGATATTTTATGGTATGTTTTGTTTATTAAATTGTTACATGAAAATATAGAATGATATTTTATGATATGTTTTGTTTATTTAATTGTTACATGAAAATACAGAATGATATTTTATAGTATGTTTTGTTTAATAAATTGTTACATGAAAATACAGAATGATATTTTATGGTATGTTTTGTTCATTAAATTGTTACATGAAACTCCAGAATATTTTATGGTATGTTTTGTTTATTAAATTGTCACATGAAAATACAGAATTATATTTTATCGTATGTTTTGTGATTAAATTGTTACATGAAAATATAGAATGATATTTTATGGTATGTTTTGTTTATTAAATTGTTACATGAAAATACATAATCATATTTTATTGTATTTTTTGTTTATTAAATTGTCACATGAAACTCCAGAATGATATTTTATGGTATGTTTTGTTTATTAAATTGTTGCATGAAAATATAGAATGATATTTTATGGTATGTTTTGTTTATTAAATTTTTACATGAAAATACAGAATATTTTATGATATGTTTTGTTTATTAAATTGTTACATTAAAATACAGAATTATATTTTATGGTATGTTTTGTTTATTAAATTGTTACATGAAAATATAGAATGATATTTTATGATATGTTTTGTTTATTAAATTGCTACATGAAAATACAGAATGATATTTTATAGTATGTTTTGTTTAATAAATTGTTACATGAAAATACAGAATGATATTTTAGATAATTTGTTTATTAAATTGTTACATGAAAATACAGAATGATATTTTATGGTATGTTTTGTTTAATAAATCGTTACATGAACATACAGAATGATATTTTATGGTATGTTTTGTTTAATAAATTGTTACATGAAAATACAGAATGATATTTTATGTTATGTTTTGTTTAATAAATTGTTACATGAAAATACAGAATGATATTTTATTGTATGTTTTGTTTATTAAATTGTTACATGAAAATACAGAATGATATTTTATAGTATGTTTTGTTTAATAAATTGTTACATGAAAATACAGAATGATATTTTATGGTATGTTTTGTTTATTAAATTGTTACATGAAAATACAGAATATTTTATGATATGTTTTGTTTATTAAATTGTTACATGAAAATACAGAATGATATTTTATGGTATGTTTTGTTTATTAAATTGTTACATGAAAATATAGAATGATATTTTATGATATGTTTTGTTTATTTAATTGTTACATGAAAATACAGAATGATATTTTATAGTATGTTTTGTTTAATAAATTGTTACATGAAAATACAGAATGATATTTTATGGTATGTTTTGTTCATTAAATTGTTACATGAAACTCCAGAATATTTTATGGTATGTTTTGTTTATTAAATTGTCACATGAAAATACAGAATTATATTTTATGGTATGTTTTGTTATTAAATTGTTACATGAAAATATAGAATGATATTTTATGGTATGTTTTGTTTATTAAATTGTTACATGAAAATACATAATCATATTTTATTGTATTTTTTGTTTATTAAATTGTCACATGAAACTCCAGAATGATATTTTATGGTATGTTTTGTTTATTAAATTGTTGCATGAAAATATAGAATGATATTTTATGGTATGTTTTGTTTATTAAATTTTTACATGAAAATACAGAATATTTTATGATATGTTTTGTTTATTAAATTGTTACATTAAAATACAGAATTATATTTTATGGTATGTTTTGTTTATTAAATTGTTACATGAAAATATAGAATGATATTTTATGATATGTTTTGTTTATTAAATTGCTACATGAAAATACAGAATGATATTTTATAGTATGTTTTGTTTAATAAATTGTTACATGAAAATACAGAATGATATTTTAGATAATTTGTTTATTAAATTGTTACATGAAAATACAGAATGATATTTTATGGTATGTTTTGTTTAATAAATCGTTACATGAACATACAGAATGATATTTTATGGTATGTTTTGTTTAATAAATTGTTACATGAAAATACAGAATGATATTTTATGTTATGTTTTGTTTAATAAATTGTTACATGAAAATACAGAATGATATTTTATTGTATGTTTTGTTTATTAAATTGTTACATGAAAATACAGAATGATATTTTATAGTATGTTTTGTTTAATAAATTGTTACATGAAAATACAGAATGATATTTTATGGTATGTTTTGTTTATTAAATTGTTACATGAAAATACAGAATATTTTATGATATGTTTTGTTTATTAAATTGTTACATGAAAATACAGAATGATATTTTATGGTATGTTTTGTTTATTAAATTGTTACATGAAAATATAGAATGATATTTTATGATATGTTTTGTTTATTTAATTGTTACATGAAAATACAGAATGATATTTTATGGTATGTTTTGTTCATTAAATTGTTACATGAAACTCCAGAATATTTTATGGTATGTTTTGTTTATTAAATTGTCACATGAAAATACAGAATTATATTTTATGGTATGTTTTGTTATTAAATTGTTACATGAAAATATAGAATGATATTTTATGGTATGTTTTGTTTATTAAATTGTTACATGAAAATACATAATCATATTTTATTGTATTTTTTGTTTATTAAATTGTCACATGAAACTCCAGAATGATATTTTATGGTATGTTTTGTTTATTAAATTGTTGCATGAAAATATAGAATGATATTTTATGGTATGTTTTGTTTATTAAATTTTTACATGAAAATACAGAATATTTTATGATATGTTTTGTTTATTAAATTGTTACATTAAAATACAGAATTATATTTTATGGTATGTTTTGTTTATTAAATTGTTACATGAAAATATAGAATGATATTTTATGATATGTTTTGTTTATTAAATTGCTACATGAAAATACAGAATGATATTTTATAGTATGTTTTGTTTAATAAATTGTTACATGAAAATACAGAATGATATTTTAGATAATTTGTTTATTAAATTGTTACATGAAAATACAGAATGATATTTTATGGTATGTTTTGTTTAATAAATCGTTACATGAACATACAGAATGATATTTTATGGTATGTTTTGTTTAATAAATTGTTACATGAAAATACAGAATGATATTTTATGTTATGTTTTGTTTAATAAATTGTTACATGAAAATACAGAATGATATTTTATTGTATGTTTTGTTTATTAAATTGTTACATGAAAATACAGAATGATATTTTATAGTATGTTTTGTTTAATAAATTGTTACATGAAAATACAGAATGATATTTTATGGTATGTTTTGTTTATTAAATTGTTACATGAAAATACAGAATATTTTATGATATGTTTTGTTTATTAAATTGTTACATGAAAATACAGAATGATATTTTATGGTATGTTTTGTTTATAAAATTGTTACATGAAAATACAGAATGATATTTTAGATGTGTTGTTTATTAAATAGTTACATGAAAATACAGAATGATATTATATTGTATTTTTTGTTTATTAAATTGTTACATGAAAATACAAAATGATATTTTATGATATGTTTTGTTTATTAAATTGTTAAATGAAAATACAGAATGATATTTTATGGTATGTTTTGTTCATTAAATTGTTACATGAAACTCCAGAATATTTTATGGTATGTTTTGTTTATTAAATTGTCACATGAAAATACAGAATTATATTTTATGGTATGTTTTGTTATTAAATTGTTACATGAAAATATAGAATGATATTTTATGGTATGTTTTGTTTATTAAATTGTTACATGAAAATACATAATCATATTTTATTGTATTTTTTGTTTATTAAATTGTCACATGAAACTCCAGAATGATATTTTATGGTATGTTTTGTTTATTAAATTGTTGCATGAAAATATAGAATGATATTTTATGGTATGTTTTGTTTATTAAATTTTTACATGAAAATACAGAATATTTTATGATATGTTTTGTTTATTAAATTGTTACATTAAAATACAGAATTATATTTTATGGTATGTTTTGTTTATTAAATTGTTACATGAAAATATAGAATGATATTTTATGATATGTTTTGTTTATTAAATTGCTACATGAAAATACAGAATGATATTTTATAGTATGTTTTGTTTAATAAATTGTTACATGAAAATACAGAATGATATTTTAGATAATTTGTTTATTAAATTGTTACATGAAAATACAGAATGATATTTTATGGTATGTTTTGTTTAATAAATCGTTACATGAACATACAGAATGATATTTTATGGTATGTTTTGTTTAATAAATTGTTACATGAAAATACAGAATGATATTTTATGTTATGTTTTGTTTAATAAATTGTTACATGAAAATACAGAATGATATTTTATTGTATGTTTTGTTTATTAAATTGTTACATGAAAATACAGAATGATATTTTATAGTATGTTTTGTTTAATAAATTGTTACATGAAAATACAGAATGATATTTTATGGTATGTTTTGTTTATTAAATTGTTACATGAAAATACAGAATATTTTATGATATGTTTTGTTTATTAAATTGTTACATGAAAATACAGAATGATATTTTATGGTATGTTTTGTTTATAAAATTGTTACATGAAAATACAGAATGATATTTTAGATGTGTTGTTTATTAAATAGTTACATGAAAATACAGAATGATATTATATTGTATTTTTTGTTTATTAAATTGTTACATGAAAATACAAAATGATATTTTATGATATGTTTTGTTTATTAAATTGTTAAATGAAAATACAGAATGATATTTTATAATGTTTTGTTTAATAAATTGTTACATTAAAATAGAGAATGATATTTTATGATATGTTTTGTTTAAAAAATTGTTACATTAAAATACAGAATGATATTTTATAATGTTTTGTTTAATAAATTGTTACATTAAAATACAGAATGATATTTTATAGCATGTTTTATTTAAAAAATTGTTACATTAAAATACAGAATACTATTTCATGATATGTTTTGTTTATTAAATTGTTACATGAAAATACAGAATCATATTTTATCATATGTTTTCTTTATCAAACTGTTACATGAAAATACAGAATTATATTTATGGTATGTTTTATTTATTAAATTGTTACATTAAAATACAGAATGATATTTTATGGTATGTTTTGTTTATTAAATTTTTACATGAAAATACAGAATAGTTTATGGTATGTTTTGTTCATTAAATTGTTACATGAAAATACAGAATGATATTTTATGGTATGTTTTATTTATTAAATTGTTACATGAAAATACAGAATGATATTTTATAGTATGTTTTGTTTATTAAATTGTTACATGAAAATACAGAATGATATTTTATGGTATGTTTTGTTTATTAAATTGTTACATGAAAATACAGAATGATATTTTATGGTATGTTTTGTTTATTAAATTGTTACATGAAAATATTAATGATATTTTATTGTATGCTTTGTTTTTTAAATTGTTACATGAAAATACAGAATGACATTTTATGGTATGTTTTATTTATTAAATTGTTACATGAAAATACAGAATGATATTTTATAGTATGTTTTGTTTATTAAATTGTTACATGAAAATACAGAATGATATTTTATGGTATGTTTTATTTATTAAATTGTTACATGAAAATACAGAATGATATTTTATAGTATGTTTTGTTTATTAAATTGTTACATGAAAATACAGAATGATATTTTATTGCATTTTTTGTATATTAAATTGTTACATGAAAATGCAGAATATTTTATGGTATGTTTTGTTTATTAAATTGTTACATGAAAATACAGAATGATATTTTATGGTATGTTTTGTTTATTAAATTGTTACATGGAAATACAGAATGATATTTTATTGCATTTTTTGTTTATTAAATTGTTACATGAAAATGCAGAATGAAAAATACTAAAGAAAGCAAAAGTCAATTCTCCTTTGCCACAAAAATTTGAAACTTCGAAAAAGTACATGTCTTGTTAATCGTTAACTGGTCATTAAATGGGTGATCATTTTACGATAAATTTATATAGCACAGTGATACCTTACTCTAAAATCTTAAATAATAATTATATTTTTTAAAATTTTCTTTGCGGATATTTTTAAGGTCATTAAAACTTATTGGCTAATAAAAGTAGATTTAGAATTTTGGATTGATGACCACTAAATGGGTGATCATTTTACGTAAACTTTATAGAAGAATATGATAACATTCTTAAATCTAAAATATTGGATAAAATATTATTAATAATACTAAATAAATGTATTCAATATTTACTTAAAATATTAAAACAATTAAAAACCGCAAAATCAGTTTTTTGTGTTAAGTTGTCTAACAATTCAACCATATTTGAATTAAATTATCATGTTTATGATAAACATTATTATTTTCTAAGAAATCACATAAGTTTTACTAAAAATAAACACATTTCTGATTAAAAAAATGTTTAATGTCAGATTAAATAATACGTTCTTCAGAGATTTGTTTTGATTGGGGATTTATACTTTTTTTTTATTCACGTTTGTTAAAAGCAGAATCCATAGATTTATTGGATTGCAATAAAAAAAAAACTTATTTTAATGTTTAACATTATTTTAAAGGTTATTGAATGCATTTTTTTAAATTGTAAACAAAAAAGAAAATAACTTACCTTTCATTCCAGAAATTCAATACGAAAAAACAAGTGAATTCGTTTTTTTTTTCTTTTTCTTTTGTGTTCAAAACAGAAAATCTGTTTTTGTTTGTTATGATTTCTTTAGTAAATTGATACAACTTTTGTTTTGTGTGTCCAATTCATTAAGAAATAAAATATATGAAAATATAAAAGAATAAAAATCAAAAGATAAAAAACACGATTTAAACGTGAAATTATTTAAAGAGAAAATCAACTGCAAAAGAATAATCAATTTAAGGTCATCGTAATCCGGTGAAATTATTATTTCGTTCCTTGTGTAAAAATGTTCGTTCATTAGTTGGATTTTTTTTTTTTTATTAAAGGTCTCTTCATATTTTTTTCATGAAGATATTAAACTAAGGTTTATTTGTTACGACTGAACATTCTATTATTATTTGGATTAGTCGAACTACTGTTTACATCCAAGATGAGAACAGTAATCCAAATAATCCACCATAAAAAAAACATTTCACATAAACAAATTAAATAAAAGGAAGAATTAAACAACTCAAATACATGGAAGAAATTGCACGAAGTGTAAAGTCAAATGACAAACATAGATTTGGATAAAAAAAAAAAAAGCAAATTATATATAAAAAAAAAAACATGGATAAAAAAAAGCAAATTATATATAAAAAAAACATGGATAAAAAAAAAGCAAATTATATATATAAAAAAAAACATGAAAAAAGAAGAAACAAATTATAACTACATGATTACATTATGAAACTTTAAACCTATTTTTATCAGTTATGATGGCCTTCCCTTATTATTTCAAACTTAATTTGCTAATTAGCTTGCCTCTTAGACATACAATCAGCAAAGATACGGCAATTATACTCATGCCGGCCATGTTTTCATATTAAAAGTTAAATAGCTAAATTCTTCGCAGAATCCCAAACAAAAAAAAAAGACAGTCATAATGAAAATGTAGTATCTGTTTCTGGTTTATGTATGAAAAAAAATGTTTTAGTATTTTGACTTTTTTTTCAAAGTTTATTTGACTGTCGAGCTGGACACATTTTCATGATGAAACGTTTATGAATCCGGAGACAGAACTATAAAATGAAAGTGTAGTTCCTATTTACAATGCCTCCCAACGGGATAGAGTTAGACACCAGGGTCGTTTTTTGACGTGGAGAAAAGGAACAAAAATAAAAATTGTCTCAGTCAGGAAGGATTTCTCCTCCACTGACAGAGAACAAAAAATTGAAGTGCAGCTTTGCAGCATCTGAAGAACAGTTAGTGTTTCTGATTTATGTACCATATTTCACATTATTATTATCACGGCAATTTAAAGGCATAATTCTGTTGTTGACATTAATTATAATTCAGCTGACTTTCATGAGTTGCATTATATCGTAATGTTTCCATCAAATGGACATAATTCCCTAAAGAGTTACCTGCCCTTTAACCGTATATCCATTCGGCTACTATTAACCGTGTGAAATAGCGTTGAATTTTAAACATTTTAATTTAAATCTTCATTACGTCAGACAGACAGTGATCAAATCGTTATACGATGATCTCCGCATAAGAGCTAAATTGACCAACTTTTAATTCAACTGATAGTGCTCAACGATAAGAAACGAATTTTTTAAAGGGGCTGTCATAATTATTTTTTTACTATAATAATTAAATACCTACAGACACTAGTGTTTCATCCTTTCGGGGTTCTTCAGTGCAGGGTGTCACGATTACTACCGGTCGAACGATTCGAACCCGCGACACAAGACATCTCTGGCTCGATTAGCGGAGGCCGTATCCATTCGGCTACTATTAACCGTGTGAAATAGCGTTGAATTTTAAACATTTTAATTTAAATGTTCATTACGTCAGACAGACAGTGATCAAATCATTATACGATGATCTACGCATAATTCTGTTGTTGACATTAATTATAATTCAGCTGACTTTCATGAGTTGCATTATATCGTAATGTTGCCATCAAAGGGACATAATTCCCAAAATACACAAAATAGTTACCTGCTCTTTAAACGATATATAAAAAGGAAAAGAAAATGTGATTTAATTAATTATCGATTTGTATTGTATTCTATTTCCTCACATACTCACACCCGCGAGCAGGGCATTTTACATTTCATCTGGTGATGAGGATGAAAAGATAGAAGGATTTAAAAGCAACTGTTTCATGAACATATAAAGTTTTTAACAGCAAGAATCGTCACTTATACATGACAGTTACATGAGGCGAATGTTTGTATTTTTGTTTCAAGAATCGCGACAGATGTCGCTTGTCAGAGATCGATAACTCTTCCTTTTCGAAAAGTTAATGCAAACTAAAATTATATTTTTTATATATTTTTAGATACTCTTGCATAATTTTATCCAAATTCTCGTGAATTCCCGTCAAGCATGGATCGGACGAGACCGGCAATCATTGGTGTCAGTCGAGCGTCGTAACCTTTCCCTGACAAATGTATATATATATATATATATATATATATATATATATATATATATATATATATATATATATATATATATATATATATATATATATATATATATATATATATAAACAAGAAAGGATGCAAGCAAATTACACGGTGTTTATCCTTTAAAGGGCAAGTAACTGTTTGAAAATTATGTCCCTTTGATGGCAAAATACGATATAATGCAATCATGAGACTCAGTTGTTGTTAAATATCGATTTGTGTTCTGCTATATTTTTTCTCATATTCACATCTGCGAGTCGGGACATTTTACAACATTGCGTTATTTCTCTATCAAAGGAGGAGGTAATACATGGGAGGGCACAAAACATGACAAGTAAAGCCAGAATGGTGATAACACGACACATGGCTGAAATGCACAAACTAGAAACAGGTACTACACTCCTACACTTCCATCGTTAATCGTTTTATGCTGATTGCATGTAAAACATCAGGTTTAAGTCTGGAATTATAAGTTAAGGTTATCGTAAAGTTAACGGAATCGAATCTGATAAAAATAAGTCGCAATTTTCATAATGTAATCATGTGATTATTGTTTTGTTTTTTGTTGGTTCAAATCTAGTTTTTGTTATTTGATTGACTTCGCTATTTGTTCAATTCCTTCTTTTTTGAATTCTTTATGTGAAATATTCAGTTTTGCGTTTTTTTATATTTGGATTATTTGGATTACTGTTCTCATCTTGGATGTAAACAGTAGTTCGACTAATCCAAATCATAATGAAATATTCAATCTTTTACACGAGGAACAAAATAATAATTACACCGTTTTACGATGAACAAAAGTTCTTTGTTCTGAAGCAGTTGATTTCTTCTTATAATAATTTCACGTTTAAATCGTGTTTTTTATATTTTAATTTGGATTCTTTTATATTTTCATATATTTAATTGCTTAATGAATTGGACACACAAAACAAATTTTGTATCAATTTACTAAAGATTATATTAAGAAATCCTAACAAACAAACCAATTTTCCGCGTTGCCGTTGGACACAAAAGAAAAACGATTTTTTTTTTTCGTATTAAATTCCTGGAATGAAAGGTAAGTTTATTATTTTCACTTTACAAAATTATAATTCCACAACTTTAAAATAATCTTAAATAGGTACATTATTGATCCGTGCTGCTGCTGAAATAATAACGTTATTATTTAAAAAGCCATTAACATTGAGAGGGGAGGGTGTTTACTGTTTCGTACCTATTCTGTACTTTAACCTTACAATTGAATAAAAAAAGCATATAAAACTTTAATTAAACTTAGAAATACGATTTAAAAAAAAAATAGCGCGGATCAGTAAGTGCAATAGCACCCTTTAATATTAAAATAAGTTTATTTTTTTCACTTTACAACAATATTATTCAACAACTTGAAAATAATCTTAAATATTAAAAGAAGTTTATTTTTTATTGCGATACAATATGAAAGGTAAGTTATTTTTTACGCTTAAAAAAAATCCCCATTCAATAACTTTTAAAATAATCTGAAACATTTTTTTTGCAATCTCCCTCCAAAATATTGATTCTTAAAATAATATTAAACATAAAAAGTTGTAATTTTAATGCAATCCAATAAAAAATATTGATTTCGTGAATAAAAATTTGTTTATTTAAGTAAAATTTACGTGATTTCTGCGAAAATCCTAATGTTTATCATAAACACAATAATTTGATTCGAAGTTGATTCAATTGTTTGACAACTGAACAAAAAACTGTTTTTTCGGCATTTAATATATATATATATATATATATATATATATATATATATATATATATATATATATATATATATATATATAATCAGAAAAAACAACACCTTTTATTTAGTAGTACACAATTTTTGTTTTTATTATTTTTTAAGACATGTTATTATATATTTTTTCGGTATTATTATACAAACACCGTGACAGCGTTAGGGTTAGGATTAGGGTTAGGGTTAGGGTTTAGGGTTAGGTTTAGGGTTAGGGTTAGGTTTAGGGTTAGGGTTAGGGGTTAGGGTTAGGTTTAGGGTTAGGGTTAATTCGCTGTCACGGTGTTTGTATAGTTTTACCATTTTTTCTTAGTCTGACAGCTGTTTCGAAGGGTAAAAAGACAAACGGTTGTTTTAATTATAACATACCGAATCTTCATTATTTACCGTTCTCTTCGGAGACAATTAAAATCAATTAATTACAGTCAAAAAATTGTTTTTAAAACTCACATGGGGATGGAATTTTTTTTATCGAGGTTGCCATCTTTAAAAATTTTCCATGGGATTTTTATAGATCTATATTTTCTTTTTGTTAGCCTTATTTTCGTATTTTTTGGTTTTTTAATTTCTTTCCAATTTATGTATCTAATATCCATTATGTTAATTCTGCATTCTTATTTTGTTTCTTCTTTTATTACGTTTGATTTATTATTTACGAAATTATTTAATTAATTTTTTTAACTTCTTCTTAAGCTAGTAATTTTTTCCTTTTTTATTACGTTTGATTTATTATTTACGAAATTATTTAATTAATTTTTTAACTTCTTCTTAAGCTAGTAATTTTTCCTTTTTTTTTTGTATTTCTTGGGTGTTTACGTTTCATTTTATTTTTTAGCCGTCTATACGTATTTTTTTCCTGTTATTGTTTTTTTTCGTATTTATTTTATTATTAGGCTAAAATGGTTATCATTATGTACATATTTATTATTTCTTATTCTTATATTAAGTTTTTTGTTAATTATTTTCGTTGTTTCCAATTTATAATGTTTAGTGTCAAGTTTACGGTCTTTTCTGATTTTGCGATTAAAGGGAATTAACTCTATCAATTCTTTGTTTCTTATTTATTCAGTCATTAACTTACATCTTTTAGAATTTGTGCATTTACCTTATAATTTAGTAGTCAAAGGGAAATAACTTATTTATTTTTTGTTTCAATTATTGATCTTTGTCATTTTTGCTAATTTTTTTTATTTATCATATTATTTTTTATTAATCATGTGTATTTATGTTGTGTTCAGGTTTGTTATTTATAAGTTTATTTGCTATTCTAATATTTTTTATTCATTTATCTTAAACTCGGTTTTTTTGGTGAAAAGAAAATATTTTTGTTCAGTTTTTTGTCTATCTATTTGTTTACTTATTATCTATATCTTGATAGTAGGAACTTATTTTTATGCAGACATATTTGTATGTTGTCTGTACGGTGATTTAACAATGAGTTTTTATCAGATGTTAGTATTTTGTAGGATTCTAGTAAACATAAGGAACATTTGCCTGATTTTGATGGATGATAACTTTTTGCCCTACCTATCACGGACCATTTCAAAGTGTACTCTATATTTTTGCTTTTTAACTCACGTATCCATTCCCCAAGTGCAGTGTCATTATTATTTTTCTTTCTATTTGTTTCCCTCCCACTATGGTTATTATTAGTATTATTGGTGTTTGCTGTGTTATTTATTATATTTCTGCTACTATTATTGTTTTTGTTGAATGATGAAATATGATTGTTTAGCCGGGTTTTAAACTGAGTGCTCGTACTACCAATGTATGCTTTTATACCTCTATTAGTTTTAACTTCACATTTATATACAACATCTGATACGAGGCAATTTCCTTCTAACGGGCATTCCATAGCTACACGGCAGTTGCATCCACAGTTCTCATTCCTATTATTTTCTAAGTTATTATTATTTCCTTTTTCTATTTTGGCTCTGTTCGTTCCTATTATATTTCTAATTAAATTTGGTGAGGTTGAGTAAGAAATTTTTACAGTGTTTTTGTTTATGATTTTACTTAATTTATTGCTTGGTGGAAAGTTTTTATCTATTATTTCATAGAATTCTTTTGGAATATTATTTTTAATATGTATAGAGTATGGGATGTTGAACCATGTTTGTTGCTTCCTCCTATTCTTTCTATTTGTGTTAGTGTTGTTCTCCCTTCTTATTGTTTTTTCACGAGTGCTGGTACTTATGTTGTTATCAGTTCTGTTATTTGTTCCTATTTTATTTCTATTTCTATTCATTACTCTATTATATGGTATTATATTTACATTTGTCCTAAAGTTAGTGTGTTCAACATTATGGTTCTTTATGTACTGTATTTTTTTATTGTAACCTGATTTTTTTATTGCTTCGTTATAATACTCCCTATTTTTGTTAAATTTGTCTTCATTAATTGATATTTTAGATAGTCTTTTAGATATGTTTGGTATTATTGCAGCTTTCATGGATGGTGGGTGATTAGATCTATTATCAATGTAGTACAATGCCTGGTTAGGTTTGTGGTAAGGTTCATATGTTTTATTTATTATATCTAGGGTAAGGTCCAGAAAGTTAACGGTTTTGTAGTTTTCATTGAAGGTTATTGTTAGCCCTAAATCATTAAATATTTTCTTTATCTTAGTTTTGGTGTTCTTAACTATTCGGTATGTTATAATTAAAACAACCGTTTGTCTTTTTACCCTTCGAAACAGCTGTCAGACTAAGAAAAAATATATAATAACATGTCTTAAAAAATAATAAAAACAAAAATTGTGTACTACTAAATAAAAGGTGTTGTTTTTTCTGATTATATAAATTATATTGCTCTGAATTCTCATCGAGCTAAACCGAGGTTAATATTGGTACAATTATCAATAAAATACCATTTAAAAGGTATTAAAATTGATTGTTAAAAAAATACATATATATATATATATATATATATATATATACATATATATATATATATATATATATATATATATATATATACATGTGTGTGTGTGTATATATATGTGTGTATATACATGTATACATATATGTATATGTATATATATATTTTTGTATATATATATATATGTGTATATATGTGTGTATATATATGTATATAAATATGTATATATGTATATATATTTATGTATATATATGTGTGTGTATATATGTGTATATATATGTATATATATGTATATGTGTGTATATATATATGTATGTATGTATATGTATGTATATATATATATATGTATATGTATGTATATATATATATGTATATCTATATATGTTGTATGTATGTATATATGTATATGTATCTATATGTGTATATATATGTATATATATGTATATATATACATATGTATATATGTTATATACATATACATAATTTTATATAGATATACAGTTCTGAGGAAGAAACAATTAAAATAGAAGGCTTTCATACATCTAGTTATCTCTACTATAAAGGGGTGGGATTTAGCTGCTTATCGGGTTTGTCACGAGTATTTTCATTAAGGTCGTACAAGAGTTTGTAGAGATATAGGATATTTTCTAGCAGGGTAGAGAGCCCACCTTTTTCGTAGCAGTCTTGGCAATGATCTCGATGTATCTATTCCAACACATGTTTCCTTCCTTTGACAGAGTTAAAAGTAGACTTCATAGTCTAGTGGGTGATGTCATTTTCTCTTCCTTGCAAACTCTTTCCCATAGCCTGTCTCTGCTTTATCATTATTTTCATGGTAAGTCCTCGTCTGAGCTTCAGTCTATAGCCCCGCTTGGCAAACTTTCACAAGATACACTTGTCTAGCTGAAAAAATTATCAATAATTTCCCCCACTCTTTATCTGTGCCTAAACATAAAAATATATTCCATGAACAAAGTTTCTTTCTTAGAATACAAACCTGTGGAACTCATCCATTTTCAACTTCAACCTAAACATATTCTTAATGATGCGTTTCCCTTAAGTAATCCAATTTACCAACAATTACGACGACAGTGTTACATTAACCACTGTATGCTTATTTACATCTATCCTCGAGTGGCATCTGGTCCTTAATAATGGTGACACTTTTGTAAAAAACATCATAAGTCAAACCTAGGTATCTAAAATTTCAAATGTAAAATTTTCACTGACTCTAAAAAATATAATAATTTATTATGATTTCTTAAACTTGAAAAAATATATTAATTATTGTGTAGAAACAACTTTTAAAAAATAACAAATGTTACTAACTATTAAAAACTGGAATCGCAAATAAAAATCCAACACATTTCAGCATTTTGTAAGACCATATTCTGTGGAGATCATAAAAGTCTATAAAGTTTCTTCCGTGAACAACTTGTGCTTTAGTTCTAATTAAATAACTTTATACCTATTAAGTCTGCACTTTATAAACCACAAACAAAGTTGATAATGCCAGCACAGAAATGTTAGGTAAGCCTATCTAATCCAATGCTTATCAAACAATGAAGTACAACTATTGATACAACACATAATATATATTGTCTTATTATTATGTGAAGATGAATTAGTATTGATACAACACATAATATATATTGTCTGATTATTATGTGAAGATGAATTAGTATTGATACAACACATAATATATATTGTCTGATTATTATGTGAAGATGAATTAGTATTGATACAACACATAATATATATTGTCTGATTTTTATGTGAATATGAATTAATATTGATACAACACATAATATATATTGTCTGATTATTATGTGAAGATGAATTAGTATTGATACAACACATAATATATATATTGTCTTATTATTATGTGAATATGAATTAATATTGATACAACACATAATATATATTGTCTGATTTTTATGTGAATATGAATTAGTATTTATACAACACCTAAACATTTTAAGGACAATCGATTTGGCAGGTGAGTTGTTACACATTCATTACACATAATACAATTGTATGTCCGGGTAAAGTCTGCTATACAAACTGTGAAGATGATAATATTACAATATTGATACTCAGGGTTCGTTGAATTAGTATATCTTTCAATATAGCACTTAAAAACTTTCGATGTTAAAGGGAGAAACACTTTCAAGTCGTTTACAAATGATAATCATATGAAATCATATTTAATTTAATAAAAATCTCAATAATAATGAAAATCATATGAAATAATATTTAATTCAATAAAAAACTCAATAGTAATGATAATCATATGAAATATTTAATTCAATAAGAAACTCAAAGATAATGATAATTCTGAGAAATCATATTGAATTCAATAAAAAAAATCAATAATAATGAAAACCATGTGAAATCATATTTAATTCAATAAAAAACTCAATAATAATGAAATAATATAATCAAATGAAATCATATTTAATTCAATAAAAAAACCCAAAATCATGAAAATCATAATTTAATAAAAACTCAATAATAATGATGATCATATAAAATAATATTTAATTAAACAAAAAACTCAATAATAATGATGATCATATAAAATAATATTTAATTAAACAAAAAAAAACTCAATAATAATGATGATCATATAAAATAATATTTAATTGAACAAAAAAACTCAATAATAATGATAATCATATGACATAATATTTAATTCAATAAAAACTCAATAATATTGATAACTATATGAAATATTTAATTCAATATAAAAACTTAAAAATAATAATAATAATCATATGAAATAATATTTAATTCAATAAAAACTCAATAATAATGATAATCATAGGAAATAATATGTAATTCAATCAAAATAACTCAATAATAATGATAATCATAGGAAATAATATGTAATTCAATCAAAAAAACTCAATAATAATGATGATCATATGAAATAATATTTAATTCAATAAAGTCTCAATAATAATTATAATCATATGAAATAATATTTAATTCAATAAAAACTCAATAATAATGATAATCATATGAAATAATATTTAATTCAATAAAAACTCAATAATAATGATAATCATATGCAATACTATTTAATTCAATGAAACCCTCAATTATAATGATAATCATATGAAATAATATTTAATTCAATAAAAAACAAATAATAATGATTAGCATATGACATCTTATTTTATGTAATAAAAAACTCAATAGTAATCATAATCATATGAAATAATATTTTATTCTATAAAAACTCAATAATAATGATAATCATATGAAATCTTATTTATTCAAAAATAATGATTATCATATGAATGTATGAATGGTGTTCAATAATAATGATAATAATATGAAATAATATTTTATTCAACAAAAAAAATCAATAATAATGACAAGTTTCTGCTCGTTTGACTTGTTTATCTAGTGTTAATTAATTCACTGTTCAGGTACCTCGTTATAATACATCATATTATTCCAGTACCTTTCACTTCAAAGCTGTGGACGTGGAGCTCTACTCTGTCCGTTTTCATTTCCTATAACAATTCACTATAAAATCTCTTAAAACTATATTCCTTAAAAATAGGAAACAGAATTAACTTTCTAAACATAAACCCATTTTTATAGATTTATTATTAAATGTGCTGATCTTACATGTGATTATGTTTTAAAAAATATGTTAAGCTGAATTAGAGATGAACAAATATTTTTCTTCATTGGTTTGGAATAATAGGATTGACACATTGAGAAATACACGAGAAGAAATAGAAAATGTAATTGTCCCAAGCAAAGAAAATATTAATCTATATGTGGTAGTTGTATTGTTATCAAATGTTTAGATAAAAATCAAAATAATATAATTACGTTAAATGTTTGTTATATGTTAATAATTTAAATATTTAGTCTTACTAATATTTAAATATAAAACATTAAACTCACTTATAAGTTAAACGTCTATGATTCCAAATAATTTTAACGTTCAGATGAATTAGGAATGAACAAATATTTTAAAATAAAACAATTCAACCCCATTTTTAAACTTTTTTTGTCTCAAATAATAGAAGTCTTACAAGCATCAACAAAGGAGAATGGTTGGATTTTGATGTTTGTCTGATTGGTCGGGAGTAAGTATGTCGGTGCAGAGCGTATACCTGAAACTTTTTTAGAAGTCTAAGACAAGTATGGTCTCGGTAGTTGCACGAAGCCATATTTGGCAACAATACATATGGGAATCTTAGCTTTGTTTACGTATAGGATACTCTTATGTAATTTTCTAGCAAGGTTTAAGCAGGCTTTGTAGCATCCTTACTATGTAAATTGTGTATTAGCAGATTATTAAATAACAATTTTGTTTTAACCAATAGTTAAAGTGACGTTAAATGGGCTGGTAAGTCCAGCTAGAATTCGTCACATAAAGATTAAATATTAACTCACTGATAAGTTAAACACGTAGTAACAACAATTTCTATGTTCAGATGAATTAGCGATAAACGGATACCCTTAAACAATCTATAAATTTTAATAATATGCTTTAAATTTGAGAAATATATACGGAAAACAAGAAATTACTAATAAAAAATAAATGTATTGATTTTTACTGTAGTTTTCCCAATCGAATTACTTAGGTTTTACGCATTAAATACGTCTCTTTTAATAAATTGTCGAGACTTTTGATAAATTTACATATTCCTATATCAAGTGTATGCATGTGCGTTAGTAAAGCAAAAAGCAAACGTTTGCTGATGAACCTAAATAGATTTCTCTGATTATAACAATGGTACATATTACATGAAAATGTTCACGTTTATAATCTATTTATTTAATAAACATATATTAAAATTGCAACGGTTTATTAAACTCAATAGAAATGATTTACATTTTAAGAGTATATGTAACTTTATTAAACATTAAATTCACATACATATTGTTTAAATTATTGCGTCTTACACGTTTTTCATTGCATACACCCTACAAATCATCAGACTTCTCATGAGTTCATCAAAGAAGAAAATGTTTATTGTTCTTGGTTCGAAAAGGAAATTAAATTTTAAAGCGAATTAAAAAAGTTTAAGAGATATAAAAATCCAAAATCCAGTAAAAACAGTAAAAGAAAACGTAATTTTAAAGCGAATTAAAAAGGTTTAAAAGACAGTAAAATATCTACTGGTTATAGATACAACATTAATATGCAGAATAAAGAAAGAAGTTGTTTGGAGACCATGAATAGAATAGGCTAATTTTACAGGTCATATTTAAATTCATATTAAGCATTTTTTGGCTCGAAAGGAGAGCCCTCACCACGATGAGGAAAGAGTTATAATGGCTGCTCAAGACGAGGGATTGATGAGCAATGCATTCAAGAAAATGACAAGTATCAGTAATGACAACAAATGCAGGTTCTGCCATACAGAATTGGAATGAGTCGGCATTAATATGCAGAAGAAAGAGAGAAGATTTGTTTGTAGACGGTGAGTTGAATAGTTGAATTTCACAGGCCATATTTAAATTCATACTAAGCTTTCAACATTAATACCTTTTAATAATTTTTACTATTAGAAGGTGCAAATAATTAGGATAAAAATCATTAAAAAAAACTAAAAAATATACGAATAAATAAAATATGCTAAATACATTGGATGAAATAATTCATTGAATGCTAGTAACAATTTCTTGAATTTGAAAAATTAAAAAATTATTTTAATAAAAATTAAAATAACTACTAAGAATATATACAATAATAAGAATACAATGTATATGGTGTACGAATATGTATTACCAGACTTTAATTAAAAAAAAATTAAATTGCGATAATCGATTATTAAAAGTGTTTATATCATTTGTATAATAAAATATGGGAATGATAATAATACATTCAAAAGCCTTGGATGAAAAAATTTGTTACATGAAAAAACTGTTGATTTCTAAAAATAAAAAAAATAAGAACCTAATTCTGTTGCATTAAATTATTATGAATACTAATAAATATGTAATGTTAGGAAAATGTCCAGTGTAATAGCAAACACATTATAAATAAGCGCACATATGACTTCCACACATATGACTTAAAACGAAAGCTATTTTAAAAGACCATATTAGTATCCATTGCTAAGTAACTAGATTATATATTGATTTGTATTATTAACTTTAATTTACTAAATATTTAAATTCACTTTTCCTGTATTATAAACTCATTATATTTCTATTATTAGAAATATATGTTTATTATTATCTGTAGCAACTATGGTAGTTGTATGCTTATTGTTTTTACAAATTCTTACTATATTATTGTTTATTTTACTTTATTAATTGCATAATTCCTTTATCTATTACAAAATACGATGAATAGGATTAAACATTTAAACAATATGAATGTGAATTAAGTGTTTTTTGTGATTTATAAATGTTTTATAAGGTTATGTTTCTAGGTTTGTTTGCACGATTAAAATAAACAATGCTATTAAAAATATTAAATTTAATTTATGTTTTATTTGCAGATGTTCCTGCTTGAATGTTTTTAATGAATATTAAGGGACCATCCTTCACCTCAAACAGTATTATATACACAATTATTTCCTTACGTGGCAGACAACAAAAACGGCAGCACACAACTTTATTAGACATATATGTGTGAAGAGTTATTTTATCTGGATTGTTTAGCAAATAGTGATAAGAACATCACACATATTTAAATTTGTGAAATTTTTGTTTAATGTTTTAATAAATCATAAGATATCGAATTTAACATTTCAGAAAAATCTGCTAATTTACAAAAGAAAATATTTTAACTTTTATACTACGAAATATCTCTTATCAAATAAAGTAAGTGATACAAATTGAAATTTATTTAGCATCTAACTTGCATCAACAACTCCAGATTAAAATTTTTTATAACTTGGTAGTGATAATCTTTCTCCAGGAGCAATTTTGTTTAAACATGAATAAACATATTAAGGAAAAGCCACATTCTTGTAAAGTGTGTGGATGTTTTTTTACTGAAAAATCAAAATTAGTGAGTCATATGAGAACTCACACTGGGAAAAAGCTGCATTCTTGTAAAGTGTGTGGATATGTTTTTACTACAAAATCAAAATTAGTGAGTCATATGAGAACTCACACTGGGGAAAAGCCATATTCTTGTGAAGTGTGTGGATATTCGTTTACTGAAAAATCAAAATTAGTGAGACATATGAGAACTCACACTGGGGAAAAGCCACATTCGTGTAAAGTGTGTGGATATTCTGTTACTGAAAAATCATAATTAGTGAGTCATATGAGAACTCACACTGGGGAAAAGCCATATTCTTGTGAAGTGTGTGGATATTCGTTTACTCAAACATCAAATTTAGTGAGACATATGAGAACTCACACCGGAGAAAAGCCACATTCTTGTGAAGTGTGTGGATTTTCTGTTACTGAAAAATCAAATTTAGTGAGTCATATGAGAACTCACACTGGGGAAAAGCCACATTCTTGTAAAGTGTGTGGATATTCTTGTTCTCAAAAATCAACATTAGTTACACATATGAGAACACACACTGGGGAAAAGCCACATTCTTGTAAAGTGTGTGGATATTCTTTTACTGTAAAATCAAAATTAGTGAGTCATATGAGAACTCACACTGGGGAAAAGCCATATTCTTGTGAAGTGTGTGGATATGTTTTTACTACAAAATCAAAATTAGTGACTCATATGAGAACTCACACTGGGGAAAAGCCATATTCTTGTGAAGTGTGTGGATATTCGTTTACTGAAAAATCAAAATTAGTGAGACATATGAGAACTCACACTGGGGAAAAGCCACATTCGTGTAAAGTGTGTGGATATTCTGTTACTGAAAAATCAAAATTAGTGAGTCATATGAGAACTCACACTGGGGAAAAGCCATATTCTTGTAAAGTGTGTGGATATTCGTTTACTCAAAAATCAAATTTAGTGAGACATATGAGAACTCACACCGGAGAAAAGCCACATTCTTGTGAAGTGTGTGGATATTCTTTTACTGAAAAATCAAATTTAGTGAGTCATATGAGAACTCACACTGGGGAAAGAAGACGAAAATAATAGAAAGCATAAAGCCCTAAAAGATGCTGAAAATTATTACCTCCCTATTCAGGAAGAGGAGACTGAAAAAAGACTAAAGTCCAGATGGAGTAAGGATGAAAAGTGGACTTTAATTTGGGCCATTGAATACGCTAAGAGCAAATGTGTAAAACAAAAGCAAAGGACAGAAACCTGGAGGGAAATCTTCTTCTATTTCTTTCCATGGAAGAAGAATGTCCCATGGAGTAATTTAACCTCTCAAAAATATAATATTTTAAAAGAACGAGTGTTTAATGAGGAAGAACTAAAATACATGAGAGATGAAATAACAGTCCTAATAAGCACACAGGCTAACCCACTAGAGAAACCTATTCTGTATCCCACCGAATTTGATGAGACCGCAAATGTGAGCCTGCAACACCACCACCTTAGATCAGTGCAACAGTTGTCGGTAGCTACCCAACAGATAACCCTTACAGCACAAAGTCCAACAGAAGTGCATCACTCTATATCAGGAACTCAAATGCCTACAGAATCCTCTACACCAGCTCACTCTCACTATAAAGCAGGTAACACATCTGCATTTCCATCAACGTGTGGTATAACTCCTTCACCAGGAAAAACTCCACCTTGTGTTTTGCTTCCAGAACCAGATGATGAGCAATTGGAAATAGAAGAGGAACTCTGTAACACAATAGAAAAAGTCAACAATATGAGCATGGAAGAAAGGCCTAGGTTACCTAAAATACAAGCCTCAAGATTCTTTAAGTCATTGATCATCAAAGTCAATATTGCTCTTATAAGGCTTGTTCCAGAAGAAATAGACCTCAGGCAGCTAAATAACGTCACATATGCAGCTGGGCTGTACATTAGCAATAAAATACTTCCTCTGAATAAACACCAAAATAGAAATAAAACACCTAATGTAACCAAAGCAACACCAAAATGGAAAGCCAAGCTGATAAAAAAAATAAACACCTGTAGAAAGGAACTGAGCCAATTAAAGCAGTTCATGAATAATCCCACAGTGGAAGGTAGACTCAGAAACATCGTCAAAAGAATCTGTGCAAAATTTAAAACAAATTGTAAAAATATCAGAAGCATAGTGAAGGAACTGGAAGGCAAAATACCAGCCATTGCCCAAAGAATTAAACATCGCATGGCAAAGATTCATGCAAAGACACAGAATAAGCTTTTTGCAAACAATCCCAGAACTTTCTACAGGAATCTAATGAGAGAGGAAATTAAAATCCAAGATCCCCCATGTAAACAGGAATTAGACGATTACTGGAGACCCTTATTTGAAAAAGAGGAAGTACATAACGAAGAGGCCCAGTGGATCGGGGATATTATCAATGCAAACAAAAATAAAAGAGAAATGCCAGAGCCAGAAATAACGCCAGATAAGATAAGATCAAAGCTGGCACGAGCTTCAAATCACAAGAAACCTGGCATCGACAACATATCTAACTTCTGGTTAAAACAGCTAACAGCATTGCATGATCATTATAGCAGATGTTTCACCAGAATGTTGAAAGCTTATGAAGCGACACCATCATGGCTATTAAAAGGCGATACAAGCTTAATAGTTAAAAGCACAGAAACCAAAAACCCTAGCAAATATCGCCCAATATGCTGCCTAACCACGACTTACAAGCTGTTCACTGGATTAATAGCTGACAGCATGTATGACCATCTTTCATCCGGTGATTATCTTGAGGAGGAACAAACAGGATGTAGGAAAAACTGCCTTGGCACCAAAGATCAATTGCTCATTAATTAGACCATTTTGGAAGATTGCAGGAAAAGAAAAAGAAATCTAAATATGGCATGGATAGATTATCAGAAAGCATTTGATAGTGTACCCCATTCGTGGATACTAAAATGCCTTGAATTATATAAAATCCACCCGACCATACGAGAAATTTTAGCTGCCCAAATGAAGGAGTGTCAAACATCCATTACCTTAAACCATAACGGGGGAAGGATATCCATCCCAAATATAAGAATAAAAAAGGTATCTTCCAAGGAGACAGTTTATCTCCTCTGCTATTTTGCCTGTCAATTGATCCTCTAAGTAAGCTTCTAAAGAACTACCAAGGTGCTTATAATCTAAGCTACAGCCGCCAAAGAGAATCCTCCAAGTTAATAAACCATTTATTTTTCATGGATGATCTTAAGCTTTATGCTAGCTCGGATAAGGATTTAGATAATCTACTGAAAATTGTCCACACTTTTTCTAATGACATCAAAATGAAGCTCGGACTGGATAAGTGTGCTATGTGTACTCTGAAAGCTGGCAAGAAGATATCTACTGAAAATATACGGCACGATGAAAATAGTGTAATCAGAGAACTGGATGAACAGGAAACATACAAATACCTCGGCATTGATGAAAATGAGTCCATCCAGCATTCAAAGATGAGAGAGAAAATAAGCCAAGAATATTTACGGCGGGTAAGAAAAATCTGCAAAACTGAAATCACAAACAAGAACAAAGTTACGGCAATTAACCAACTTGCCATGCCAGTACTAACATATAGTTTTGGCATTATTGACTGGCCTAAGAAAGACATAAATTGGCTTGACACAAAAACAAGGAAAATGCTAACCTTGTACCGAGTTATTTATCGAAATCAGTGCATGCCTCGTTTGTACCTACCCAGGCGAGAAGGAGGTATGGGCTCTCGGAAGTCAATCATCAACACAGAGCCACAATCGTCAGCATAGGTCAGTATATAATAAGTTCCTGTAACCCCAAGCTTATGAAAATTAAAGACCATTATCAGAATCGAGCAAGAAGCACAACATCTATAACACAACTTGCCACTCATTTTGGAAAAGATTGCCTTACAAATGATACTGAGAACCCAAACAAGCCTGCCACTGACATAGCCCAGAAAAGTCGGTAAAATACACTAGCCAGTTCCATAGTGTTAAAACAGAAGAATGGACCAACCATAAACGGGCAAAATACCTACCGACTGAACTATCCCAAGAATATATTGATAGGGATGGTTCCCTGGACTGGCTCAAAAGAGGATCCCTCCATTACGACCAAGAGAGGTTGATATTGGCTGCACAAGACCAGGGCCTCATGACAAACGCCTTCAAAAAGATGTGTGGTCTAAGCAACAATAATAAATGCAGGTTCTGTAGCACTGAGGTTGAGAGTGTGGGCCACCTGATTTCTGGTTGCAAAGTCCTACTTGGAGACGGTTATTATACAGATTGCCATAACGGAGTTTGCAAATACCTTCACTGGAAGATATGTAAGAAACTCAACATTCAGTGTAGTAAAAACTCCTGGGAACATATACCCGAACGAACAGTTGGGAATGACAACTACACTATTCACTATGACTACATAATCCCTACTGCTACATATCTTGAAAATGCAGCTGTTAAACCAGATATAGTGATTTGGGACAGAGCAAACAAAAAAGCGACCGTAATAGAGGTCAGTGTACCCAATGATACAGGGCTTAACAGAGTTGAGAGGGAAAAGATTACAAAGTATCAAGGACTTATGTATGATATGAAACGAAATTGGAAATTAAAAGACGTTTCAATTATACCAGTCATCATAGGAGCAACTGGGCTTATGAAAAAGAACTTTAAAAAGTACATAGCAAGCATACCCGGTGAACCAAGTGCAAGTGAAATACAAACGATTGCACTGAAAGGGACGGCTAGAATCCTGAAAAGATCTCTTGGTTGGACTCACTAAAATAGGGGTAAATGTCAGACATCTGGTTGGATGTCCCATCCCCTAGAATGAAAAAGTTTAAGAAAAATGAAAAAAAGAGGGAAAAGCCACATTCTTGTAAAGAATGCGAATATTCTTGTTCTAACAAATCAAATTTAGTAAAACATATTAAAAATAAACACACTTAGAAAATGTTGCATAATCTTGCAAAAGATATTCTTATTCTTAGAGTTCACATTATTCATATGAGAATATCAAGTAAAACAGTATTACTTAAAACAAACCTGAAACAACTCATGATTGGCGAAACTATTCTTAATAAATCAGATAATACAATATCAGGAAGTGAAGAATTGTCTCTAAAAATATAAATATTATAATATTTCATTATAGAGTAGAGAATATAATGTAATATGAGGAAGTAAAGAATTGTTTCAAATCGGCATTAAAAATATAAATAAATTGTTGTAAAAGTAAGTTGACTAATCAAAACCTGAATAAATACAAAGACAATTAGAACGCCAATCTGTTGCGCAAAATAAATAAAGTTAAAAAAAAGAATATTACTTATTAAAAGCCCATTTGTATGTATTTACATTTTAATGAAATCAATTATGTGCCCCCCAAAAGGATTTCTTGTAAATAAAGACAAAATCTTTTTTATATCAACACTATATCTCAAGGTTTCTCGTTAATAGATGGTTGTGAAAATAAAAAAAGAAACACTTGAAAAAAATATGATTTTGCAAATCCTGTTAGGTTGCTCCGAGAAATCTATGATTTTTACACGTATGAGAATTTCCACTGGAAAAATAAAAATGACCTGGTAAATATACCCGATGAACCAAGTTACAGCTTTATCCAATTTATTACGTATAAAGAATGATTATATCTGAAAATTGCCCTCAGCTAGAATGTCTTAGATACCAGGTGAATTCTCCATTCCATAAACCGTCAATAAATAAAATATTAAGTATATATTGAATATATTTATGTAATGAAAACAAGTTTGAAAATAAAACGTCAATAAATAAAATATTAAGTATATATTGAATATATTTATGTAATGAAAACAAGTTTAAAAATAAAACGTCAATAAATAAAATATTAAGTATACATTGAATATATTTATGTAATGAAAACAAGTTTGAAAATAAAACGTAAATAAACAAAATATTAAGTATATATTGAATATCTTTATGTAATGAAAACAAGTTTAAAAATAAAACGTCAATAAATAAAATATTAAGTATATATTGAATATATTTATGTAATGAAAACAAGTTTGAAAATAAAACGTCAATAAATAAAATATTAAGTATATATTGAATATATTTATGTAATGAAAACAAGTTTGAAAATAAAACGTCAATAAACAAAATATTAAGTATATATTGAATATATTTATGTAATGAAAACAAGTTTGAAAATAAAACGTCAATAAATAAAATATTAAGTATATATTGAATATATTTATGTAATGAAAACAAGTTTGAAAATAAAACGTCAATAAATAAAATATTAAGTATATATTGAATATATTTATGTAATGAAAACAAGTTTGAAAATAAAACGTCAATAAATAAAATATTAAGTATATATTGAATATATTTATGTAATGAAAACAAGTTTGAAAATAAAACGTCAATAAATAAAATATTAAGTATATATTGAATATATTTATGTAATGAAAACAAGTTTGAAAATAAAACGTCAATAAATAAAATATTAAGTATATATTGAATATATTTATGTAATGAAAACAAGTTTGAAAATAAAACGTCAATAAATAAAATATTAAGTGACGAAAACGAGGTTAAAATAACATTTGTTAATAGTAGATTGATTTCAACATGCTAAAATCCCTCCATCGACAACATGCTGATTTTTTGATTAAAGACGCTGGAATCACTCCATATATATATATATATATATATATATATATATATATATATATATATATATATATCGCAGTCATTTTAATGGAAGAATAACTTTTCTTAATTTACACTATGCTACGCACTTTAAATTATGCAAATTTGTTTGCATTACATTGGTCATATTCACCACCAAATTCCCTGGAGCAAGAAAGAACGCTTTTATTGAAGCAACATTTGTGAGCTTCTGAAAGAGAACTTCGAACTAAACGGCTCCGATCCTGTGCATGAAGGTGAGAATAAAAAAAGACATGACAGACCGTACATATGTCAGAAAACACTTCTGTGCTTTATTTATCAAGGTTAGTAAGAGCTAAACTTGTTACATCATAAATTTCTGTCGTTATCAGGGAATAACTATTATAAGAGAGCTTCATGTGGATGTCCATGCAGAATGTCTCTTCCAAAGAAATCAGAAACCAGCTCATTCAAGGCAACAGAATTTAACAGACAGGAATTGGAACAATTTAACCCAAGTGCCTTCAAAATGTGTCCGCATCAACCACTACAGACAATGAAGGTAAATCAGTAGAAATGAAATTCCTCACAGAAGTTATGCCAACAGAAATTCACACGTCGATATCTGAATAAAAAAGGTAAAGCATTACATAAACAGAGACGTCGCACTGAGGATAATAGAACCGGTACCAGTTGGCACACCTACTACTTGCTGTTCAAGAATAGTGGTCATGTAAGGAAAGGATGAGTCTGCTAGGCAGACGGTGAATCTACAAAGTTTAATGATACCACTATGAGGGAAACATATCATACCTCACCTCCATGCAATCAGGTTTCGATTATATCTGCGCACAACAGAAAAAACAGTACTAGATGCGTGGAATGAGTACCAAGTCTACTGCTATCTCCAGCCTCACGGGGCGCTATTATCGAATATGGCTTATTATAGGTACTGTTGAGCCCCTCAATGATTCCATGGATCAGGAGATGGATACACTCATCGGTTTGAGGACATCACTGTGAATATGACTCGTAAAACCGACAGCCTCCTAGGGGGCAACTTAAAAGAATAAAAAACAACGAGAAAACATAAACCAGCAGCCCCCCTCCAATAAAAGTGGTGGGCATAAAGTGGGTGCATTTCTTGAAACTACTTATTTCTTGGAATTTTAAACGTTAGTGGTAATTTTAAAGGATTTTCCGAGGGTGGAAAGAAAGTCTTTTCCCCCGACAAAAATCGTGGCCACAAAATGTGTGCTCAGTTTACGTTTAATTATTATAGAAAAGTGATTCCCCACTTTTTTAAACTAACATTTCTTCATATCTTGGAAACTACAAGTTTGCCGTAATTTTAAACGTTATTTTCCTTTTTTAGCGCTGCCGAAATCCTATAAAACTGGTAATTATAAAGGAATTTTAGCGGGTGGAATAATTCTTTTATTTTAGCTTTTATTAGTTTATGGTGCCCCAAAGAATTGAGCCATTTTTTTGTATTTTAGCTTTTATTAGTTTATGCTGCCCCAAAGAATTAGCCATTTTTTTTATTTTAGCTTGTATTAGTTTATGCTGCCCCAAAGAATTAGCCATTTTTTTGTATTTTAGTTTTATTAGTTTATGGTGCCCCAAAGAATTGAGCCATTTTTTTGTATTTTAGCTTTTATTAGTTTATGCTGCCCCAAAGAATTGAGCCATTTTTTTTAAATTTTAGCTTTTATTAGTTTATGCTGCCCCAAAGAATTAGCCATTTTTTTATTTTAGCTTTTATTAGTTTATGCTGCCCCAAAGAATTGAGCCATTTTTTTTATTTTAGCTTTTATTAGTTTATGCTGCCCCAAAGAATTAGCCATTTTTTTTTAATTTTAGCTTTTATTAGTTTATGCTGCCCCAAAGAATTGAGCCATTTTTTTGTATTTTAGCTTTTATTAGTTTATGGTGCCCCAAAGAATTGAGCCATTTTTTGTAGATAAACAGCTCGAGAGCGCCACTCTCACATGAAAAAAAAAGAAAAAAAAACAACAAGCAATAACCTGGAAAACCAAACTGGAATTACTTAGTGTTAGCGCCCCACTTTCCTTTTAAGTTGTTCATGTGAAATATTCAGTTTTGCGATTTTTTTATTTGAGGATTATTTGAATTATTTGAACTACTGTTTGTGGGAGTTGAAAACTCCCAGCCTAACTCGATTGTCGCCTTTTAACTCAGAAGAGCGACGTAGCTACGTCACTTCCTGTTCCCCATATTTCTTTCTCTTTCGTGATGGATCTTCAAGCAGTCAAGATTTAACAAACACCGCTCCGGTTGGGCCATTCCTAACTAGCCCGTCAACCGCAAGTAACGTTACTCATCTTTCAATAAACTCTTATTCTTTCTATCACTTCTTCATGTATATTTATGTGAATAAATTGCATTTCTCCCGCTGATATACATCTACCATATCACACACATGGGGGCGGGGTCGTCTATCACCACAGCAGGCCATCCTGTCCACTGGTAGATCGCCGACGTGATATTTCTTCAAATGGTGACCGAACGAAGGTTGAACAACCTTTGTTCCCAAAAACATTTAAAACGTTCTCACTGTCTCACGTTTCTCTGACCAGGAAGAACAACACGCATCACTTCTAGATCTGTGTTTGACCACAGTTCCTGATCATTGTATAACGAATGGGAACACTGATCATGCAATGATAATGGTTGAAATCGCCCTAAACTCTAGAGCCAAAACTGAAGAAACAGTGCTCAAAACAACGAGATATTATAAAAAGGCTGACTGGGAAGCCATCAGAGATCTTATCAGAGATGCCCCATAGGGAAATATTTTTTTCTCTTCCTGCCGAACAGTGTGCAAATGAGACCACTGAATGGTTCAAAACTGCAATCAAAGCGCATGTTCCCATCCGGAAATTTTATAGCAAGCCCCACTCTCCCCAATGATTTACTTCGACTTGCGCAACTGCCATTGCTCAAAGGCAGCATGCATACCGCAGATTTTACCGACATAAGTCTAGTTTAAACAGACAGAAGTACATAGAAGCTAAAAGTAACGTTAAGAAAGAAATAGCGACAGCTAAGAGAGAATTTATGGAAACCACTAAAAAACGCACCGAAGCATAAAAACTAGGAACTCGTGACTTCTGGAAAATCTACAACAGTGTAGTAAATAATGGGCAATCAACAATTCCCCCACTAACCAACAATCACGAGATTGTTAGCTCAGCAACCGAAAAGGCTAACATGCTTGCCAGTTGGTTTGCCTCAAATTCCACACTGGACCTTTCCAACCACCCCCTACCTGAATTTCTTATGCGGACAGACGCCACGCTAGACGATATGAAAATCACCCCTGCTCAGGTACATGCTATCATAAAAACCTTGACACTTCAAAAGCATGTGAACCTGATCTCATTCCAGCTGTGCTATTAAAAAGTGTTCAGCCGAAGTAGCTCCAATTCTCTCCAAACTCTACAACAAATGTCTTAATGAATCTTGCTTTCTGGGCTGTTGGAAAACTGCTTCTGTGGTACCAGTATTCAAGAATTCTGGTGAAAGAACTGACCCATTAAATTATCGCCCCATTAGCCTCCTCCCACTTTTTGTCAAAATATTTGAGACTTTAATTAACCATGCTCTAGTCCATCACCTTACAGATGCTAAGCTTCTGACTGACCAACAATATGGATTTAGACAAGCTCGTTCCACAGCAGATATCCTAACTGTAATCTCTGAACGTATATACCATTCACTGGACAAAGTGAGGGGAGGGCAGAGCGGTAGCTCTAGATATATCTAAGGCTTTTGACAGGGTATGGCATGAGGGTCTCCCCAGGAAGTTTAGATCATACGTTATATCGTTAAATAATCAGCGAAATATACTAAAAAAAGAAAGAAAAAAAAAACAACAAAAAAAGAAAAACCTTTTTCGTCACATTTTCAATTTTACGTCTAAACACACCTGCGTCAATTATCTATCGTTCGCCATCTTTTTTCTTACTACTCGTGGACAGATAAATGTAAACAAATCACCTCGAAAAAAATCTTATTTCGTCACAGCCTAAATAATGATAATAATAATAATAATAATAATAATAATAATAATAATAATAATAATAATAATAATAATAATAATAATAATAAAAAGAGAACAAGAGGTTTTATCTATATTCACGCACATATAAAAAAATAGACATTTTATTCTCTTCACATTTGTATGATGAAGTGTATATTTGAACAACAATGTCTGTTAAAATTTCGACGATACCAACAGACTACTATTTTCATGAACATTTCGAGTTTTCTCGCAAACGATGCACATTTCCATTATAATACAATCGGGAAAATAATTTTAATGACGTCCTGAATATAACGTGATCCTTGAAATATTCTTAGACGTTCTTTTTGCGTCATTTAACTCAAACTTTTTTATTCTGTTCTCCGTCATAATGGAAGCCAAATATGACCTCGAGAACCTGAAAGGCCAAATTTTCCTGTTGCCTTCAATCTTAATAATCAGTTTGTTCAACTAAACTATTTTCCGAGGACCAGTTCTTGTATACACTTTGCACGAAGAGACATGATTACACACATGTAACGAGCACCTGCAACGAACGAACATCACACTATATCACAGACGTAACTCCAGCGACATGTATCCACTGCTACAACGAACGAAAAGTACTTCCTTATTTGAACGAGGTTCCTAACAACTTCAATTGCAATTTTAACGTGTTTTCCACGTATTTTCAACGCCAGAAATTATCTATGAATTTTGCTGTGGATCATGAAATCTAACAAACATACCATCATGCACGCGTTTTATATATGGATTTTGCTGTGGACGACGAAATCTCAAAATATTCCGTCACACATGTGTTTTAGCTACGTATCAAAGCTTTAAACTTTTTTCTCTTCATCTAAATATCTTTTTGCCATGTGCGAATATAAAAAAAATATTTCAGCTTTCAATTTCATCATGGAGAGTGTGTCGCAACAAGCCCACCGCTTAAATCAAATAGCAATTCTCACGCTATTTCAACCCCAGTTTTCCAAATTTATGGAAAGAAAAAAGCGAAAACAAGCCTCTCCACGGAATATCAACCCTTTCCAGCAACACCTTACAGGATATCAACCTTTTTTAGCAACAAACGCGACAACCAACACAAAGATGTTCACCAAACACTGTACACGTTTGGATTTCACAACGATTCACCTCACCTCACCTCACTGAAGTTCTCCATCTAACATGAGTAAGCTGCATCATGCACAATAATACACTCATCCTGAACGTTCAGACCGTGCTGACCCACTGAGTACGCCCGAGCACCTGAACAACGTTGACACCGCTCTCTACAGACGGACAAATTTTCTCACAGACCAACGCAAACCAACTTAAACCCACCATGCTGACCCTTGCGCACGCTTCATAGACTCCATGTCAATACAGACTATGACCGCAACACTTGCACTCAAACTCATAACATCATTCCTGTGACCATTCCACAGTTGAACAAGTTTGAACACTTTTTTCCTGATATCCTTTAACGTCGCAACTCTATCTTTTCACCCTGCTACTTAATAAATAAAAAAAATTCTTCCTCGTTCTCTATACAGTGGACACACACGCAAACACATATATGCATGCTTTTTCTCCAATTTTCTTTTCTCTAGCTTCCAGCTAACTAGGAAGGGAGTATTGTGGGAGTTGAACACTCTCAGCCTAAATCGATTGTCGCCCTTTAACTCAGAAGAGCGACCTACCTACGTCACTTCCTGTTTCTCATATTTGACCCTTTTTTCTGCTGAACGCTCAAACAGTTAACATGTGACAAACACCGCTCCGGTGGGGCCATGGGCCACCGCCGCGTTCTGACTAGCCAGTCAACCGCAAGTAACGTTACTGATCTTTCATGAACTCTGATTCTTTCTATTACTCTTTCCTGTATATATTTATGCAAATAAATTGCATTTGTTTCGTTGATCTATAACGGTATATTTTCGTCTTCATTATGCGACCTTTTGTCTTTTCAATTCCTCTACCATTAAATACATCCACCATGACACACATGTCCCCAACATGTTCTCATTTAACATGTTGACTGTAGTTCGACTAACCAAATAATAATAATAATAAAATGTTCAGTCTTAAAAAAATAAATCTGGGCTGACGTACACGACTGCTACCCTACTATCGAATTACGCATCTGCTCTGATGTTATACGTTTTTCTACTGAGGGATCCATTATTATTTATAACAAGGAAAGAATTTTTGTTTATGTTGTTTATTTATTTATTTTGGCTTTAACTTAGCGCATTATTTTGTTATTATTATTTGTTATTATGATTTTATCTGTTTTTGTTTGTTTTTCGGGTGGATTTATTTTCGCCGGAGTTTTCGTTGTAGGTAAATAACAGGAAAATTGGTGAAAGTCAATGGAATGTCGTAGATCGAAATACAGTGAAATGTTATTTGGTGCTAGTGCCACTGCCACGCTATTTTTAAATAGTACTTTAAAGTTTAATTAAAATCTTACGATAACTGTTCTTATTAAATTGTTAGCTGAATGTACCCGGGCTATTTTTAAATAGTATTTCCAAGTTTAAAGTTTTACAATACCTGTTCTTATTAAATTATTAGGTGAAAGTACCCGCGTTGCTTTTAAATAGTATTTTCAATACCTGTTTTATAATACCTGTTTTTACTAAATTGTTAGGTGAAATATGGAATAGGTACATCCCCCCGTGTCCATGTTAAAAATGGATTTCTAAATAATGGAATCATTTTAGCACGACATAAGTACCTTTCATTTTCTTGAATAAAATAAAAACTACTCGACGAGAACACTACTGTTTATGTTTTAGACTTGTAACTGTCAGCATTTTTCAATTTTGATGCCGGGAAGGAGGGGAGCATATGAGCACAAGTTCCAAATATTTAAAAACAATTAGAAACGCTTCAAACATTAAAAAATAACGGTAAATAAGTGCATAAGCATCAAATTGTATTTTTTTTTGCTTTGCTTTGTTTCATTTTGTTTGTTTGTTAAATCCGGCCCCTAAAAAAAAAAAAAAATAACAACAAAAGAATACAAAAACAATAATGAGAATCCGTAAAGTTCAAGCGAACTTGAAATTTTTATTTTTTATTTTTAAATAAAAAATAACGCAGGTATCGTAAAACTTTAATTAAACTTAACAATAATATTTAAAAATAGCGCTGATTCCATTTTGACTTTCACTAATTTTCCTGTTAATAATAACATAAACTCCGGCAAAAAAAAAAAAAAAATCCATCCAAAAAATAAACAAATAAAAAAAAACAGATAAAATCATAATAACAAAAATCATGCACAAAAACAGGTCACACACGCAAAAATTCTTTCCTTGTCAATATCAAGTTTCTTTCCAACTCCTCAAAAAAATTTAAAATGACTACTTTTAAAGGTTTTAAGTGGTGCTGAAAACGAATATCACATTTAAATTTGGGGCAGATAATTATGTTTCATGATATGAAGAAATGGCTTTTTTAAAAAGTGCGAGATCCCTTCCTATATAAATTTTACGTAACATGGGCACCCACTTTCTGGCCACCTAATAATTTCTTCATATCAAAACGAATTAAACTGTGATATTCGTTTTCAGCACCCCCGAAAACCGGCGCTGTTTTGTTTGTTTTTTTTACTAAGAGATTCGTCCATTTTGTTTTCATCTCATAATTTAGGATACTAGGGACTAGCATTTTTATGTGAACTTTTCCAAAACGTACACATGATCTGGTGACATCATCAATTGATGTGCTTGATGCGAGCCACGGCAACCATTTTTTTTTTTTACTATTATTTACTACTGTAATTTAATTTAATAGGAATTTATTTTAAATTCAAATAGTTTACTTAAAGATCTTATCGAAATGTAAAAAAAAAAATGATCTATCATTATCGTTAGAAATAATTAAGTAAAATCTGTTTTTTTTTTTTCAGTGGGTGTAGAAACCATAAAACAAAGATAAAATGTTACGTGACTTTTTTGACATCTACGGAAGAGCAAAAGCGACAATAAAATACTTTGTTACGTTCACTACACCTGTTATTTGTTTATTAAAGTTTTCGATAATTTGAAACGATTTAAATTATTTATACAAAAGAGCATCCCCCTCCCCGAGTGCTACTTGGGAATAATTTTCCCTTTTACCAGTTAGATAAAAATGTAATTTTTGAGAACATTTATTTGTTATATATTAGTTTTTTTTTTTTTTTTTTTTTTTTTTGGAGGGGGTTGACAACTTTATCATATCTATGTGTATAGTAAAACAAATCAAATTAAATTATTAACTTCAAATAAACATGAATTACGTTATTAAATACAATAAGCAGGAATTCACTTTTGTTTTTGTTTTTCAATAAAGAACCTGACCACTTCATTACTACTAAAATTAAAAACAAACGTTAACGAAATAAGTTGAGTTTTTTAAAGTATCTAAAATTGGAAAAACAGTTTAATAAACTTTAAAATTAAACGTAAAACAAGAAAAAAAAATTATAAAAATAATTTAACAACTTACTTTTAATAGATAATTTGGTCAGTTTTTAGTAAACACTAACAGAATAATAGCTGTGAAGTTTTGGAACGGCGAACGCAACGGCGGAAGTGAATGCTTTCAACCAGTCTATTTAGATCTGTTCCAGCTTCCGTATTTTATTTCATAAAACAAGGCATACAACAATATCGCAGTTTAGCGCCAATTATGTAAACACGATTTTCGTCTCGCAATTTCATTATTATCGTTCAATGAAAAAAAAAAAATTTTTTTAATTATTACTGGTTTATTTTGCCCTTCTTTTAAATGGTACAAAAGTTAAACTGATAATAGTAAATCAAAATAAAGTTAAATCGTTTTACACATGGGGGTTAATTCTGTGGTGACTTTTGCCAGTCCCTACTAGTCTTGTACAGAACACGTCATCATCATCATCGTCGATATCATCAATAATATATCATAGTTCCTGGCCTTTGGTAAGATGTAGACCTGGGAAAAATGGCGGGCATAGTTTTGAAAACCGGTTTATCACAATTATTTTGTAGCTTTCCGACGACTTCTTGATTTTATTTGAAAGATTAACGACTAAAGTTAATTAAAAAAAATGGTAATCGTGAAGAAAGAGAGAGCCTGTTTCCTCCGTTTGACTATAGGTGGCGTTACTGTCTGTCCACCCAGTTACGGAAGCACAAAATGTATATAATGCCACCCTTGAAATAAAAATAAATGTTTTTGTTATATTTTAATTTTAAACATGGTTTTTTTAGGGGGGGGTGCAAACATATTTAAGTTTTGTTTTTTGTTTTTTCAAACATATTTACGTTTTTTTTTTGTTTGTTTTTGCAAGCATATTTAAGTTTTATTTTTCCAAACATTTACGTGTTGTTGCTTGTTTATTTTAAAACATTTACGGTTTTTTTTTGGGGGGGGGTTGCAAGCATAAACTAAATATTTTTTAAATATTTTTCTTTTTGAAAAGTTTGCTTATGCACTTATTGGTACCGCGCTATTTTTTATAGTAGTTTCAAGTAAGATTCAAGTTTTACAATATCCTTTTTCAAATATATATATATATATATATATATATATATATATATATATATATATATATATATATATATACTTGCAGAAAAGGTAAAATAAGTGCAGAAAAATTAAGAAAAAAAGGGGGGGGGTCCATAAAAAAGATAAAAGAAAAAACGTTGATTTTTTTTATTATCATAAGAGCGTAAAAAATACTCGCGGAAAAACGGTTGTACCCATAAATATGTTTAAAAGAAAAATATAGCAAAAACATTTAGTTTATGCTTGCAACAAAAAAAAAAAAACGTAAATGTTTAAAAATAAACAAGCATCAAAACGTAAATGTTTGGAAAAATAAAACTTAAATATGTTTGCAAAAAAATAAAACTTAAATTTGTTTGCACAAAAAAAAAAAAGAAACATGTTTAAAATTAAAATATAACAAAAACATTTATTTTTATTTCAAGGGTGGCATTATATACATTTTGTACTTCCGTAACTGGGTGGACAGACAGTAACGCCACCTATAGTCGAACGGAGGAAACAGGCTCTCTCTTTCTTCACGATTACCAAAAATATATATTTGCACACGTGGAAAAAAAGTTATAATAAAAAATGTTTCATGGCCACACGGCAAGCAAACAAATTCAGGTAAAATTTCAAATTTAAATAAATTCATTGTAAAAATCCTTTGAAAGATAAATATTAGTTTTTGGGTCTATTTCAAAGGTATTTACTAAAGTAAAATCCTAAAATACTAAATTAAATAAAAAAAAACTTCTTTAAACGAAAAACCAAAAAAAACAAAAAACAAAAAAAAACGACTTAAGTAGACGCCCCCACCCCAATTTAAAAATAGAATAAAGTCGTGTAAGCGATGATTCTAAGAAAATCGAAACTGTCAGATAGTCAAAGGTCTGACTGAAAATGACTTCAGGTAGTTGGAGGGAAGGAATGCTGAATTTTTTTTTTTTTTAGCAGTCGTGCATCCATATATTCCTACTGTGAAAGTTTGTATAATTTTATCATTTTTAGATTTACTTATTTTTCTGTGTTATTCATGTGATTACGTTTTTTTAACGTTAAATTTTAGCCCATTTGACAATTTTGGGGTTATTTTTACGAGAGATTAAAATTTATAGAGTAAAACTGCCCCCATCACCAATCATGCGAGGGTTAGAGGAGAGGCTATTTGTTCACTTAAAGTAAATATCAGTCACTTAAAAAAAACTTTTTACCAAACAAACAATAAACATAACATTTATTTTAATTTATTTATTTTTAGTGTAATAATGTAAACAAACTTCTGCAAATATTCTTTCTTTTTGTTTTACTTAATGTAAACAAACAATACCGAACTTAAATAAATAATAATAAAAACAATAGTAAGACAATAGTTCGCAAAAATATACAGATGATGAAGAATAATCTTAACGGACCCCCCCCCCCCCCAAAAAAAAGTGGAAAAATATAATGTGGTGAAAAAACAATTACTTTTAAGCAAGTGATTAAATGATTCGATGTGATTAAGTGTCCACGTGATTAAATGTCTAGCGATTAATAGTCCTGTGATGAAATGTCGGATGATGAAAAGACCGCCCGGCGCCCGTCGTACACCGAATTTTATTCTTTCGATTATTTTCGATCGTATTGGCGCATGCGCAAAAAAAAAAAAAAAGAATCAAAACAGAACGAATTAAAATTTCCGTTCAATTTTCAAAACAACCCTAAAACAGAACGCGCTCGACAAGTTTTAGTCAAAACTAATGAATTCCAAACATTGAAAAATATATTGTAAACTTGATAGGAAAACAATTCAGCATACTTAACGAACGTGCATTTTTACACGAGGAACGAAATAATGAGTACACCGTGTTACGGTGACCTAAATTCATTGTACTTTAATAACTGATTTTCTCTTTTAAATATTTCACATTTGAATCGTGGTTTTCATCTTTTAATTTGCATTCTTTTATATTTGTATACATTTTATTTCTTAATGAATTGGACACACTAAATACTAACAAACAAAACAGTTTTTCTGTTTTGAACACAAAGGAAAAAAAAAACGAATTCATCCCGATCTCCCCCCCCCCACCCGTACTGAATTTCTGGAATGAAAGGTAAGCTTCTTTGTTTATTACACTTAAAATATCATTCAATAACCTGAAAAATAATCTTGAATATTAAATAAAGTTTATTTTTATTGCAATCCAATAAATAAATAAAAATGTATGCTTTATAACAGACATGAATATAAAGTATGAGTCTCTCATAAAAAAAAAAACAACCATAAAAATATATCATTCAATCTTACATTTAGATTTTTGTTAAAAATGCAACAATTTTTGTTTGAAAAGTTGATTTATGAGAAAATAATAATGTTTACCATAAACAAAATAATGTTATTCGAAGTTGGTCGAATTGTTAGACAACTGAGCACAAAACACTGTTTTTTCGATATTTAATTGTTTTAACATTTTTTTGTTGTTGTCGATACTTATCTGTTATGTCGCTAGATTATTTTGTTTGTGATTTGAATGGGAATGACTTCATGTTATTAAATTTACATAAAATGAGCTCCGATTTATTGGTCATCACCGATCAGCAGAAATTAAATGTAGAAATAAATGTTGGTAGTGTGTCCTTGCAAAAATAAAAATCAATTTTTTCTATTATTACTTTTAAACAGCCTCAAAAATATCCGCAAACAAATTAAAGATAAAAAGACATTTAAGATTTTGGTGCTTGTGCACTTACTGATCCACGCTATTTTTTAAATCATATTTCCAAGGTTAATTAAAGTTTTATGATATTTTTATTTATTGAATAGTAAGGTTAAAGGATAGAATGGTTACAAAACACCCCCCCATGTTTAGAATGGCTTTTTAAATAATAACATTATTTCAGCACGGATCAATAAGTGCACTAGTACAAAGATTTTTGAGTGAGAAATCAATTTCTTATATAAATTTAATGTAAATGAGCACTCACTACAATTCCAGTTCGCGGTCAATTTTTGTAGCAGCATATGGAGGTAGGAGATGGGACAATCATATCGTTTTGACTTCTTTATTACACTTTTTTCGTTAACTGTCATTATTAATATAATACATTTATTATTAGTGGTGTTAACTAGAATAGTTAACACCACTTTAATAATAAATGTACTTTGATCTAACAATTTAATAACCAAAAAATAACCGTAAAAATATAACAAAATTTAGCAAAACGTGTCAATAGTATATATATTACATGTGTTTTTGCGAGTGGTTTATTTATTTTATTTTGTTTATGAACGATTATCTCGACTCCAATTTTTTTCTTGTGCCAATGTAACATTCCTCACTATTTTTAAAAGTAAAAATAAGTTAAAACAAAAAAAGCCTGGTTGTTAGGAATGTAACTTATATTGCATTTCGTAAAATGTATTCGATTTTTATCACTTTTTCTTTTTCTGTCCATACTACAAAATAAACTTTTTTTTTATTAAATTGTTATGTGAACGTTCAAATAATTAGCAAATTGTTTTCTAAATAATAATGTTAATATTAATGAGTTTTTTCCCTATATATCAAGAATTGTTTTCTAAATAATAATGTTAATATTAATGAGTAGTTTTTCCCTATATATCAAGAATTGTTTTCTAAATAATAATGTTAATAATAATGAGTTCTTTCCCTATATATCAAGAATTGTTTTCTAAATAATAATGTTAATATTAATGAGTAGTTTTTCCCTATATATCAAGAATTGTTTTCTAAATAATAATGTTAATATTAATGAGTTTTTTCCCTATATATCAAGAATTGTTTTCTAAATAATAATGTTAATATTAATGAGTAGTTTTTCCCTATATATCAAGAATTGTTTTCTAAATAATAATGTTAATATTAATGAGTTTTTTCCCTATATATCAAGAATTGTTTTCTAAATAATAATGTTAATATTAATGAGTAGTTTTTCCCTATATATCAAGAATTGTTTTCTAAATAATAATCTTAATATTAATGAGGATTTTTTCCCTATATATCAAGAATTGTTTTCTAAATAATAATCTTAATATTAATGAGGATTTTTTCCCTATATATCAAGAATTGTTTTCTAAATAATAATGTTAATATTAATGAGGAGTTTTGTCCCTATATATCAAGAATTGTTTTCTAAATAATAATGTTAATATTAATGAGGAGTTTTTTCCCTATATATCAAGAATTGTTTTCTAAATAATAATCTTAATATTAATGAGGTGTTTTTTCCCTATATATCAAGAATTGTTTTCTAAATAAAAATCTTAATATTAATGAGGAGTTTTTTCCCTATATATCAAGAATTGTTTTCTAAATAATAATGTTAATACTAATGAGGAGTTTTTTCCCTATATATCAAGAATTGTTTTCTAAATAATAATCTTAATATTAATGAGGAGTTTTGTCCCTATATATCAAGAATTGTTTTCTAAATAATAATGTTTATACTAATGAGGAGTTTTTTCCCTATATATCAAGAATTGTTTTCTAAATAATAATGTTAATATTAATGAGGAGTTTTTCCCTATATATCAAGAATTGTTTTCTAAATAATAATGTTAATATTAATGAGGAGTTTTTTCCCTATATATCAAGAATTTTTTTCTAAATAATAATGTTAATACTAATGAGGAGTTTTTTCCCTATATATCAAGAATTGTTTTCTAAATAATAATGTTAATATTAATGAGGAGTTTTTTCCCTATATATCAAGAATTGTTTTCTAAATAATAATGTTAATATTAATGAGGAGTTTTTTCCCTATATATCAAGAATTGTTTTCTAAATAATAATGTTAATATTAATGAGGAGTTTTTTCCCTATATATCAAGAATTGTTTTCTAAATAATAATGTTAATATTAATGAGGAGTTTTTTCCCTATATATCAAGAATTGTTTTCTAAATAATAATGTTAATAATAATGAGGAGTTTTTTCCCTATATATCAAGAATTGTTTTCTAAATAATAATGTTAATATTAATGAGGAGTTTTTTCCCTATATATCAAGAATTGTTTTCTAAATAATAATGTTAATATTAATGAGGAGTTTTGTCCCTTTATATCAAGAATTGTTTTCTAAATAATAATGTTAATATTAATGAGTTCTTTCCCTATATATCAAGAATTGTTTTCTAAATAATAATGTTAATATTAATGAGGAGTTTTTTCCCTATATATCAAGAATTGTTTTCTAAATAATAATGTTAATATTAATGAGGAGTTTTTTCCCTATATATCAAGAATTGTTTTCTAAATAATAATCTTAATATTAATGAGGATTTTTTCCCTATATATCAAGAATTGTTTTCTAAATAATAATGTTAATATTAATGAGGAGTTTTTTCCCTATATATCAAGAATTGTTTTCTAAATAATAATGTTAATACTAATGAGGAGTTTTTTCCCTATATATCAAGAATTGTTTTCTAAATAATAATGTTAATATTAATGAGGAGTTTTGTCCCTATATATCAAGAATTGTTTTCTAAATAATAATGTTAATATTAATGAGGAGTTTTTTCCCTATATATCAAGAATTGTTTTCTAAATAATAATCTTAATATTAATGAGGTGTTTTTTCCCTATATATCAAGAATTGTTTTCTAAATAAAAATCTTAATATTAATGAGGAGTTTTTTCCCTATATATCAAGAATTGTTTTCTAAATAATAATGTTAATACTAATGAGGAGTTTTTTCCCTATATATCAAGAATTGTTTTCTAAATAATAATCTTAATATTAATGAGGAGTTTTGTCCCTATATATCAAGAATTGTTGTCTAAATAATAATGTTTATACTAATGAGGAGTTTTTTCCCTATATATCAAGAATTGTTTTCTAAATAATAATGTTAATATTAATGAGGAGTTTTTCCCTATATATCAAGAATTGTTTTCTAAATAATAATGTTAATATTAATGAGGAGTTTTTTCCCTATATATCAAGAATTTTTTTCTAAATAATAATGTTAATACTAATGAGGAGTTTTTTCCCTATATATCAAGAATTGTTTTCTAAATAATAATGTTAATATTAATGAGGAGTTTTGTCCCTTTATATCAAGAATTGTTTTCTAAATAATAATGTTAATATTAATGAGTTCTTTCCCTATATATCAAGAATTGTTTTCTAAATAATAATGTTAATATTAATGAGGAGTTTTTTCCCTATATATTAAGAATTGTTTTCTAAATAATAATGTTAATATTAATGAGGAGTTTTTTCCCTATATATCAAGAATTGTTTTCTAAATAATAATCTTAATATTAATGAGGAGTTTTTTCCCTATATATCAAGAATTGTTTTCTAAATAATAATCTTAATATTAATGAGGAGTTTTTTCCCTATATATCAAGAATTGTTTTCTAAATAATAATGTTAATACTAATGAGGAGTTTTTTCCCTATATATCAAGAATTGTTTTCTAAATAATAATGTTAATATTAATGAGGAGTTTTTTCCCTATATATCAAGAATTGTTTTCTAAATAATAATGTTTATACTAATGAGGAGTTTTTTCCCTATATATCAAGAATTGTTTTCTAAATAATAATGTTAATATTAATGAGGAGTTTTTCCCTATATATCAAGAATTGTTTTCTAAATAATAATGTTAATATTAATGAGGAGTTTTTTCCCTATATATCAAGAATTTTTTTCTAAATAATAATCTTAATACTAATGAGGAGTTTTTTCCCTATATATCAAGAATTGTTTTCTAAATAATAATGTTAATATTAATGAGGAGTTTTTTCCCTATATATCAAGAATTGTTTTCTAAATAATAATGTTAATATTAATGAGTTCTTTCCCTATATATCAAGAATTGTTTTCTAAATAATAATGTTAATATTAATTAGTTTTTTCCCTATATATCAAGAATTGTTTTCTAAATAATAATGTTAATAATTATGAGTTTTTTCCCTATATATCAAGAATTGTTTTCTAAATAATAATGTTAATATTAATGAGTAGTTTTTCCCTATATATCAAGAATTGTTTTCTAAATAATAATGTTAATACTAATGAGGAGTTTTTTCCCTATATATCAAGAATTGTTTTCTAAATAATAATGTTAATATTAATGAGGAGTTTTTCCCTATATATCAAGAATTGTTTTCTTAATAATAATGTTAATACTAATGAGGAGTTTTTCCCTATATATCAAGAATTGTTTTCTTAATAATAATGTTAATATTAATGAGGAGTTTTTTCCCTATATATCAAGAATTGTTTTCTAAATAACAATGTTAATATTAATGAGGAGTTTTTTCCCTATATATCAAGAATTGTTTTCTAAATAATAATCTTAATATTAATGAGGATTTTTTCCCTATATATCAAGAATTGTTTTCTAAATAATAATCTTAATATTAATGAGGATTTTTTCCCTTTATATCAAGAATTGTATTCTAAATAATAATGTTAATATTAATGAGGAGTTTTTTCCCTATATATCAAGAATTGTTTTCTAAATAATAATGTTAATACTAATGAGGAGTTTTTTTCCCTATATATCAAGAATTGTTTTCTAAATAATAATGTTAATATTAATGAGGAGTTTTTTCCCTATATATCAAGAATTGTTTTCTAAATAATAATGTTAATATTAATGAGGAGTTTTTTCCCTATATATCAAGAATTGTTTTCTAAATAATAATCTTAATATTAATGAGGAGTTTTTTTCCCTATATATCAAGAATTGTTTTCTAAATAATAATCTTAATATTAATGAGGAGTTTTTTCCCTATATATCAAGAATTGTTTTCTAAATAATAATGTTAATATTAATGAGGAGTTTTTTCCCTATATATCAAGAATTGTTTTCTAAATAATAATGTTTATACTAATGAGGAGTTTTTTCCCTATATATCAAGAATTGTTTTCTAAATAATAATGTTTATACTAATGAGGAGTTTTTCCCTATATATCAAGAATTGTTTTCTAAATAATAATGTTAATATTAATGAGGAGTTGTTTCCCTATATATCAAGAATTTTTTTCTAAATAATTATCTTAATACTAATGAGGAGTTTTTTCCCTATATATCAAGAATTGTTTTCTAAATAATAATGTTAATATTAATGAGGAGTTTTTTCCCTATATATCAAGAATTGTTTTCTAAATAATAATGTTAATATTAATGAGGAGTTTTTTCCCTATATATCAAGAATTGTTTTCTAAATAATAATGTTAATATTAATGAGGAGTTTTTTCCCTATATATCAAGAATTGTTTTCTAAATAATAATGTTAATATTAATGAGGAGTTTTTTCCCTATATATCAAGAATTGTTTTCTAAATAATAATGTTAATAATAATGAGGAGTTTTTTCCCTATATATCAAGAATTGTTTTCTAAATAATAATGTAAATATTAATGAGGAGTTTTTTCCCTATATATCAAGAATTGTTTTCTAAATAATAATGTTAATATTAATGAGGAGTTTTGTCCCTTTATATCAAGAATTGTTTTCTAAATAATAATGTTAATATTAATGAGTTCTTTCCCTATATATCAAGAATTGTTTTCTAAATAATAATGTTAATATTAATGAGGAGTTTTTTCCCTATATATCAAGAATTGTTTTCTAAATAATAATGTTAATATTAATGAGGAGTTTTTTCCCTATATATCAAGAATTGTTTTCTAAATAATAATCTTAATATTAATGAGGAGTTTTTTCCCTATATATCAAGAATTGTTTTCTAAATAATAATCTTAATATTAATGAGGAGTTTTTTCCCTATATATCAAGAATTGTTTTCTAAATAATAATGTTAATACTAATGAGGAGTTTTTTTCCCTATATATCAAGAATTGTTTTCTAAATAATAATGTTAATATTAATGAGGAGTTTTTTCCCTATATATCAAGAATTGTTTTCTAAATAATAATGTTTATACTAATGAGGAGTTTTTTCCCTATATATCAAGAATTGTTTTCTAAATAATAATGTTAATATTAATGAGGAGTTTTTCCCTATATATCAAGAATTGTTTTCTAAATAATAATGTTAATATTAATGAGGAGTTTTTTCCTATATATCAAGAATTTTTTTCTAAATAATAATCTTAATACTAATGAGGAGTTTTTTCCCTATATATCAAGAATTGTTTTCTAAATAATAATGTTAATATTAATGAGGAGTTTTTTCCCTATATATCAAGAATTGTTTTCTAAATAATAATGTTAATATTAATGAGGAGTTTTTTCCCTATATATCAAGAATTGTTTTCTAAATAATAATGTTAATATTAATGAGGAGTTTTTTCCCTATATATCAAGAATTGTTTTCTAAATAATAATGTTAATATTAATGAGGAGTTTTTTCCCTATATATCAAGAATTGTTTTCTAAATAATAATGTTAATAATAATGAGGAGTTTTTTCCCTATATATCAAGAATTGTTTTCTAAATAATAATGTTAATATTAATGAGGAGTTTTTTCCCTATATATCAAGAATTGTTTTCTAAATAATAATGTTAATATTAATGAGGAGTTTTGTCCCTTTATATCAAGAATTGTTTTCTAAATAATAATGTTAATATTAATGAGTTCTTTCCCTATATATCAAGAATTGTTTTCTAAATAATAATGTTAATATTAATGAGGAGTTTTTTCCCTATATATCAAGAATTGTTTTCTAAATAATAATGTTAATATTAATGAGGAGTTTTTTCCCTATATATCAAGAATTGTTTTCTAAATAATAATCTTAATATTAATGAGGATTTTTTCCCTATATATCAAGAATTGTTTTCTAAATAATAATGTTAATATTAATGAGGAGTTTTTTCCCTATATATCAAGAATTGTTTTCTAAATAATAATGTTAATACTAATGAGGAGTTTTTTCCCTATATATCAAGAATTGTTTTCTAAATAATAATGTTAATATTAATGAGGAGTTTTGTCCCTATATATCAAGAATTGTTTTCTAAATAATAATGTTAATATTAATGAGGAGTTTTTTCCCTATATATCAAGAATTGTTTTCTAAATAATAATCTTAATATTAATGAGGTGTTTTTTCCCTATATATCAAGAATTGTTTTCTAAATAAAAATCTTAATATTAATGAGGAGTTTTTTCCCTATATATCAAGAATTGTTTTCTAAATAATAATGTTAATACTAATGAGGAGTTTTTTCCCTATATATCAAGAATTGTTTTCTAAATAATAATCTTAATATTAATGAGGAGTTTTGTCCCTATATATCAAGAATTGTTTTCTAAATAATAATGTTTATACTAATGAGGAGTTTTTTCCCTATATATCAAGAATTGTTTTCTAAATAATAATGTTAATATTAATGAGGAGTTTTTCCCTATATATCAAGAATTGTTTTCTAAATAATAATGTTAATATTAATGAGGAGTTTTTTCCCTATATATCAAGAATTTTTTTCTAAATAATAATGTTAATACTAATGAGGAGTTTTTTCCCTATATATCAAGAATTGTTTTCTAAATAATAATGTTAATATTAATGAGGAGTTTTGTCCCTTTATATCAAGAATTGTTTTCTAAATAATAATGTTAATATTAATGAGTTCTTTCCCTATATATCAAGAATTGTTTTCTAAATAATAATGTTAATATTAATGAGGAGTTTTTTCCCTATATATCAAGAATTGTTTTCTAAATAATAATGTTAATATTAATGAGGAGTTTTTTCCCTATATATCAAGAATTGTTTTCTAAATAATAATCTTAATATTAATGAGGAGTTTTTTCCCTATATATCAAGAATTGTTTTCTAAATAATAATGTTAATATTAATGAGGAGTTTTTTCCCTATATATCAAGAATTGTTTTCTAAATAATAATGTTAATACTAATGAGGAGTTTTTTCCCTATATATCAAGAATTGTTTTCTAAATAATAATGTTAATATTAATGAGGAGTTTTTTCCCTATATATCAAGAATTGTTTTCTAAATAATAATGTTTATACTAATGAGGAGTTTTTTCCCTATATATCAAGAATTGTTTTCTAAATAATAATGTTAATATTAATGAGGAGTTTTTCCCTATATATCAAGAATTGTTTTCTAAATAATAATGTTAATATTAATGAGGAGTTTTTTCCCTATATATCAAGAATTGTTTTCTAAATAATAATCTTAATACTAATGAGGAGTTTTTTCCCTATATATCAAGAATTGTTTTCTAAATAATAATGTTAATATTAATGAGGAGTTTTTTCCCTATATATCAAGAATTGTTTTCTAAATAATAATGTTAATATTAATGAGTTCTTTCCCTATATATCAAGAATTGTTTTCTAAATAATAATGTTAATATTAATTAGTTTTTTCCCTATATATCAAGAATTGTTTTCTAAATAATAATGTTAATAATTATGAGTTTTTTCCCTATATATCAAGAATTGTTTTCTAAATAATAATGTTAATATTAATGAGTAGTTTTTCCCTATATATCAAGAATTGTTTTCTAAATAATAATGTTAATACTAATGAGGAGTTTTTTCCCTATATATCAAGAATTGTTTTCTAAATAATAATGTTAATATTAATGAGGAGTTTTTCCCTATATATCAAGAATTGTTTTCTTAATAATAATGTTAATACTAATGAGGAGTTTTTCCCTATATATCAAGAATTGTTTTCTTAATAATAATGTTAATATTAATGAGGAGTTTTTTCCCTATATATCAAGAATTGTTTTCTAAATAACAATGTTAATATTAATGAGGAGTTTTTTCCCTATATATCAAGAATTGTTTTCTAAATAATAATCTTAATATTAATGAGGATTTTTTCCCTATATATCAAGAATTGTTTTCTAAATAATAATCTTAATATTAATGAGGATTTTTTCCCTTTATATCAAGAATTGTATTCTAAATAATAATGTTAATATTAATGAGGAGTTTTTTCCCTATATATCAAGAATTGTTTTCTAAATAATAATGTTAATACTAATGAGGAGTTTTTTCCCTATATATCAAGAATTGTTTTCTAAATAATAATGTTTATATTAATGAGGAGTTTTTTCCCTATATATCAAGAATTGTTTTCTAAATAATAATGTTAATATTAATGAGGAGTTTTTTCCCTATATATCAAGAATTGTTTTCTAAATAATAATCTTAATATTAATGAGGAGTTTTTTTCCCTATATATCAAGAATTGTTTTCTAAATAATAATCTTAATATTAATGAGGAGTTTTTTCCCTATATATCAAGAATTGTTTTCTAAATAATAATGTTAATATTAATGAGGAGTTTTTTCCCTATATATCAAGAATTGTTTTCTAAATAATAATGTTTATACTAATGAGGAGTTTTTTCCCTATATATCAAGAATTGTTTTCTAAATAATAATGTTTATACTAATGAGGAGTTTTTCCCTATATATCAAGAATTGTTTTCTAAATAATAATGTTAATATTAATGAGGAGTTGTTTCCCTATATATCAAGAATTTTTTTCTAAATAATTATCTTAATACTAATGAGGAGTTTTTTCCCTATATATCAAGAATTGTTTTCTAAATAATAATGTTAATATTAATGAGGAGTTTTTTCCCTATATATCAAGAATTGTTTTCTAAATAATAATGTTAATATTAATGAGGAGTTTTTTCCCTATATATCAAGAATTGTTTTCTAAATAATAATGTTAATATTAATGAGGAGTTTTTTCCCTATATATCAAGAATTGTTTTCTAAATAATAATGTTAATATTAATGAGGAGTTTTTTCCCTATATATCAAGAATTGTTTTCTAAATAATAATGTTAATAATAATGAGGAGTTTTTTCCCTATATATCAAGAATTGTTTTCTAAATAATAATGTTAATATTAATGAGGAGTTTTTTCCCTATATATCAAGAATTGTTTTCTAAATAATAATGTTAATATTAATGAGGAGTTTTGTCCCTTTATATCAAGAATTGTTTTCTAAATAATAATGTTAATATTAATGAGTTCTTTCCCTATATATCAAGAATTGTTTTCTAAATAATAATGTTAATATTAATGAGGAGTTTTTTCCCTATATATCAAGAATTGTTTTCTAAATAATAATGTTAATATTAATGAGGAGTTTTTTCCCTATATATCAAGAATTGTTTTCTAAATAATAATCTTAATATTAATGAGGAGTTTTTTCCCTATATATCAAGAATTGTTTTCTAAATAATAATCTTAATATTAATGAGGAGTTTTTTCCCTATATATCAAGAATTGTTTTCTAAATAATAATGTTAATACTAATGAGGAGTTTTTTTCCCTATATATCAAGAATTGTTTTCTAAATAATAATGTTAATATTAATGAGGAGTTTTTTCCCTATATATCAAGAATTGTTTTCTAAATAATAATGTTTATACTAATGAGGAGTTTTTTCCCTATATATCAAGAATTGTTTTCTAAATAATAATGTTAATATTAATGAGGAGTTTTTCCCTATATATCAAGAATTGTTTTCTAAATAATAATGTTAATATTAATGAGGAGTTTTTTCCCTATATATCAAGAATTTTTTTCTAAATAATAATCTTAATACTAATGAGGAGTTTTTTCCCTATATATCAAGAATTGTTTTCTAAATAATAATGTTAATATTAATAAGGAGTTTTTTCCCTATATATCAAGAATTGTTTTCTAAATAATAATGTTAATATTAATGAGTTCTTTCCCTATATATCAAGAATTGTTTTCTAAATAATAATGTTAATATAATTGAGTTTTTTCCCTATATATCAAGAATTGTTTTCTAAATAATAATGTTAATATTAATGAGTTTTTTCCCTATATATCAAGAATTGTTTTCTAAATAATAATGTTAATATTAATGAGTAGTTTTTCCCTATATATCAAGAATTGTTTTCTAAATAATAATGTTAATATTAATGAGGAGTTTTTTCCCTATATATCAAGAATTGTTTTCTAAATAATAATGTTAATATTAATGAGGAGTTTTTTCCCTATATATCAAGAATTGTTTTCTAAATAATAATGTTAATATTAATGAGGAGTTTTTCCCTATATATCAAGAATTGTTTTCTTAATAATAATGTTAATATTAATGAGGAGTTTTTTCCCTATATATCAAGAATTGTTTTCTAAATAACAATGTTAATATTAATGAGGAGTTTTTTCCCTATATATCAAGAATTGTTTTCTAAATAATAATCTTAATATTAATGAGGATTTTTTCCCTATATATCAAGAATTGTTTTCTAAATAATAATCTTAATATTAATGAGGATTTTTTCCCTATATATCAAGAATTGTTTTCTAAATAATAATGTTAATATAAATGAGGAGTTTTGTCCCTATATATCAAGAATTGTTTTCTAAATAATAATGTTAATACTAATGAGGAGTTTTTTCCCTATATATCAAGAATTGTTTTCTAAATAATAATGTTAATATTAATGAGGAGTTTTTTCCCTATATATCAAGAATTGTTTTCTAAATAATAATGTTAATATTAATGAGGAGTTTTTTCCCTATATATCAAGAATTGTTTTCTAAATAATAATCTTAATATTAATGAGGAGTTTTTTTCCCTATATATCAAGAATTGTTTTCTAAATAATAATCTTAATATTAATGAGGAGTTTTTTCCCTATATATCAAGAATTGTTTTCTAAATAATAATGTTAATACTAATGAGGAGTTTTTTCCCTATATATCAAGAATTGTTTTCTAAATAATAATCTTAATATTAATGAGGAGTTTTTTCCCTATATATCAAGAATTGTTTTCTAAATAATAATGTTTATACTAATGAGGAGTTTTTTCCCTATATATCAAGAATTGATTTCTAAATAATAATGTTAATATTAATGAGGAGTTTTTCCCTATATATCAAGAATTGTTTTCTAAATAATAATGTTAATATTAATGAGGAGTTTTTTCCCTATATATCAAGAATTTTTTTCTAAATAATTATCTTAATACTAATGAGGAGTTTTTTCCCTATATATCAAGAATTGTTTTCTAAATAATAATGTTAATATTAATGAGGAGTTTTTTCCCTATATATCAAGAATTGTTTTCTAAATAATAATGTTAATATTAATGAGGAGTTTTTTCCCTATATATCAAGAATTGTTTTCTAAATAATAATGTTAATATTAATGAGGAGTTTTTTCCCTATATATCAAGAATTGTTTTCTAAATAATAATGTTAATATTAATGAGGAGTTTTTTCCCTATATATCAAGAATTGTTTTCTAAATAATAATGTTAATAATAATGAGGAGTTTTTTCCCTATATATCAAGAATTGTTTTCTAAATAATAATGTTAATATTAATGAGGAGTTTTTTCCCTATATATCAAGAATTGTTTTCTAAATAATAATGTTAATATTAATGAGGAGTTTTGTCCCTATATATCAAGAATTGTTTACTAAATAATAATGTTAATATTAATGAGTTCTTTCCCTATATATCAAAAATTGTTTTCTAAATAATAATGTTAATATTAATGAGTTTTTTCCCTATATATCAAGAATTGTTTTCTAAATAATAATGTTAATATTAATGAGTAGTTTTTCCCTATATATCAAGAATTGTTTTCTAAATAATAATGTTAATATTAATGAGGAGTTTTTTCCCTATATATCAAGAATTGTTTTCTAAATAATAATGTTAATATTAATGAGGAGTTTTTTCCCTATATATCAAGAATTGTTTTCTAAATAATAATGTTAATATTAATAAGGAGTTTTTCCCTATATATCAAGAATTGTTTTCTTAATAATAATCTTAATATTAATGAGGATTTTTTCCCTATATATCAAGAATTGTTTTCTAAATAATAATGTTAATATTAATGAGGAGTTTTTTCCCTATATATCAAGAATTGTTTTCTAAATAATAATGTTAATACTAATGAGGAGTTTTTTCCCTATATATCAAGAATTGTTTTCTAAATAATAATGTTAATATTAATGAGGAGTTTTTCCCTATATATCAAGAATTGTTTTCTAAATAATAATGTTAATATTAATGAGGAGTTTTTTCCCTATATATCAAGAATTGTTTTCTAAATAATAATCTTAATATTAATGAGGATTTTTTCCCTATATATCAAGAATTGTTTTCTAAATAATAATCTTAATATTAATGAGGATTTTTTCCCTATATATCAAGAATTGTTTTCTAAATAATAATGTTAATATTAATGAGGAGTTTTTTCCCTATATATCAAGAATTGTTTTCTAAATAATAATGTTAATACTAATGAGGAGTTTTTTCCCTATATATCAAGAATTGTTTTCTAAATAATAATGTTAATATTAATGAGGAGTTTTTTTCCTATATATCAAGAATTGTTTTCTAAATAATAATGTTAATATTAATGAGGAGTTTTTTCCCTATATATCAAGAATTGTTTTCTAAATAATAATCTTAATATTAATGAGGAGTTTTTTTCCCTATATATCAAGAATTGTTTTCTAAATAATAATCTTAATATTAATGAGGAGTTTTTTCCCTATATATCAAGAATTGTTTTCTAAATAATAATGTTAATATTAATGAGGAGTTTTTTCCCTATATATCAAGAATTGTTTTCTAAATAATAATGTTAATATTAATGAGGAGTTTTTTCCCTATATATCAAGAATTGTTTTCTAAATAATAATGTTAATATTAATGAGGAGTTTTTTCCCTATATATCAAGAATTGTTTTCTAAATAATAATGTTAATAATAATGAGGAGTTTTTTCCCTATATATCAAGAATTGTTTTCTAAATAATAATGTTAATATAAATGAGGAGTTTTTTCCCTATATATCAAGAATTGTTTTCTAAATAATAATGTTAATATTAATGAGGAGTTTTGTCCCTATATATCAAGAATTGTTTACTAAATAATAATGTTAATATTAATGAGTTCTTTCCCTATATATCAAGAATTGTTTTCTAAATAATAATGTTAATATTAATGAGTTTTTTCCCTATATATCAAGAATTGTTTTCTAAATAATAATGTTAATATTAATGAGTAGTTTTTCCCTATATATCAAGAATTGTTTTCTAAATAATAATCTTAATATTAATGAGGAGTTTTTTCCCTATATATCAAGAATTGTTTTCTAAATAATAATGTTAATATTAATGAGGAGTTTTTTCCCTATATATCAAGAATTGTTTTCTAAATAATAATGTTAATACTAATGAGGAGTTTTTTCCCTATATATCAAGAATTGTTTTCTAAATAATAATCTTAATATTAATGAGGAGTTTTTTCCCTATATATCAAGAATTGTTTTCTAAATAATAATGTTTATACTAATGAGGAGTTTTTACCCTATATATCAAGAATTGTTTTCTAAATAATAATGTTAATATTAATGAGGAGTTGTTCCCTATATATCAAGAATTGTTTTCTAAATAATAATGTTAATATTTATGAGGAGTTTTTTCCCTATATATCAAGAATTTTTTTCTAAATAATAATCTTAATACTAATGAGGAGTTTTTTCCCTATATATCAAGAATTGTTTTCTAAATAATAATGTTAATATTAATGAGGAGTTTTTTTCCTATATATCAAGAATTGTTTTCTAAATAATAATGTTAATATTAATGAGGAGTTTTTTCCCTATATATCAAGAATTGTTTTCTAAATAATAATGTTAATATTAATGAGGAGTTTTTTCCCTATATATCAAGAATTGTTTTCTAAATAATAATGTTAATATTAATGAGGAGTTTTTTCCCTATATATCAAGAATTGTTTTCTAAATAATAATGTTAATATTAATGAGGAGTTTTTCCCTATATATCAAGAATTGTTTTCTTAATAATAATGTTAATATTAATGAGGAGTTTTTTCCCTATATATCAAGAATTGTTTTCTAAATAATAATCTTAATATTAATGAGGAGTTTTTTCCCTATATATCAAGAATTGTTTTCTAAATAATAATCTTAATATTAATGAGGATTTTTTCCCTATATATCAAGAATTGTTTTCTAAATAATAATCTTAATATTAATGAGGATTTTTTCCCTATATATCAAGAATTGTTTTCTAAATAATAATGTTAATATTAATGAGGAGTTTTTTCCCTATATATCAAGAATTGTTTTCTAAATAATAATGTTAATACTAATGAGGAGTTTTTTCCCTATATATCAAGAATTGTTTTCTAAATAATAATGTTAATATTAATGAGGAGTTTTTTCCCTATATATCAAGAATTGTTTTCTAAATAATAATGTTAATATTAATGAGGAGTTTTTTCCCTATATATCAAGAATTGTTTTCTAAATAATAATCTTAATATTAATGAGGTGTTTTTTCCCTATATATCAAGAATTGTTTTCTAAATAATAATCTTAATATTAATGAGGAGTTTTTTTCCCTATATATCAAGAATTGTTTTCTAAATAATAATGTTAATACTAATGAGGAGTTTTTTCCCTATATATCAAGAATTGTTTTCTAAATAATAATCTTAATATTAATGAGGAGTTTTTTCCCTATATATCAAGAATTGTTTTCTAAATAATAATGTTTATACTAATGAGGAGTTTTTTCCCTATATATCAAGAATTGTTTTCTAAATAATAATGTTAATATTAATGAGGAGTTTTTCCCTATATATCAAGAATTGTTTTCTAAATAATAATGTTAATATTAATGAGGAGTTTTTTCCCTATATATCAAGAATTTTTTTCTAAATAATAATCTTAATACTAATGAGGAGTTTTTTCCCTATATATCAAGAATTGTTTTCTAAATAATAATGTTAATATTAATGAGGAGTTTTTACCTATATATCAAGAATTGTTTTCTAAATAATAATGTTAATATTAATGAGGAGTTTTTTCCCTATATATCAAGAATTGTTTTCTAAATAATAATGTTAATATTAATGAGGAGTTTTTCCCTATATATCAAGAATTGTTTTCTAAATAATAATGTTAATATTAATGAGGAGTTTTTTCCCTATATATCAAGAATTGTTTTCTAAATAATAATGTTAATAATAATGAGGAGTTTTTTCCCTATATATCAAGAATTGTTTTCTAAATAATAATGTTAATATTAATGAGGAGTTTTTTCCCTATATATCAAGAATTGTTTTCTAAATAATAATGTTAATATTAATGAGGAGTTTTGTCCCTATATATCAAGAATTGTTTTCTAAATAATAATGTTAATATTAATGAGTTCTTTCCCTATATATCAAGAATTGTTTTCTAAATAATAATGTTAATATTAATGAGGAGTTTTTTCCCTATATATCAAGAATTGTTTTCTAAATAATAATGTTAATATTAATGAGGAGTTTTTTCCTATATATCAAGAATTGTTTTCTAAATAATAATCTTAATATTAATGAGGAGTTTTTTCCCTATATATCAAGAATTGTTTTCTAAATAATAATGTTAATACTAATGAGGAGTTTTTTCCCTATATATCAAGAATTGTTTTCTAAATAATAATGTTAATATTAATGAGGAGTTTTTTCCCTATATATCAAGAATTGTTTTCTAAATAATAATGTTTATACTAATGAGGAGTTTTTTCCCTATATATCAAGAATTGTTTTCTAAATAATAATGTTAATATTAATGAGGAGTTTTTCCCTATATATCAAGAATTGTTTTCTAAATAATAATGTTAATATTAATGAGGAGTTTTTTCCCTATATATCAAGAATTTTTTTCTAAATAATAATCTTAATACTAATGAGGAGTTTTTTCCCTATATATCAAGAATTGTTTTCTAAATAATAATGTTAATATTAATGAGGAGTTTTTTCCCTATATATCAAGAATTGTTTTCTAAATAATAATGTTAATATTAATGAGTTCTTTCCCTATATATCAAGAATTGTTTTCTAAATAATAATGTTAATATTAATGAGTTTTTTCCCTATATATCAAGAATTGTTTTCTAAATAATAATGTTAATATTAATGAGTTTTTTCCCTATATATCAAGAATTGTTTTCTAAATAATAATGTTAATATTAATGAGTAGTTTTTCCCTATATATCAATAATTGTTTTCTAAATAATAATGTTAATATTAATGAGGAGTTTTTTCCCTATATATCAAGAATTGTTTTCTAAATAATAATGTTAATATTAATGAGGAGTTTTTTCCCTATATATCAAGAATTGTTTTCTAAATAATAATGTTAATATTAATGAGGAGTTTTTCCCTATATATCAAGAATTGTTTTCTTAATAATAATGTTAATATTAATGAGGAGTTTTTTCCCTATATATCAAGAATTGTTTTCTAAATAACAATGTTAATATTAATGAGGAGTTTTTTCCCTATATATCAAGAATTGTTTTCTAAATAATAATCTTAATATTAATGAGGATTTTTTCCCTATATATCAAGAATTGTTTTCTAAATAATTATCTTAATATTAATGAGGATTTTTTCCCTATATATCAAGAATTGTTTTCTAAATAATAATGTTAATATTAATGAGGAGTTTTTTCCCTATATATCAAGAATTGTTTTCTAAATAATAATGTTAATACTAATGAGGAGTTTTTTCCTTATATATCAAGAATTGTTTTCTAAATAATAATGTTAATATTAATGAGGAGTTTTTTCCCTATATATCAAGAATTGTTTTCTAAATAATAATGTTAATATTAATGAGGAGTTTTTTCCCTATATATCAAGAATTGTTTTCTAACTAATAATCTTAATATTAATGAGGAGTTTTTTTCCCTATATATCAAGAATTGTTTTCTAAATAATAATCTTAATATTAATGAGGAGTTTCTTCCCTATATATCAAGAATTGTTTTCTAAATAATAATGTTAATACTAATGAGGAGTTTTTTCCCTATATATCAAGAATTGTTTTCTAAATAATAATCTTAATATTAATGAGGAGTTTTTTCCCTATATATCAAGAATTGTTTTCTAAATAATAATGTTTATACTAATGAGGAGTTTTTTCCCTATATTTCAAGAATTGTTTTCTAAATAATAATGTTAATATTAATGAGGAGTTTTTTCCCTATATATCAAGAATTGTTTTCTAAATAATAATGTTAATATTAATGAGGAGTTTTTTCCCTATATATCAAGAATTGTTTTCTAAATAATAATGTTAATATTAATGAGGAGTTTTTTCCCTATATATCAAGAATTGTTTTCTAAATAATAATGTTAATATTAATGAGGAGTTTTTCCCTATATATCAAGAATTGTTTTCTTAATAATAATGTTAATATTAATGAGGAGTTTTTTCCCTATATATCAAGAATTGTTTTCTAAATAATAATGTTAATATTAATGAGGAGTTTTTTCCCTATATATCAAGAATTGTTTTCTAAATAATAATCTTAATATTAATGAGGATTTTTTCCCTATATATCAAGAATTGTTTTCTAAATAATAATCTTAATATTAATGAGGATTTTTTCCCTATATATCAAGAATTGTTTTCTAAATAATAATGTTAATATTAATGAGGAGTTTTTTCCCTATATATCAAGAATTGTTTTCTAAATAATAATGTTAATACTAATGAGGAGTTTTTTCCCTATATATCAAGAATTGTTTTCTAAATAATAATGTTAATATTAATGAGGAGTTTTTTCCCTATATATCAAGAATTGTTTTCTAAATAATAATGTTAATATTAATGAGGAGTTTTTTCCCTATATATCAAGAATTGTTTTCTAAATAATAATCTTAATATTAATGAGGTGTTTTTTCCCTATATATCAAGAATTGTTTTCTAAATAATAATCTTAATATTAATGAGGAGTTTTTTTCCCTATATATCAAGAATTGTTTTCTAAATAATAATGTTAATACTAATGAGGAGTTTTTTCCCTATATATCAAGAATTGTTTTCTAAATAATAATCTTAATATTAATGAGGAGTTTTTTCCCTATATATCAAGAATTGTTTTCTAAATAATAATGTTTATACTAATGAGGAGTTTTTTCCCTATATATCAAGAATTGTTTTCTAAATAATAATGTTAATATTAATGAGGAGTTTTTCCCTATATATCAAGAATTGTTTTCTAAATAATAATGTTAATATTAATGAGGAGTTTTTTCCCTATATATCAAGAATTTTTTTCTAAATAATAATCTTAATACTAATGAGGAGTTTTTTCCCTATATATCAAGAATTGTTTTCTAAATAATAATGTTAATATTAATGAGGAGTTTTTTCCCTATATATCAAGAATTGTTTTCTAAATAATAATGTTAATATTAATGAGGAGTTTTTTCCCTATATATCAAGAATTGTTTTCTAAATAATAATGTTAATATTAATGAGGAGTTTTTTCCCTATATATCAAGAATTGTTTTCTAAATAATAATGTTAATATTAATGAGGAGTTTTTTCCCTATATATCAAGAATTGTTTTCTAAATAATAATGTTAATAATAATGAGGAGTTTTTCCCTATATATCAAGAATTGTTTTCTAAATAATAATGTTAATATTAATGAGGAGTTTTTTCCCTATATATCAAGAATTGTTTTCTAAATAATAATGTTAATATTAATGAGGAGTTTTGTCCCTATATATCAAGAATTGTTTTCTAAATAATAATGTTAATATTAATGAGTTCTTTCCCTATATATCAAGAATTGTTTTCTAAATAATAATGTTAATATTAATGAGGAGTTTTTTCCCTATATATCAAGAATTGTTTTCTAAATAATAATGTTAATATTAATGAGGAGTTTTTTCCCTATATATCAAGAATTGTTTTCTAAATAATAATGTTAATACTAATGAGGAGTTTTTTCCCTATATATCAAGAATTGTTTTCTAGATAATAATGTTAATATTAATGAGGAGTTTTTTCCCTATATATCAAGAATTGTTTTCTAAATAATAATGTTTATACTAATGAGGAGTTTTTCCCTATATATCAAGAATTGTTTTCTAAATAATAATGTTAATATTAATGAGGAGTTTTTTCCCTATATATCAAGAATTTTTTTCTAAATAATAATCTTAATACTAATGAGGAGTTTTTTCCCTATATATCAAGAATTGTTTTCTGAATAATAATGTTAATATTAATGAGGAGTTTTTTTCCCTATATATCAAGAATTGTTTTCTAAATAATAATGTTAATATTAATGAGTTCTTTTCCTATATATCAAGAATTGTTTTCTAAATAATAATGTTAATATTAATGAGTTTTTTCCCTATATATCAAGAATTGTTTTCTAAATAATAATGTTAATATTAATGAGTTTTTTCCCTATATATCAAGAATTGTTTTCTAAATAATAATGTTAATATTAATGAGTAGTTTTTCCCTATATATCAATAATTGTTTTCTAAATAATAATGTTAATATTAATGAGGAGTTTTTTCCCTATATATCAAGAATTGTTTTCTAAATAATAATGTTAATATTAATGAGGAGTTTTTTCCCTATATATCAAGAATTGTTTTCTAAATAATAATGTTAATATTAATGAGGAGTTTTTCCCTATATATCAAGAATTGTTTTCTTAATAATAATGTTAATATTAATGAGGAGTTTTTTCCCTATATATCAAGAATTGTTTTCTAAATAACAATGTTAATATTAATGAGGAGTTTTTTCCCTATATATCAAGAATTGTTTTCTAAATAATAATCTTAATATTAATGAGGATTTTTTCCCTATATATCAAGAATTGTTTTCTAAATAATAATCTTAATATTAATGAGGATTTTTTCCCTATATATCAAGAATTGTTTTCTAAATAATAATGTTAATATTAATGAGGAGTTTTTTCCCTATATATCAAGAATTGTTTTCTAAATAATAATGTTAATACTAATGAGGAGTTTTTTCCCTATATATCAAGAATTGTTTTCTAAATAATAATGTTAATATTAATGAGGAGTTTTTTCCCTATATATCAAGAATTGTTTTCTAAATAATAATGTTAATATTAATGAGGAGTTTTTTCCCTATATATCAAGAATTGTTTTCTCACTAATAATCTTAATATTAATGAGGAGTTTTTTTCCCTATATATCAAGAATTGTTTTCTAAATAATAATCTTAATATTAATGAGGAGTTTCTTCCCTATATATCAAGAATTGTTTTCTAAATAATAATGTTAATACTAATGAGGAGTTTTTTCCCTATATATCAAGAATTGTTTTCTAAATAATAATCTTAATATTAATGAGGAGTTTTTTCCCTATATATCAAGAATTGTTTTCTAAATAATAATGTTTATACTAATGAGGAGTTTTTTCCCTATATATCAAGAATTGTTTTCTAAATAATAATGTTAATATTAATGAGGAGTTTTTCCCTATATATCAAGAATTGTTTTCTAAATAATAATGTTAATATTAATGAGGAGTTTTTTCCCTATATATCAAGAATTGTTTTCTAAATAATAATCTTAATATTAATGAGGATTTTTTCCCTATATATCAAGAATTGTTTTCTAAATAATAATCTTAATATTAATGAGGATTTTTTCCCTATATATCAAGAATTGTTTTCTAAATAATAATGTTAATATTAATGAGGAGTTTTTTCCCTATATATCAAGAATTGTTTTCTAAATAATAATGTTAATATTAATGAGGAGTTTTTTCCCTATATATCAAGAATTGTTTTCTAAATAATAATGTTAATATTAATGAGGAGTTTTTTCCCTATATATCAAGAATTGTTTTCTAAATAATAATGTTAATAATAATGAGGAGTTTTTTTCCCTATATATCAAGAATTGTTTTCTAAATAACAATGTTAATATTAATGAGGAGTTTTTTCCCTATATATCAAGAATTGTTTTCTAAATAATAATCTTAATATTAATGAGGAGTTTTGTCCCTATATATCAAGAATTGTTTACTTAATAATAATGTTAATATTAATGAGTTCTTTCCCTATATATCAAGAATTGTTTTCTAAATAATAATGTTAATATTAATGAGTTTTTTCCCTATATATCAAGAATTGTTTTCTAAATAATAATGTTAATATTAATGAGTAGTTTTTCCCTATATATCAAGAATTGTTTTCTAAATAATAATGTTAATATTAATGAGGAGTTTTTTCCCTATATATCAAGAATTGTTTTCTAAATAATAATGTTAATATTAATGAGGAGTTTTTTCCCTATATATCAAGAATTGTTATCTAAATAATAATGTTAATATTAATAAGGAGTTTTTCCCTATATATCAAGAATTGTTTTCTTAATAATAATCTTAATATTAATGAGGATTTTTTCCCTATATATCAAGAATTGTTTTCTAAATAATAATGTTAATATTAATGAGGAGTTTTTTCCCTATATATCAAGAATTGTTTTCTAAATAATAATGTTAATACTAATGAGGAGTTTTTTCCCTATATATCAAGAATTGTTTTCTAAATAATAATGTTAATATTAATGAGGAGTTTTTTCCCTATATATCAAGAATTGTTTTCTAAATAATAATGTTAATATTAATGAGGAGTTTTTTCCCTATATATCAAGAATTGTTTTCTAAATAATAATGTTAATATTAATGAGGAGTTTTGTCCCTATATATCAAGAATTGTTTTCTAAATAATAATGTTAATATTAATGAGGAGTTTTTTCCCTATATATCAAGAATTGTTTTCTAAATAATAATGTTAATACTAATGAGGAGTTTTTTCCCTATATATCAAGAATTGTTTTCTAAATAATAATCTTAATATTAATGAGGAGTTTTTTCCCTATATATCAAGAATTGTTTTCTAAATAATAATGTTTATACTAATGAGGAGTTTTTTCCCTATATATCAAGAATTGTTTTCTAAATAATAATGTTAATATTAATGAGGAGTTTTTCCCTATATATCAAGAATTGTTTTCTAAATAATAATGTTAATATTAATGAGGAGTTTTTTCCCTATATATCAAGAATTTTTTTCTAAATAATAATCTTAATACTAATGAGGAGTTTTTTCCCTATATATCAAGAATTGTTTTCTAAATAATAATGTTAATATTAATGAGGAGTTTTTTCCCTATATATCAAGAATTGTTTTCTAAATAATAATGTTAATATTAATGAGGAGTTTTTTCCCTATATATCAAGAATTGTTTTCTAAATAATAATGTTAATATTAATGAGGAGTTTTTTCCCTATATATCAAGAATTGTTTTCTAAATAATAATCTTAATATTAATGAGGAGTTTTTTCCCTATATATCAAGAATTGTTTTCTAAATAATAATGTTAATACTAATGAGGAGTTTTTTCCCTATATATCAAGAATTGTTTTCTAAATAATAATGTTAATATTAATGAGGAGTTTTTTCCCTATATATCAAGAATTGTTTTCTAAATAATAATCTTAATACTAATGAGGAGTTTTTTCCCTATATATCACGAATTGTTTTCTAAATAATAATGTTAATATTAATGAGGAGTTTTTTCCTATATATCAAGAATTGTTTTCTAAATAATAATGTTAATATTAATGAGGAGTTTTTTCCCTATATATCAAGAATTGTTTTCTAAATAATAATGTTAATATTAATGAGGAGTTTTTTCCCTATATATCAAGAATTGTTTTCTAAATAATAATGTTAATATTAATGAGGAGTTTTTTCCCTATATATCAAGAATTGTTTTCTAAATAATAATGTTAATACTAATGAGGAGTTTTTTCCCTATATATCAAGCATTGTTTTCTAAATAATAATGTTAATATTAATGAGGAGTTTTTTCCCTATATATCAAGAATTGTTTTCTAAATAATAATCTTAATACTAATGAGGAGTTTTTTCCCTATATATCAAGAATTGTTTTCTAAATAATAATGTTAATATTAATGAGGAGTTTTTTCCCTATATATCAAGAATTGTTTTCTAAATAATAATCTTAATATTAATGAGGAGTTTTTTCCCTATATATCAAGAATTGTTTTCTAAATAATAATGTTAATATTAATGAGGAGTTTTGTCCCTATATATCAAGAATTGTTTTCTAAATAATAATGTTAATATTAATGAGTTCTTTCCCTATATATCAAGAATTGTTTTCTAAATAATAATGTTAATACTAATGAGGAGTTGTTTCCCTATATATCAAGAATTGTTTTCTAAATAATAATGTTAATATTAATGAGGAGTTTTTTCCCTATATATCAAGAATTGTTTTCTAAATAATAATCTTAATACTAATGAGGAGTTTTTTCCCTATATATCAAGAATTGTTTTCTAAATAATAATGTTAATATTAATGAGGAGTTTTTTCCCTATATATCAAGAATTGTTTTCTAAATAATAATGTTAATATTAATGAGGAGTTTTTTCCCTATATATCAAGAATTGTTTTCTTAATAATAATGTTAATATTAATGAGGAGTTTTTTCCCTATATATCAAGAAT
>NC_136527.1:194456376-194531376 GCF_053919585.1 Euprymna scolopes
GGTTATTCTTGTTCTCAAAAATCATCGTTACTGGTACATATGAGAACGCACACTGGAGAAACGGGAAAAGATAACAAAATATCAGGACCTTAACAACTGAAAGAACTGCACTTATTGTCGATGCCACAAATGATTTCGGCCTTAACAGAGCTGAACGGGAAAAAATAACAAAATATCAGGACCTTAAAAATGATCTAAAAGCAACATGGTCTCTGAAAGAAATAAACATCAATCCTGTTGTGACAGGAGCAACTTGCCTAATAATGATCTCTTCAAACTAACAAAAGTAAAATGAAATAAAAAGAGAAAAGCCTCACACTTGTGAAGTTTGTTAGTTCTAGATATGAGGATGCACACTAAGTGACATTGTTCTACGACAAAGACATACAGGCAGATACATAAAATACAAGGGCATGAAACCAGATATTGTTATATGGAACAAGCCCGAAAAAAACTGCACTCATGATCGACGTCACAGTTCCAAACGACTTTGGTCTTCATAGAGCAGAACTGGAAAAGATAACAAAATATCAGGACCTTAAAAATGATCTAAAAACAACATGGTCTCTGAAAGAAATAAACATCAATCCTGTTGTGACAGGAGCAACTGGCCTAAAAAAAAGAACCTTCAAAAATACTTAGAAGCAATCCCTGGAAAGCCAAGCTGTAAGGAAATACAGATAGCAGCCATAAAGGGAACAGTGTCTATTCTTAAATGAGCCCTCGGATATAAATTTCAATTATAATAGAATCAAGTGTTAGCCCCAGGAAGGAGCCCCTTGATCTCGTCAAACTAACAAAAGTAAAATAAAAAAGAGAAAAGCGACATTCTTGTGTAGTGTGTGGATATTCTTTTTTCTCAAAAATCAAATATAACAAAGGAAATTAGCATGACATGAAAACTCACATCGGAAGAAAAGCCAAATTATTGTGAAGTGCGTGGAAATTGTTGTTCAATAAAATTATCGTTACATATGAGAACACACAATAAGGAAGCACTTAAAGGAACAACAATAAAAAGTAGGGAGAAAATTTACAAAAAAGGAAAAGATATATTCTCATGAATATGCTTGTTCTAAAAATCAAATTTAATGCTACATGAGAATTCACTCAGCAGTAACAACAAGTGCAGATTCTGTCATAAAGAATTTAAATGTGTGAGCCATGTGCCATCTAGTTGTAAGGACACAATGGAGTGTGGAAATATCTCCAATAAAATATCTCTTAAAACATGAATATCCAATGTAGTAGACTAGGGAGAACAGAGCATATCAATTTAAAGTAAGTTAATATCAATTTAAAGTAAGTTCATATCAATTAAAATATATTAATATCAATTTAAAATATATTAATATCAACTTAAAATATATTAATATCAACTTAAAAAGGCGTAATGAGTCTGGTCTTAACTGAAAGGGAGAACACTAAGGACTTATGAATTTTTGAGATGAGGATTGGTTATTTGTATTATTATTCATTGGACTACTGTTCTCATATTGAGTGTGATTTTTACAACATTTCGGTCGATATAACCTCCGACCTTCTTCAGGTGTATATTGTCGAACTTGAGGATGTTTCTGTCAAACTCGGGAATTTGGACGGAAGTTCGAATGGAACCCTTTTTTATTCATGGGGGTAGCGTGCTCTTGTTCCATCAGCCATGACTGGATAGAGATCCTAAGTAATTCCCAAATGTATTTTTCGATCGCCCACACTGAAGATTGAACCTTCAACCTTCAGGAGAATATCACCTTTACAATTGTTTTTTCCAGTACTCTAACCACTGCGCCAGGGATCCTTGCGAATTTTAGGAGCCTTAAACCTACTTTTATATTTCTAGTTGTAAATATCACTATTTATTACTAATTATTACCATATATTAATGTATATCTATATCTATACTTATTACTTGTATGCATCAATTTTTTTTACTTATCACTTGTATATATTATCTATTGTTTATAATTGCTGGTTCCCATATCGTATTAAATTCTATACTAGGTCTACTTAGCAGTTGAAGTGCCTTGAAAGTTAGCTTGGGTACTTTTCTAATATAGCATTCGGAAGCTTGTCCTTGTCATATATATATATATATATATATATATATATATATATATATATATATATATATACATATGACCAATATAAAATGCTTAACTGGGAACATATATGAAAATTTGAAATATTAAAATCAAAAGAACGAAACACAAACTTGTTTAGAAAACTATTTCGAATATTTGCCAGCAAGCTAAAATGTCAAAGAAGAGAACAAATTTGGTGGGAGAATGTTGTAACGTAATAAACTGTTGTTATCTCTTTCAAATGTGTTGAATAAATACCATTATTGCTGTTTTCATCAGAAATAACGTACTTCCCACCATGAAACTGAGTTCCTTTTTATATACATTTCTTAAAACATCAAAAGACAATACTGAGAAAGTTTACCATTTCTCAAGAAATATTTTGCAGCAGTGATAGTCTACATCATCTCTCTGTATATGACAGGATGGAAATGGTAATTGCTCAACCAGTAGCTTAATAATAATAATAATAAATAATAAATAATAAATAATATCTTGTTAGTTCAACAGAAAATTAGGGACCTTGTAAGTTAAGCATTATGACTTTCATCAACCACTGTGGTAACGGTATTGGATTTCCATTATACTATACCTTGTAAGTTTAGCATTGTGGCCCTTCACAAACAACTGTGGTAACGATATTGGAAAATGGTTGTTTTCATGGTATTGGATTTCCAACATACTGAAGCTGAACATGTACATTTTTGTTAATCTTGAATTCTTTGAAAAAGTTGTTTCATTAAAATTAACTCGGAAAATTCATACATATTTTTATTTTTTTAAAAATGAAATTAATGTGGCAACATTTTGTTTGTTTCAAATCCTTGAAACTCATTATATATATATATATATATATATATATATATATATATATATATATATAAACGTATATATATATATATAAACGTATATATATATAAATATATATATATATATATATATACGTATATATATATATATATATATATATATATATATATAAACGTATATATATATATATATATATATATATAAACGTATATATATATATATATATAAACGTATATATATATAAACGTATATATATATATATATATATATAAACGTATATATATATAAACGTATATATATATATATATATATATATATATATATATATATATATATGCTAAAGTTAAAATTGCTAAAAAAAATGGTATTCCGTCATGTTTTGGGGAATTTCGATCCTTCATTAGCTTGACCTGAATTGAGCATGAGTTTGACTTTAATTAATTTAACAAAAAACACGATCCAAAGAATTATTTCTTTAGTTATATTAAAACTTTCTATTTTTTTACGTATATCAAACCACGAATGAAACAAAAAACATTACGATCCAAAGAATTATTTCTTTAGTTATATTAAAACTTTCTATTTTTTTACGCATATCAAATCACGAATGAAACAAAAAAAATTACGATCTAAAGAAGTATTTCTTTAGTTATATTAAAACTTTCTATTTCTTTATGTATATCAACTCACAAATGAAACAAAAGACATTACGATCCAAAGCATTGTATTTCCTTAGTCGAGCAGTGTAAGGCGACGTAATGGTTCCAGTTTTTTTTTCAGATGGAAAGGCAGCAACAAAACAATTGTAGTCTTGTACAGCACACGTCATCATCATCATCATCATCATCGTCGTCGTCGTCGTCGTCGTCGATATCATCGATAATATATCATAGTTCTGGCTTTTGGTAAGTGTCGTTAGTTTATGTTTGTTGTTATAAGTAATTGACAACCAAGTTGTGGTTTTATTTAATATAGAACTTTATTGACATATTTACATAAGAAGAGAGATTGAATGTACGTGTGTAGAGGTCTACGCCATGTTGTCGAATACGAATGTATTAGGCGGTTGACATCAATATTCATACGCCATAATTTACTTGTTACGCGTATGAAAGTAGTTCTATGATAACACTACACCCCCCTTACCAGAAGGAAGAAAAGTAGTACACATTGTTCAGATATTTATTGTTTAAATCTGTTTGGCCTATGGATTTCACGACCATGTCTTGTTATATTTGGTGTGTGTTTCTTAGTGTTTATTTGGTTTGAGATGCTTGTGTTAGGGAGTCCAGATTGAGATTGAGTTTGGTTACTGAAGTGAACATGTTTATGGGTTGCTTTTCCATCTGCTCTGAGATGGACTCTGTTACGTCTTTTTGACGATCCATCTGGCAATTTGAGGATGTACGATCTAGGTTCTGTACATTTGCTGAGAATTGTTGCTGGTTTCCATTTTCCAGTTTGGTTATCCCACATACGTACGTGTTGTCCAGGGACAAGTGCTGGTAAGTCATGGGCTGTTTTGTCATGATAGGTTTTTTGTATATCCTGTCTGTGCTTTAGTTCTTCGTGGATATGGTCACGGTTGGGAAATCTGTGATTCGTGATTTTTGCAATCAGGTTCGATTTCATGATGCGACTGTTTAAGAATTCAGCTGGGCTTGGATGTTTGTGGCTGATAGGCGCTGTTCTTAAACACAGCATTGCAAGGTTAATATCTTTTCTTGCTTGTTTTGCTTTGACTATTGTACTTTTAATGGTTTGAATCTGTCGTTCAATAAAACCATTTGATTTAGGAAACCTTGGAGATGATATGATATGATCGAATTGCCATTTTTGAGCAAATTCTTTAAATGCTTCACTGGGGTACTGTGGTCCGTTATCACTAATAACTCTGGTGGGAATACCATGTTCTGAAAATATCTGCTTCATTGTTGATATGACCATGTTGCTTGTGGCCATGCCATTCTTTTTCCGTATGATTGGGAATTTACTATAATAATCGGCAATTATGAGGTATTCCTGGTTGTTACAGTGGAACAAGTCAGTGCCAACAACTTCCCATGGTCTGCTAGGGATGTCATGTGGTTGTAAAGTTTCCTTTGGTTGTGCTGGGAGGTTTTCCTGGCATATTGAACACTTTTTGATCATGTTCTCAATATCAGTGTTAATTCGCTCCCAGTATACAGTATCTCTAGCTTGCAGACGTGTCTTTTCGATACCTTGATGGCTGTAATGTAGTTGGTCCAGGATAGTTTTCTGCTGGTTTTCAGGGATAATAATCCTTGAGCCTTTCATGATTATGCCATCACTGACAGATAACTCCTCTCTGTATGACCAGTACGACCAAATTGTCGGTGGTACTTCCTTAATTGAGTCTGGCCATCCTGTTGTTATGGTTTCATGTAATTGGTTGAGTATTGGATCAGCCTTTGTTTCCTTTTTTATTTCATTCAGGCATTCGCTCCTGAATCTCACCAAGTCAACTCGAATATCTAAGTCGATCATGTCAGTGTTTTGAGTACTGGGGAGGCGACTTAGTGTATCAGCTACAGTCATTTCTTTGCCTGGTATGTATTCTACTTGTATCTGGTATCCCTGTAATTTGGTCATCATTCGTTGTAACCTAGGAGGTGCACTGGTCAGTGGTTTCGGTAGTATCATGACCAAGTGTTTATGATCGGTGTGTGCCTTGAACTTCCGTCCATATAGGTAGACATGATATCTGTGAACACCAAATACAATTGCTAGAAGTTCCCTTTATATGCATGCATACCGTTGCTCGACGTCTGTTAGAGACTTTGATGCATATGCAATAGGTTTTTATGTTTTGCATTAATGCTGCTCCAAGTCCTTTTAAACTCGCATCAGTTTGCAGTATTGGTACTTCATTCGTGTCGAAGTACGTTAATGTGGAATCTTTGGTGATTATTGTTTTAAGCGTTTCAAAGCATACCTTGTGATGCTCTTCCCAGAGAAAAGGTACGTCTTTCTCCAACGAGCCTCTTAATGTATGTGTCTTGTCAGCCAAATTTGGGATGAATGGTGATAAATATGTGATAAGGCCTAAGATTTCTTGTAGTTCTTTTTTGCATGTTGGATATGGCATGTCTTTTAAGTCTAAGTTTTTCTGGGTCTGGGCTAACACCATTTTCACTATATATCATTCCAAAGAAAGATATATTTTTTGATTTTATTTTGCATTTTGCTGAATTAAACACAAGACCATTTTTGAAGCTACTTGCATGAGCCTGTACAAGATCTTATCATGCTCTTTGCCCGTTTTACTATAGACAACAATGTCGTCTGTAATTCCAATTGCTCCGCCAACTTGTTCGAGTATCTGGTCCATTTTCATTTGAAAAATGTCCTGGGATACACTTAACCCAAATGGTAATCTCTGGAAACAGTATCTTCCAAAAGGGGATTGAAATGTCGTTAGCAGCTGAGATTCCTGATCCAAATGTATGGACCAATAACCAGCTTTGGCATCAAGTTTAGAGAACAGCATGTCACCTGCAAAGTGGTGTATTAGCTCCTCCACTGTAGGGGTTCCATGGTGTGTTCTTTTTAGCGCAATGTTTAGGTGTCTTTGGTCTAGACAGATTCTCAGGCTTCCATCTTTCTTGTGTGAATAAGCTAGGCTGGAAACCCAGTCTGTTGGCTCTGTGACTTTTCTAATGATCTTGTTGCTGACCATTTTGTCTAGTTCCTGTTTTATGTTGTCCTTTAGGGCAATTAGGGTTTTTCTTGGTGGGTCAATGTGAGGGATGTTTTTGCTCGTTGTTAACTTGACATGTCCAGGCATAGAGCCTATTTTGTTGAATTGATCTGGATAGATCTGTACCCAGTCTTCGATTTTGTTGATTGGTTTGACTATATTTGCTCTTTCAACGTGCAGTGAAGAGTGATCATTTTCAGTATTTCCAATGATGGTAGTCCTAGAATTGCTGGCCCATTTACATCTACTATATAGAAGGTGCTTTCGTGCCAATCAGAGGTTTGGTAGTTGCATGGTATACTGATATTGCCATAGCACTTCATCGGTGTTCCATTGTAGGCTATTAATTTTTTGTCCTTACTTTGTTTGTTTTTTAGTTTTTGGAAGCCATCAGTGGTTAATTTCTCAGGAAACATTCTACGGAATGTAAAAATTGGTAATGTATTACCTTGGGCTCCAGTATCGACTTTAATTCGTAGTCTGTGAGTCCCGTTTCGATTAGGTAATTTTATATTTATATAAGCGAAGGCTTCATCTCTCTGTGTTTGAGAGGGTGTGTTAATGGTGGAAAAAGTTAAATTTTCGAATTGTTCATTTAGTTCCTGGCTGTTGTTCCTGGATAATATATCAGTTTGGATGAAGTGGTTTTTCTTGGTCTGGTTCATGTTTAATGGTTTTTGTTTTCAACGGTCTCTGTTTTGCGACCTTGACCTTGATCTTCTGTTATATAAACATACTGTTGCCCAGTGGTTATATTTTCCACACGTTTTGCATTTGGAACCAAATGCTGGGCATGCTTCACATCGACGTTCGTGACTTTTTCCGCAATTAAGGCAGTTGTTTGTCTTTCTATTTTGTTTATATTTTGTAATTGCTTGCATGTCAGTATTGGCGCTATTGTCCTCCTCGTTATTGGTGTTTAACATATCTCTAAGCTGTTTAATATGTGCGTTTGTTGCTTCGTACGTTTTACCAATTCGGATGGTTTCATCCAGTGTTAGCGTATTATCTTTTCGTAGTAGTTCTTTCTGGAATTCGACAATTGGGGTACTCGCAATAATTAGTTCTATAATTCGCTGTTCTTGTTCAGTGTCGGTTAGTGAGCATTTTAACGTAAGTTGACGACATCTATTGACGAAGTCGTCTAATGTCTCATTTTGTTTTTGTTTATAAGACATTAGTTTTAGTCTGTTAATTCTAAAGTTTTCTGTAGGTTCTAAATACTCCAAGAATTCATTAAAAATGTTGTCGGGAGATCGTTTTTCTCATCTGTTAATTTTCAAGTGTTAAATTTTTGAGACCTTGATTACCGGTCTTTATCAGTATGTAATTCACTTGTTGGTCGGTTTTTATTTTGTTTATAGCAAAATAAAGTTCTAGCTTCTGTTTAAAAAGTTTAAATGTATCTGCTGGATTTGGTATTTCCCAGTCCATAAACGGAATAATGTCATTATTGGTAGACATTATTATTAACGGCTATGTATTCTTTCGATAAACAGAAAATTCAATATGTCTGCCAGTGTGCGAAAATCCATACGTGTTTACGGGGACATATACGATAACAACAGTTGACGAAAAAAATTCAAAATATCTGCTATTGTGCAAGAATTCACACGTGTTTATAGCATGTACGAGAATGACAGCAAAATTTTATAAAATGCACAGATGGGTAAATTAATAAAAATTTGTTTACATGCCTTGTTTTGTTTTTTGTAAACGTATTTTTTCCTCTCGTGTCTGTTGCCGAAGTTTTGTCTTTTGTGAAAGAAATGTTTTTCCTTTCTGGTCTGTTGCCGAATTTTTTTATTTTTTTCGTTTTCTGTTGTCGGTTGCGACTAGTCAATCCAACTGAGTGAGTTTTTTTTTGTTGTTTTAACTGTTATAAATGTTCAGTATCCATTCCGCTGCCACCATGTCGTTAGTTTATGTTTGTTGTTATAAGTAATTGACAACAAAGTTGTGGTTTTATTTAATATAGAACTTTATTGACATTATCACATAAGAAGAGAGATTGAATGCACGTGTGTAGAGGTCTACGCCATGTTGTCGAATACGTATGTATTAGGCGGTAGGTGTGTCAGAAATTTCGTGAAAATAGTGAATAATTCCACCCCATCTTTCCAAGCTTATAACTCCTCGAAAAATGTAATTCAAGCCCTTTTTTTTTTCAATTAAAGGAGCAAGGACCAAGGTTTCATTAAAAAAATACAAAAAAAAACAACGTGTTTTTTTTTTAGGTTTTAAACTTCGGACTTTACAGGTAAATTTCTAAAAAACAGTGCTTTTTTGTTTTAAATTTGAATATATTATTTATTGACCTTTTTTCTCCAATCTGTGATATATAAGACTTTGGTACATAAATTAATTATTTACTTTTTAATAGACATTTCAAAATGGGAGGCGTGAATTATTCGACCCCCTGTCTTTCCAAGCTTATAACTCCTCGAAAAATGTAATTCCAGCCCTAATTTTTTTTCAATTAAAGGAGCAAGGACCAAGGTTCCATTTAAAAAAAAGACAAATCAAATAACGTGGTTTAAAAAAAAGGTTTTAAACTTCAAACTTTATAAGTAAAATTCTAAAAAACACTACGTTTTTTGTTTTAAATTTGAATATATTATTTATTGACCTTTTCTCTTCAATTTGTGAGTAAATTAATTATTTACTTTTCGGTGAGTAAATTAATTATTTACTTTTTAATAGAAACTTGAAAAGGGGGGCATGAATGAAAAAAAAAAGTTTGTCTAAAATATTATATTCCATTTATTGGAAAGAACATAAAATTTCCCATTGACCCTGAAAATATCGTAAAAATAGAATCAATAGAAAAATTTTGATAGATTTTTAAAGTTTAAAATTTGAAAAAATATTGAGTTCGGAAAATTCATTACTGTTTTTAAAAAAAATTATTTCTATTACTTATAAACCAACTTTAATAGTTTATTTTGGAAGTATAATCCATAAAGAAAATAAATAACCCACTTTTAACAGAGAAATTACGAGATTTTTATATTTTATTCGCAGTTTCGTGTTAGGGGTGTCAAAAATTCCTACAACATTTCTGATACACCTTATTAGGCGGTTGACATCAATATTCATACGCCATGATTTACTTGTTATGCGTATGAAAGTAGTTCTATGATAACAGCACAGTAAGATGTGGGCCTGTGCAAAATGGGGGAAAAATAAGAGGACATAGTTTTGAAAGCTGGTTTATCATAATTATTTTGCAACTTTCCGACGACTTTTTGATTTTATTTTAAAGATTAACGACTAAAGCTAATTGCAAAAAGAAAAAAAATATATTGTTACTCGTGTAAAAAATTATAATAAAAAAAATGTTTTCACGGCAACACGGCAAGCAAACAAATTCAGCTAAAATTCAAATTTAAATAAATTCATTGTAAAAATCTTTTGAAAGATAAATATGAGTTTTTGGGTCTGTTTCAAAGGTAATTGTAAAGTAAAATCCTAAGATATTAAATCAAATAAAAAGCACTTCTTTGTACAAAAAAAACAAAAAAAACGGCTTTATTAGACCCCATTCCCACCCTGATTCTAGCTTCGTTTATGTGTAAACAGAATGAAGTCATGTAAGTGATGATTCTAAGAAAGTCCAAAATGTCAGAAAGTCAGAAGTCTGACTGAAAATGACTTCAGGTAGTTTGGAGGGAGGGAGGGAGGGCTGTATTTTTTAAGCATCCATATATTCCTATCGTGAAAGTTTGTATAATTTTTGTCATTTTTTATTTACTTTTTTTCCTGTGTTATTCATGTGATTACGTTTGTTTTATGTTAAATTTTTAGCCCATTTGACAATTTTGGCGTTATTTTTACGAGAGATTAAAATTTATAAGGTAAAACTGCCCTCATCGCCAATCATGCGAGGGTTAGAGGAGAAGCTATTTGTTCATTTAAAGTAAATATCAGTCACTTAAAAATACAACTTTTTACCAAACAAACAATAAACATAACATTTATTTTAATTTATTTTTCATGTAAAAATGTAAACACACTTCTGCAAATAGTTTCATTTTCTTTCTTTTTTTACAAACAATACCGAACTTACAGACCCCCCCCCAAAAAAAAACAATAGAAAGACAATAGTTCGCAAAACTATGCATATAATGAAGAATCATCTTAAAGCCCCCCCTCAAGAAATGGACAAATATAATGTAGTGAAAAAATAATACACTTCAAGCAAGTAATTAAATGTTTCGATGTGATTAAGAGTCCAGGTGATGGAATCACATGTGATTAAATATCTAGTGATTAATAGTCCTGTGATGAAATGGATGATGAAACGACCGTGCACCGAATTTTATTCTTTTGATTATTTTCGATCGTATTGACTCATGCGCAAAAAAAGAGAGATTAAAACGGAACGAATTTAAATTTCCCTTCCATTTTCAAAACAACCCTAAAACAGAACGCTCTCTACAAGTTTTACCCCAAATAAGAATTAATTAATGAATTGCAAACATTGAAAAATATACTGTAAACTTGATAGGAAAACAATTCGGCATACTTAATGAACGGGCATTTTTACACGAGGAACGAAATAATGATTACACCGTGTTACGATGACCTAAATTCATTGTTCTTTAGCAACTGATTTTCTGTTTTAAATATTTCATATTTAAATTGTGGTTTTCACCTTTTAATTTTGATTCTTTTATACTTTTATATATTTTATTTCTTAATGAATTGGACACACTAACTACTAACAAACAAAACAGTTTTTCTGTTTTGAACGCAAAAGAAAGAAACGAATTCATCCTGATCTCTCCCCCCCCCCACCCCGTACTGAATCCCTGGAATGAAAGGTAAGCTTCTTTGTTTATTACACTTAAAAATATCATTCAACAACCTGAAAAATAATCTTGAATATTGAATAAAGTTTATTTTTATTGAAATCCAATAAATAAATAAAAACTATTATTTCTGGCATGCTTTATAACAGACATGAATATAACGTATGGCTCTCTGAAAAAAAAAAACACATACTTCAAATACATTATTCAATCTAACATTTAGATTTCTGTTAAAAATGTACGAAATTTTGTTTAAAAAAGTGATTAATGAGAAAGTAATAATGTTTATCATAAACAAAATAATTTAATTCGTAGTTAGTCGAATTGTTAGACAACTGAGCACAAAAATTGTTTTTTTCGATATTTAATTGTTTGAACATTTTTGTTGTTGTCGATACTTATCTGTTATATCGCTAGATTATTTTGTTTGCGATTAGATTGGGAATGACTTAATAAAGTTTACATAATATGAGCTCCGATTTGTCATCATTAATTAGCAGAAACTAAATGTAGAAAAAAAATGCTGGTAGTTTACCCCTAAAAAAATAAAAATCAATTTTTTTATATTATTATTTTAAAACAGCTTCAAAAATATCCGAAAACAAAAATAAAAATAAAGATAAAAACACATTTAAGATTTTAGAGTTAGAAATCAATGTCTTATATAAATTTAACGTAAATGAGCACTCACTACAATTCCATATTTATTGTTATATATTTACAGAGCTTATAGTTAGGATATCTGAAGTAAAACATGCTTGCCTAAATCCATATTGTCTGTCGAAAAAGAGATTAGCACTCCTGATGTAAATAACTAGTGCTTGCATAATTAAAGACTTAAAGATTTTGGCAAAAAGAGGGAGGAGGCTAATGGGGTGATACTTTATTTCGGTTCTCTCTGTAAAACCATTCAAAACTGGTACCAGAGAAACAATTTTACACAAGCCCAGAAAGCAAAATTCAGCAAATCATTTGTTGAAAAGTTTGGAGAGCACTCAATCCAGCATTTTAAAGGGATACGATTTGTATAATAATAATAATACTAATAATAAACGGAACATTTTTAATAGTATATCATGTGATTATTCAAGCGTTGTATAATAATAATAATAATAATAATAATAATAATAATAATAATAATAATAATAATAATAAACCATAATAAACGGAACATTTTTAATAGTATATCATGTGATTTTAATTGTATATCCTGTAATTATTCTAGTTTTGTATAATAATAATAACAATATTAATAATAATAAACGGAACATTTTTAATAGTATATCATGTCATTTAATTGTATATCATGTAATTATTCAATAATAATAATAATAATAATAATAATAATAAATCCTAATAAAAGGAACATTTTTAATAGTATATCATGTCATTTTAATTGTATATCATGTAATTATTCTAGTTTTGTATAATAATAATAATAATAATAATAATAATAATAATAATAATAATAATAACATTAATAATAATAATAATAAACGGAACATTTTTAATAGTATATAATGTTATTTTAATTGTATATCATGTAATTATTCTAGTTTTCTATAATAATAATAATAATAATAATAATAATAATAATAATAATAATAATAATAATAATAATAAACGGAACATTTTTAATAGTATATCATGTCATTTTAATTGTATATTATGTAATTATTCAAGCTTTGTATAATAATAATAATAATAATAATAATAATAATAATAATAATAATAACATTAATAATAATAATAAACGGAACATTTTAATAGTATATCATGTTATTATCATTGTATATCATGTAATTATTCAAGCTTTGTATAATAATAATAATAATAATAATAATAAATCCTAATAAATGGAACATTTTTAATAGTATATTATGTCATTTTAATTGTAAGTCATGTAATTATTCAAGCTTTGTATAATAATAATAATGATGATAATAATAATAATAATAATAATAATAATAATAATAATAAATCCTAATAAACGGAACATTTTTAATAGTATATCATGTCATTTGAATTGTATATCATGTAATTATTCTAGTTTTGTATATAATAGTGCAGCACGGATTGGATATCGATCAGACATCTTCGAAGTGTCTAGGTTTATTATGATATCCCGAACATGTGACCAAGTGTTTTTCAAATTATCGAGTGTGCTTCTGTCCACAAAGAAAAGTTTAGGAGGGAGTGATAAAGTGGAATTAGATGCCAACTACAGAGCAAACAGGTTAACCTAATTTGTTTCTTCTTTTATCTGCAACGATTTCACGCTTACAAGTATTTCTAGTTTCTATACACTTTTTACTATTTGTACTGAACTTATGTCAGATAAGTCTGTGATATGCATGCTGCTTTTGAGCAATGACAGCTAAAAAATTAGAAGCCAACCATTTAGGAGAGTAGCGTTTACTATAGAACTTTAATTGCTGTTTTGACCCATTCAGTGGCCTCTTTTTGCACACTGTTCATACAGAACAGAAAGAATACTCCTCCATTAAGCATCTTACTCAGCCTTCTTGAAGTACCTTGTCGTTTAAAGCAATGGTAATTAAACTTGGGGTCGAAATGATTTTTAACAATACAATAGCGCAATAAGCATTACCGAGTGATAAGCATTACTGAGTGATAAGCATTACCGAGTGATAAGCATTACCGAGTGATAAACATTACCGGGTGATAAGCATTACTGAGTGATAAACATTACCAAGTGATAAACATTACCGAGTGATAAGCATTACAGTGTGATAAACATTACCAAGTGATAAGCATTACAGAGTGATAAACATTACCGAGTGATAAACATTACCAAGTGATAAGCATTACCAAGTGATAAACATTACCAAGTGATAAGCATTACAGTGTGATAAACATTACCAAGTGATAAGCATTACAGAGTGATAAACATTACCGAGTGATAAGCATTACCGAGTGATAAACATTATCGAGTGATAAACATTACCAAGTGATAAACATTACTGAGTGATAAACATTACCAAGTGATAAGCATTACCGAGTGACAAACATTACTGAGTGATAAGCTGTGAACATTCGTTCACATTCAAGACATTGTTTTTACTCTTTTTCACAACAAACAATATATGAAATGGACGTAAAGAACTATTATTTGGGAAAAAGCATTAAACTGGGATGGGTGGGTAAAAATCTAGCAGACCAAGGCAAATAACTATTACATTAGAAATATTCCCTGTATGTATTAATTAGGTGAAATTTTTCTGCTTACGTACATCATAACACACTGCAGCAAAATACTTGTAAAATAGGCATAAGGATACAATATATTACGTATATTCTGTATGAACATTTGTTAATATTCAAGACGTTTTCTTTTACCACAAACAAAAGGGACTACTATTTGGGATCATACACACCAGGAGCGTATCTGGATGTCTTTTCACATTACATTTAAACTACTTCATTTCAGTAGAGTCAGGAAAGCAGGAAATAGGGATATTTCAAAGTCTGGCAGGCCAAGGAAGATAACAATTAGAGTAGAAAGATTTCTTGTACCAAGTGAATAGTGAATAGGTGAGATTTTTCTGCTTATGTCAAAGGGGGAAAATTGCTGCAAGTACATCATAAAACATTATTATTGAATGTTTTAGCTTTGAACGCAGAGATCAGGAAGAATATCACTCATAAATATAAAATATAAAGATTCGGGATTTTTTATATAGAGATTTCACTATTCAAAATACGTTTATGCTTTTACCAATATTTCAAAAATGTTAATTGACAAGAAAAAAATTATATTTACAATATCAAAACTGTTTAATTCATCGGAAAATTTAAAACAATCACTTAAGGAAACTTGTATGTGGCATTGGTCACACATGTCTGAACTGAAGTTTAAATGTTTTATCTCCATATGAGATTTCATATTTGAGGATCTGTTATTTCTATATGATCTGCTATTTCTGAATTCTGTTAAAGTTGTTCACACTGATTGTCATAAGTGTGGGGGGTTCTATCGAGATAGGACTTTATCAGCATGGTTGTTCCTCTGTTGTGAGTATTTCGTGATGACGTTCTGCAAAACTGTTTAAAAATCTGAATGTAGTCTCGCATGAGATTGCGATATCCCCCCATGAAAATAGTTAAAGATAAAAAATACATTTTTTGCCCATGTGTATTTGAGGTAAACAGATATTTCTTATCACAAAATTTTAGATGGAATAATAGCATTAAAAAATTGAGTAATATATATATCAGAAAAAACATCAAACAAGGAAAACATACAAAAATGATATAATTTTACAACAAAATTAGTGATATTTGAAGCACTGAATAAACTTCTAAGAAAATGTCGATATTTTTGGTAATTGCATATTCATATAGCAAGTATATGTTTTTGTTGTAGAAGGCAGAAACAATTGTATGCAAAAAAGAAAAATGACTGGCCTCGTATAAGACAGAGGTCTCTTGTTGCCTTACGATGTCTTTGAAGATGTACACAGTAAATTTATTGTATCTTAATTTTGTATACCTAAATTGAAAAAAAGTAGTATCTTATTTTTTTAATATCGAAAACCAGTGTTTTTTACTTTTCAGGTTTTAAACCTGAAATAATATATATATTTATTTCTGTGTGTGTGTGTGTCAGAGTTTTCTCTTTTCCAATCACTATAAAATAATCAGATAATAGTTACAGCAATAAACAAACAGAATACAAATATGTGAATGTGTCAGAGTTTTCTCTTTTCCAATCACTATAAAATAATCAGATAATAGTTACATGTATATATATGTATATATGTAAATATATATATATGTATATATATATATATGTATATATATATAAATATATATATATGTATATGTATATATATGTATATATGTATATATATATGTATATATATATAAATATATATATGTATATATATGTATATATATAAATATATATATGTATATATGTATATATATAAATATATATATGGATATATGTATATATATAAATATATATATGTATATATATATAAATATATATGTATATATATATATATATATATGTATATATATATATATATATATATATATATATATATATGTATATATATATATATATATGTATATATATATATATATATATATATATATATGTATATATATATATATATATATATGTATATATATATATATATATGTATATATATATATATATATATATATATATATATATATATATACCATATAGTGTTTCAGACTGAAAAGAAAAATGACTGGCCTCGTATAAGACAGAGGTCTGTTGTGTCCTGGCGATGTCCATTTATTTATCTTAATTTTGTATACCTAAATGGAAGAAAGTAGTATCTTATTTTTTTTAATATCGACAACCAGATTTTTTTTTTACTTTTCAGGTGTTAAACCTGAAATGATATATTTATTTCTGTGTGTGTGTCAGTGTTTTCTCTTTTCCACCCAATATAAAATTATCAAATAATAGGTATAACAATAAACAAACAGAATACAAATATTTGAATGCAAATACTAAAGATATTGACTTTCATTTATTTTTTATTTGCAGATGTCCGTGTTTGAAAGCAATTATGGAATGTTTCATTGATCGTCGTTTTAAAAAGAATTTATTAAATCTATTGCTGTATAAACAAGGCAACATCGACATCAGTGAAAATATATTTTGCAGGATATTACCATGTTACAAATCCTCTGAAATAGGTGCAGAAATGCGAACATCTTGAAGATAAATTATTAAGAAATATGTGTCTAATGTTGAAATACATCAATACGTATGAATCGCAAATTGCAAAAAATTATGTGGCCTTGAAATATAGGAAACCATAGAACCAAATATCTCTTATGAAAGTAGCACTAAATAACTGTAATATCTAGTCAAGTAGCTTGTGTGGAAAGCAAATTTGGTGAGCCATACCAGAACGCATACGGGGGAAAAGCCACAATCTTGTGTGGTGTGGGGATAATCTATTTCTAAAAAATTCCATCAAGTTACAAATATGAAAACTCACACTGGGGGAAAGCCACATTCATGTGAAGTGTGCGAATATTCTTTTTCACGAAAAGCACTGTTAGTGGCACATATGCGAACTCACACTGGGGAAAAGCCATATTCTTGCGAAGTTTGTGGAAATTCTTTTTCTCAAAAATCACATTTAGTGTTACACATCAGAACTCACACCGGGGAAAAGCCATATTCTTGTGAAGTGTGTGCATATCCTTTTTCTACAAAATCAGATTTAATGAGACATATTAGAACTCACACTGGTGAAAAGCCACATTCGTGTGACGTGTGCGGATATTCTTGTTCTGAAAAATCAACATTAGTACGACACATGAGAACTCACACTGGAGAAAAGCCATATTCTTGTGAGGTATGTGAATATTCTTTTTCTAAAAAATCAAATTTAGTGAGACATATTAAAACTCACACGGGTGAAAAACCACATTCATGTCAAGTGTGTGGATATTCCTGTTCTGAAAAGTCAAATTTACTGAAACACATGAGAACTCACACAAAAAGTACATAGCAAGCATACCCGGTGAACCAAGTGCAAGTGAAATACAAACGATTGCACTGAAAGGGACGGCTAGAATCCTGAAAAGATCTCTTGGTTGGACTCACTAAATTAGGGGTAAATGTCAGACATCTGGTTGGATGTCCCATCCCCTAGAAGAAAAAGTTTAAGAAAAATGAAAAAAAAGGGAAAAACCATATTTATGTGAAGTATGTGGATATTCGAGTTCTGAAAAAAATCAAATTTAGTGGTACACATGAGAATGCACACAAAATATCAGGACCTAAGATGACAAAATATCAGGACCTAAGATGACCAAATATCAGGACCTAAGATGACCAAATATCAGGACCTAAGATGACCAAATATCAGGACCTAAGATGACAAAATATCAGGACCTAAGATGACAAAATATCAGGACCTAAGATGACCAAATATCAGGACCTAAGATGACCAAATATCAGGACCTAAGATGACCAAATATCAGGACCAAAGATGACAAAATATCAGGACCTAAAAATGATCTAAAAACGACGAAAGAAATAAATATTATACCGGTTGTGATAGGAGCATCTGGCTTAATGAAAAAGAATCTTCATAAACAAATATATGCAATCACTGGAAGACCAAGCTGTAACGAAATACAAATAGCAGCCATAAAGGGAACATCGTCTATTCTTAAAAGAGCCCTTGAATATAAATTTAAATCATAACAGAATCGTGTTAGCTTCAGAAGGGAGCTCCTTGATCTCTTAAAACTTACTGAAGTGAAATAAATATAAAAGGAAAGATGACCGTGTTTAATGACAATGACAACGTCTACAGGCGAGCAGATATATAAAAGACAAAGCCATCAAACCTGCAAAAACTGCACTCATTATTGATGTCGCTGTCCCAAATGATTAAGGCCTTAATAGAACTGAACTAGAAAAGATGAGCAAGTATCAAGACCTCAAGAATGACTTAAAGATGACACGGTCTCTGAAAGAGATAGACATTATACCAGTTGTGATAGGTGTACCTGGCTTAGTGAAAAAGCATCTTGTGAAATACCTGGGAACAATCCCTGGAAGACCAAGCTGTAACGAAATACAGATTGCAGCCATAAAGGAAACAACATCTATTGTAAAAGACTAGCTTAATAAAAAAACAACATCTATTGTAAAAGACTAGCTTAATAAAAAAGAACCTTCAGAAATACTTAGAAGCAATTGCTGGAAAGCCATAACGAGAACAACATCTATTCTAAAACATCCTCAGATATAAAAAAAATATTAAGTAAAATAAATAAAAAAGCCAAATTCTTGTGACGTGTTTATATATTTGTGTTTTAAAAAGTTAAATGAAAGAAATAAACCTTATATTTCTTGTGAGTATCTTTTATTTCTTGTAAATTTAAAGTGAATTGAATCCAGCGTTTACTCAAAGAGGAAGCCCCTTGATTTCTTTCTTCTGAAGTAAAAAAAATATTAAAAATCAGATTTAATGTTACATAATAGAACTCAGATTGGTTAAATTAAAATTTAAAAGGACAAGCCACATTCTTGTGAAGTCTGTGAATATTGTTTTGAAAAATCAAAATTAGTGATACACATGAGAGAAAATTGCTGCAAGTACATCATAAAACATTATTATTGAATGTTTTAGCTTTGAACGCAGAGATCAGGAAGAACACCACTCATAAATATAAAATATAAAGATTCGGGGTTTTTTATATAGAGATTTCACTATTCAAAATACGTTTATGCTTTTACCAATATTTCAAAAATGTTAATTGACAAGAAAAAAATTATATTTACAATATCAAAACTGTTTAATTCATCGGAAAATTTAAAACAATCACTTAAGGAAATTTTTATGTTGCATTGGTCACACATGTCTGAACTGAAGTTTAAATGTTTTATCTCCATATGAGATTTCATATTTGAGGATCTGTTATTTCTATATGATCTGCTATTTCTGAATTCTGTTAAAGTTGTTCACACTGATTGTCATAAGTGTGGGGGATTCTATCGAGATTGGACTTTATCAGCATGGTTGTTCCTCTGTTGTGAGTATTTCGTGATGATGTTCTGCAAAACTGTTTAAAAATCTGAATGTAGCCTCGCATGAGATTGCGATATTCCCCCATGAGAATAGTTAAAGATAAAAAATACATTTTTTGCCCATGTGTATTTGAGGTAAACAGATATTTCTTATCACAAAATTTTAGATGGAATAATAGCATTAAAAAATTGAGTAATATATATATATATCAGAAAAAACATCAAACAAGGAAAAACATACAAAAATGATATAATTTTACAACAAAATTAGTGATATTTGAAGCACTGAATAAACTTCTAAGAAAATGTCGATATTTTTGGTAATTGCATATTCATATAGCAAGTATATGTTTTTGTTGTAGAAGGCAGAAACAATTGTATGCAAAAAGAAAAATGACTGGCCTCGTATAAGACAGAGGTCTGTTGTTGCCTGACGATGTCTTTGAAGATGTACACAGTAAATTTATTGTATCTTAATTTTGTATACCTAAATTGAAAAAAAGTAGTATCTTATTTTTTTAATATCGAAAACCAGTGTTTTTTACTTTTCAGGTTTTAAACCTGAAATAATATATATATTTATTTCTGTGTGTGTGTGTCAGAGTTTTCTCTTTTCCAATCACTATAAAATAATCAGATAATCGTTACAGCAATAAACAAACAGAATACAAATATTTGAATGCAAATACTAAAGATATTGACTTTCATTTATTTTTTATTTGCATTTATGTCCGTGTTTGAAAGCAATTATGGAATGTTTCATTGATCGTCATTTTAAAAAGAATTTATTAAATCTATTGCTGTATAAACAAGGCAACATCGACATCAGTGAAAATATATTTTGCTGGATATTACCATGTTACAAATCCTCTGAAATAGGTGCAGAAATGCGAACATCTTGAAGATAAATTATTAAGAAATATGTGTCTAATGTTGAAATACATCAATACGTATGAATCGCAAATTGCAAAAAAATTATGTGGCCTTGAAATATAGGAAACCATAGAACCAAATATCTCTTATGAAAGTAGCACTAAATAACTGTAATATCAAGTCAAGTAGCTTGTGTGGAAAGCAAAGTTGGTGAGCCATACCAGAACGCATACGGGGGAAAAGCCACAATCTTGTGTGGTGTGGGGATAATCTATTTCTAAAAAATTCCATCAAGTTACAAATATGAAAACTCACACTGGGGGAAAGCCACATTCATGTAAAGTGTGCGAATATGCTTTTTCACGAAAAGCACTGTTAGTGGCACATATGCGAACTCACACTGGGGAAAAGCCATATTCTTGCGAAGTTTGTGGAAATTCTTTTTCTCAAAAATCACATTTAGTGTTACACATCAGAACTCACACCGGGGAAAAGCCATATTCTTGTGAAGTGTGTGCATATCCTTTTTCTACAAAATCAGAATTAGTGAGACATATTAGAACTCACACTGGTGAAAAGCCACATTCGTGTGACGTATGCGGATATTCTTGTTCTGAAAAATCAACATTAGTACGACACATGAGAACTCACACTGGAGAAAAGCCATATTCTTGTGACGTATGTGAATATTCTTGTTCTAAAAAATCAAATTTAGTGAGACATATTAGAACTCACACGGGTGAAAAACCACATTCATGTCAAGTGTGTGGATATTCCTGTTCTGAAAAGTCAAATTTACTGAAACACATGAGAACTCACACAAAAAGTACATAGCCAGCATACCCGGTGAACCAAGTGCAAGTGAAATACAAACGATTGCACTGAAAGGGACGGCTAGAATCCTGAAAAGATCTCTTGGTTGGACTCACTAAAATAGGGGTAAATGTCAGACATCTGGTTGGATGTCCCATCCCCTAGAAGAAAAAGTTTAAGAAAAATGAAAAAAAAAAGGAAAAACCATATTTATGTGAAGTATGTGGATATTCGAGTTCTGAAAAAATAAAATTTAGTGGTACACATGAGAATGCACACAAAATATCAGGACCTAAGATGACAAAATATCAGGACCTAAGATGACAAAATATCAGGACCTAAGATGACAAAATATCAGGACCTAAGATGACAAAATATCAGGACCTAAGATGACAAAATATCAGGACCTAAGATGACAAAATATCAGGACCTAAGATGACAAAATATCAGGACCTAAGATGACAAAATATCAGGACCTAAGATGACCAAATATCAGGACCTAAGATGACCAAATATCAGGACCTAAGATGACCAAATATCAGGACCTAAGATGACAAAATATCAGGACCTAAGATGACAAAATATCAGGACCTAAGATGACAAAATATCAGGACCTAAGATGACCAAATATCAGGACCTAAGATGACCAAATATCAGGACCTAAGATGACCAAATATCAGGACCTAAGATGACAAAATATCAGGACCTAAGATGACCAAATATCAGGACCTAAGATGACAAAATATCAGGACCTAAGATGACAAAATATCAGGACCTAAGATGACCAAATATCAGGACCTAAGATTACCAAATATCAGGACCTAAGATGACCAAATATCAGGACCTAAGATGACAAAATATCAGGACCTAAGATGACAAAATATCAGGACCTAAAAATTATCTAAAAACGACGAAAGAAATAAATATTATACCGGTTGTGATAGGAGCATCTGGCTTAATGAAAAAGAATCTTCATAAACAAATATATGCAATCACTGGAAGACCAAGCTGTAACGAAATACAAATAGCAGCCATAAAGGGAACATCGTCTATTCTTAAAAGAGCCCTTGAATATAAATTTAAATCATAACAGAATCGTGTTAGCTTCAGAAGGGAGCTCCTTGCTCTCTTAAAACTTACTGAAGTGAAATAAATATAAAAGGAAAGATGACCGTGTTTAATGACAATGACAACGTCTACAGGCGGGCAGATATATAAAAGACAAAGCCATCAAACCTGCAAAAACTGCGCTCATTATTGATGTCGCTGTCCCAAATGATTAAGGCCTTAATAGAACTGAACTAGAAAAGATGAGCAAGTATCAAGACCTCAAGAATGACTTAAAGATGACACGGTCTCTGAAAGAAATAGACATTATACCAGTTGTGATAGGTGTACCTGGCTTAGTGAAAAAGCATCTTGGGAAATACCTGGGAACAATCCCTGGAAGACCAAGCTGTAACGAAATACAGATTGCAGCCATAAAGGAAACAACATCTATTGTAAAAGACTAGCTTAATAAAAAAACAACATCTATTGTAAAAGACTAGCTTAATAAAAAAGAACCTTCAGAAATACGTAGAAGCAATTGCTGGAAAGCCATAACGAGAACAACATCTATTCTAAAACATCCTCAGATATAAAAAAATATTAAGTAAAATAAATAAAAAAGCCAAATTCTTGTGACATGTTTATATATTTGTGTTCTAAAAAGTTAAATGAAAGAAATAAACCTTATATTGCTTGTGAGTATCTTTTATTTCTTGTAAATTTAAAGTGAATTGAATCCAGCGTTTACTCAAGGAGGAAGCCCCTTGATTTCTTTCTTCTGAAGTAAAAAAATATTCAAAATCAGATTTAATGTTACATAATAGAACTCAGATTGGTTAAATTAAAATTTAAAAGGACAAGCCACATTCTTGTGAAGTCTGTGAATATTGTTTTGAAAAATCAAAATTAGTGATACACAGGAGAGAACTTGAATGTCTACTAGACACTGTCCTCACGTGTCTAACGCATCACTCATCTAAATTCTCCACATGGCAAAACCAAATCAGCGAGAATTAATATTTACCTTTCTTGTTTCATTTTGTTTTTATATTAACGTCCGAATCTCACTGGATTGACAATACTGAACTAATATAACGGATTTCAATACCGTTTTAAAAAGACAAAGAAGAAATATTTTATATCTTAAAAAAACATTCTGCCTCAGTCAGAGAAAGATTTCTCTCTCCTGCTTTTCATTAAACATATAGATAGAGTCCAAGCAAGCATACAAACAATTACAAATGAACTTGATGCCAAAATATCTCCAGAACATTGTACATCATTACGAACTTTGAACGATTTATTCAGTATCACTTTCTTAACTCGTGTGAATCAACGCAAATATAAAAATACGTCAACAAATAACATCATTTATGATTTCTTTTTATTGGTAAATAAAAGCCATATATTGAACTTTTAAAATTGTCTTCGCCTTTTTTTTCTTTTTTGTTAGGGGTTGTTAAACATGTACCTATGCTCACATCACGACTGTGATACCAGGCATCGGTGAATGTCAACCCCTACTATTTTAACAAATTAAATGTTCAATTTGGATTTTTGTTTGAAAATTTTGGTTCACTTATCAATTTGACCTTTTTTTTTTACTTTTTCTGTAAGATTTGGCTTCAAATATTTTGGCAGATTTGACGTTTAGTTGTACAAATAGCCTCTAGGTGGCCGTGCTCGAAGTCTATTATCACAAAAAGGGACACATTGTGTCGACACCGATATATAGCGATTAATGTGAACAACCACGTTTTTAACAAAAGAATATAAAATAAAATAATAAAAGATTAAGTTTAAAAATGATTAAATATGTTTTATTTTATAATTTAAATTTTTATTTTATCATTCAAAAATTGAACAATACAAATAATACGTTGGTTAACAAATAATAAAAAAAGAAATAATGAAAAATAAAGTTTGAAAATTATTTAATGTGTTTTATTTTATAATTTAAAATTTTTATTAGAAAAATCAATTTAATTTTTTTTAAACAATAAACATGTAAAAATATTTTTTAAAATATTATAGGATGTGCATTATTATCTAAAAATATGCAAATTTATTTTCTTTTGGAGGGAGGGGACTCGTTTTAAAACTATATCTACCTTAGTATTTTCTTTAATTTTCTAATTTTGAGCAATTATCCTCCTATGATGTAATCCAGCAGTGTCAGAAATTTCGTGAAAATAGTGAATAATTCCACCCCATCTTTCGAAGCTTATAACTCCTCGAAAAATGTTATTCAAGCCCTATTTTTTTTTTTCAGTTAAAGGAGCAAGGACCAAGGTTTTATTAAAAAAAAAAAAACAATGTGTTTTTTTTTTTTTTTTAAGGTTTTAAACTTCGGACTTTACAGGTAAATTTCTAAAAAACGGATTTTTTTTTGTTTTAAATTTGAATATATTATTTATTGACCTTTTCTCTTCAATTTGTGATATATAAAACTATTCAACATAAATTAATTATTTACTTTTTAAGAGAAACTTGAAAATGGGTGACACTTGGGGGGGCGTGAATTTAAAAAAAAAAACGTTTGTCTAAAATATTATATTCGGTTTATTGAAAAGAGCATAAAATTTCACATTGACCCTGAAAATATCGTAAAAATAGAATCAATAGAAAAATTTTGATAGATTTTTAAAGTTTAAAAATTGAAAAGTATTGAGTTCGGAAAATTCATTACTGTTTTAAAAAATATATATTTCTATTACTTTTAAAACAACTGTAATAGTTTATTTTGGAAGTATAATCCATAAAGAAAATAAATAACCCACTTTTAACAGAGAGATTACGAGATTTTTATATTTTATTCGCAGTTTCGTGTTAGGGGTGTCAAAAATTCCTACAAAAATTCTGATACTGCTTAAAGTAACACTCGACAGTACTTAATTTTTTTTTAACTAACTAAACTGTTTAAAATAAGTTGAAAGACCAAAAACTGTAAAAGCTAGGTAGAAAACGAAAACTTCGAAAAAATAATTTAATTTTTTTAAAACAAAAGTAAACAAGTAAACATATTTTTTTAAAAATATTATGGGATATGTATTCTCTTTTAAAGACAATATCTTCTTCAAGAACGGTCATAAAATGTGTTTTCAATCGATGTTTATTCAATAAGGGGCCAGTTTTCCTACCTGGCAAAAGAGGACGAGTTTCCGGGGTGGAGTTTTCCTAATTTTTTTTTTTATTTAATAATTTAAAATTTTTATTTTATCATTTCAAACAATGATCAATACAAATAATACGTTGGTTAATAAATAAATAAAAAAAAAGAATGAAAAATAAAGTTTTAAAATTATTAAATATATTTTATTTTATAATTTATAATTTTTGTATCATTCAAAACAGTGAACAATACCAATAATACGTTGGTTAACAAATATTAAAAAAAGAAATAATGAAAATTAAAGTTTTAAAATGATTAAGTGTGTTATATTTCATAATTTAACATTTTTATTTTATCATTTCAAACATTGGATGATACAAACATTACGTTGTTTAACAAATAAAAACGAAATAAGGAAAGATAAAGTTTTAAAATTATTTAACGTGTTTTATTTTATAATTTAACGTTTTTATTTTATCATTAAAAATTATAATATTGAACGATGCAAATAATACGTTGATTAACAAATAAATAACAAAAAAAAAGAAATAATCAAAGATAAAGTTTAAAACTTCATCTTTCATTTTTTTTATTATTTTTATTTTTAAATAACGTGATTAATTTAAATTAAATTTTAATCATAGGATTACATTTTAAATAATCACGTAAATATAAACAAACGTTTGTTTGCATTAATCGTTATATACCGGTGCCGACCCAACGTGTCCCTTTTTGTGATAATAAGCTGCCAATATTTTTATGGTCTAGCAACCCTGATGACGACACGCTATTATGAAGAAGCACTAAAATAAATACACAAACTATGAAGCCTCATCTGAAAGGATTCAAAAATATAATTTACTTTCTTCGTTTAAATCTATTTTTATCATTTGACTGACGTTTGTACAAGTCCTTCGCTTTATTTGAGCTTCTTTATATAGGATATTCAGTTTTGCAAATTTGGGTAAGAAAATAATTTGGATCAAGTAAAGAATAGATACCCTGTAGCAGACGACGCCGCCTGGCGGTGACAAGCGCACATTTCAACTAACACCGGTGATTCGACCTTGACATTGGCACAAGCACATGGCGTCGGTTGTTTGTAAACACGTCTAATAGCAAACATGCTCGAATATTCGCCAACAATTTTTTTTAAAATATATTTACAAAACTTTTGAAGATTTAAAGGAAAAAATGTATATTTACAAAACATTTTTTTAAGTAAGTAACAAAACGAACGTATTTAATAAATAAAAAGATATTTAAATAAATGGGTGTCTTTCTGTGTCGGATTTTTTCGATCAAGATTGATGTTTATGTAACGTGTGTTTTTTTGGGGACGGAGGGGGTGTCTGTATGCGTTTTTAAGACAATTCAATATTTATTTAATTATTCTTTAAAACATTTCAGCGACAATTAATATATTTTTAAAATAATATTTTTAAATATAAACTTTTGACGAATATTCGCGAGCAATATCTTTTTTTAATATATAAATGATAAAAGATAAATGGGTGTCTTTTGTCTTTCTGAGTGCGTTTTTATTTAATAAAAATAAAAATTATAAAAAGATTTGGTACTGGTCGCGATTTGAGTTCCCTGCCGAACACCATAAAAAAAACACTGACTTCTCCCTACGCATGAGCAAAGGACATTTATCGCCTTTGTTTTTTATCACTTTTATCGACCTTTTCTTTTTTTTTTTTTTTTAAATAGCATTTTATTTTTAAATGACGACGTTTTTACTGTTTATGAATATTAAAAGAAAAATAATTACTAAACATTTATTAATAAAAAAAATGGGTGCTAGTGCACTTATGATCCGCGCTATAATTTAAATCGATTTCTAACTTTAATTAAAGTTTAATGTTTTTTTTTATTCAATTGTAAGGTTAAGCCATTCTTAACATGGGGAGGGTGTTTTGTACCTATTCTCTACTTTAACCTTACAATTGAATAAAAAAACATTAAACTTTAATTAAACTTAGAAATACGATTTAAACTCTAGCGCGGATCATAAGTGCACTAGCACCCATTGTTTCATTAATAAATGTTTAGTAATTATTTTTCTTTAAATATTCATAAACAGTAAAAACGTCGTCATTTAAAAAGAAAATGCTATTTAAAAAAGAAAAGAAAAAGTCGATAAAAGTGACACATAAACAGTAAAACAGTAAAAAAAAAGTCGATAAAAGTGATTAAAAACAAAGGCGATAAAAGTAAGATATTATTAATAAATGTGTAGTAATTTCTTTTATTTCACTATTCATAAACAGTAAAACTTATAAAAAGTCGATAAAAATTCATGATCGTTTAGTTCCCTTTGCTCATGCGTAGGGAGAAGTCAGTGTTTTTTTTATGGTGTTCGGCAGGGAACTCAAATCGTGACCAGTACCAAAGATTTCTATCTAGAATTCATCTTTATAAAAATAAAAGTTATAAAAAGACATGTGAATAAAATATATTTTAAAATCTCGATTGTTTATACTTGTAATTTTATTATGGATAAAAATTGCCTCGGCCTATAATTATTTCTCCTTCACTAACCACCGACATACATCGCATATTGAATTGTATTAAAAACGTACACAGAAAAAGAAATGTCCAAAACTGTATAGAATGAACCTTTTTTTAATAAGTTTTATTCAGTCTTTATTTGAACTTAATGGACTGGGTTTTTTTATTATTATTTATTTTTGTATTTATTGACTGTTTTATTCTTTTTATCAAACAAAAATAGAACTTTTATAATGAAATATATATTATGGGCTGTTTTTCAAACATCGAAATTTTAAAATTAAACTTCTATTAAAAAAAGAAAAGAAAAAAGACGAGGTGTTTTGTTTTTTCGAGACATTTTTTTTTCGCCATTTATCACTTTTAAATTTTATTCAACAATGAAATGGTAAAAAACACTTTTTGTTAAATATATTTTTAAAAACTTATTATAAAATATCTATAAAGTCTATTTTTTATGTCTATAAAAGTTTGTTGAAAGTTCAAATAAAGTTTATAATTTAATTGAAAACAAAACACCTCGTCTTTTTTTTTTTTTTTAATAAAACTAACTTTCATTTTAAAATTTCGATGTTTGAAAAACAGTCCATAATATATATATATGTCATTATAAAAGTTCTATTTTTGTTTGATAAAAAGAATAAAACAGGTATTAAAAAGTTCTGTAAATATATTAAAAACGCACTCAGAAAGACACTGATCTATTTAAATATATTTTATTTTTGAAAAAATCTTGCTAGCGAATATTCGTCAAAATTTAATATTTAAAAATATTATTTTAAAAATATATTAATTGCCGCTGAAGGTAATGTTTTAAAGAATAATTAAACTCTGGAATTCCATCCCAGGCCACTGCTTTTCCCCAACTGTACTGACATGCAGAAGTTCAAGTGTAACGTGAACCGACATCTTGCTGCCCAAATCCCAACATATTACCCCAGTAGATGTTGCCCCTGATAGTATCCCCCTACACCAAAGTGGCAATGCGCCTTGTTTGGGGTGAAAATTTAATAAAAAAAAAAATAATAAATTGTCTTAAAAATGCACATAGAACCCCCCCCCCAAAAAAAAAAACACAAAAAAAACACGGTACATAAATATTAATCTGGGTCGAAAAAATCCGAAACAGAAAGACACCCATTTATTTAAATATCTTTCATTTATTAAATACGTTCGTTTTGTTACTTACTTTAAAAAAAATGTTTTGTAAATATATGTTTTTTTCTTTTTAATCTTCAAAAGTTTTGTAAATATATTAAAAAAAAATTGTTGGCGAATATGCGAGCATGTTTACTATTTGACGTGTTTACAAACAACCGACGCCATGTGCTTGTGCCAATGTCAAGGTCGAATCACCGGTGTTAGTTGAATTGTGCGCTTGTCACCGCCAGGCGGCGTCGTCTGCTACAGGGTATCTATTCTTTACTTGATCCCTGATAACTTCCGTATCACTATGTATTTACTGTAGTAATCCGCAATGACTGATATCTTTCAGCATCCAAAGAGAATAAGTAAATAAGCCTAGATAGGTTTATAAGAGTAGTTGTTGATGGACCGAAATCAAAAACTCATAGTATTAACGCTGGCGTCCCTCAAGATTCCATCCTGGGCCACACTCTCTTCTTAATCTTTATCAAGGATTTCCCAAATCACATTCTTAGATCATTCGTAAGCATTTATACAAACGACACCGCAATTTATGGCAACACTTCAAAGGCCAACAATGACCAATATATTTTTAGTGTCTTTTCTCATCTTGAGAACTCGGTGCAATGGGGAAAAAGGTGGCTGGTGAATTTTAATGCATCGAAAACCAAGCCTCTCTTCTTTCGTCATATACGCCCTGACCCCAATTGAAATCAGTGACTCTCGTCTTGGAGAAGCTCTTTGTCTTGGCAAGATTCTTTCACTCTTGATCTGAACTGTTGGATAAAAAAAATGGTAGCCTTCAAATCAAATGCAAACAAATTCTTGTTGAGTCGTCACAATAAATAAGCCAATTCTACCAAATTTACACAATTAATGATCACTGTCATACGGCCTTATTCATCAATTTCTATCCTCACGTTGCCTTCGGGCCTTGATAAATGATGACTCCCAAGTAAAAAAAAATGTATTGCCTAAATTTCATATTTCGTTGTTTGTGTTATTCTTTATTTGAGTTGTTTACGTGAAATATTTAGTTTGTCAATTTTTAATATGAGAATTATTTGGATTATTCGAACTACTGTTCTCATCTTGGATGTTAACTGTTCGACTAATTCAAATAATAATGAAATGTTCAGTCTTTAAAAACTCATTTTTGATCTTAATATATATTATTTTTTAATGAATTGGACACGCAAAAGAGAAATTTACCAAAGAAATACCCAAAGTATTGACAAATATAATCAAAACTTGATAAGAAAACAATTCGGCGGTCTAAGTAACGGACATTTTTACACGATTTTTACATGATTACACCGTTTTACGATGACCTAAATCTTTAGCAGTGGATTTTCTCTTTTAATAATTTCACGTTTAAATCGTGTTTTTCATATTCAAATTTTGATTCTTTTATATTTTCAAATATTTCATTCCTTAATGAATTGGACACACAAAACAAAAGTTGTATTCATCGACTAAAGAGATCCTAAAAAATCAAAACAAATTTTATGTTTTGAACACAAAAGAACAAAGAATTTAACTTGATTTTTATTCGCATTGAATTCCTGGAATGAAAGGTAAGTTTCTTCTTTTTTGTTTACAATTCCATTAAATAATTTTTAAAATTAATTTAAATGTTAAATTACATTTATTTATTTAATTTGCAATCTAATAAAAATATTGGTTCTATATGTTTCATAGAAGACGTGAATAAAAGTATGAATTTGCGATTAAAAAAATCTCCTAAAAATCTATTATTTTTTCAACGAAAGTAAAAAACAAAATCCTCGAATAATAATTGTAAATGTCCCTCCCTATTTTTATATGAAACCAAATATAAGAAATTTAAGAAAACCAACAACGATATTTTTACGGTATCTTTCATTTAGTAAATTGTTTGGTAAAATTTCGAAATCACAATGATCACTAACTGACCATAAAGTGGGTGCTCACTTTACATGGAATTTATATAAGAAAGTAATAACCCTTTCCTTCTTTGCAGATGTATTTTAAAGCTTCGTAGATGTATTTTTAAGGCTGTTGAAAGTTGATTTAAATAGGAAAGTAATCCCCCATTCTAAAACCTTTAAGTGTTTCTTTGCAGACTTCTTGAAACGTACAAAAATATATACAGTTTGAATTTTCATTGTGTAAACTATGCTGGGTTAGAATTTAAAGATTTAGCAGAATATTTTTGTTATTATTATTATTATTATTATTATTATTATTATTATTATTATTATTATTATCATCATCATTATTATTATTATTATTATTATCATTATTATTATCATTATTATTATTATTATTATTATTATCATTATCATCATTATCATTATTATTATTATTATTATTATCATTATTATTATCATTATTATTATTATTATCATCATTATTATCATTATTATTATTATTATTATCATTATTATCATCATCATCATTATTATTATTATTATTATTATTATTATTATTAATCTTATAGGCACCGCCAAAAATGGCCGAAAAATCAAGTTGTTGTTGTTTTTTTAAAACGAAATTACATTTATTAAAATCCATTATTTCTGAGTAACTTTTTTTCCAGACAGATAAAACCCTGAATTTTTTCATAAGAAAACAGAATGATGTAAACCCTTTTCTACTATTTTTAATTAAATTTTAAATGTTAAATTTCCCCCAAAAGTTAACAATTGACATTTTTTGTATTGCACAAAAAACGTACATAAATATTTAATAAAAAAAGAAGGTTTTTGAAATAATTAATGTATTTATTTGTTGTTTAACTAAGATTTAGGATGATTTTCTATGAGAATATAAAAAAAAATATTATAATATAAGTACCTGGATTTCAAATAATTCCACTTATTCATATAGGCAACCAGTTATTTCGCGTCGATCTAGACTCTAGATCGACACTGTTTACGTTTGTAGTCGATAAAAAGCAAACTATGGAAGACCAAACAGGCCAAAAAAAAAACTTATTTTTCAGTAAAGAAAATTTCAATGTATTATTAATGCTGAGGCTGGCCAGTACCAGATGGGTGACCATTTGTATGAGTTTGGTTTTTAATGTGTATGTGTGTGGGGGCCAGGCTCACCAAAATGGGGGAGGGGCAATTTAAAGCAGAATAAAAAAAAATATTTCAGTGCGTTTGGTCCACCGTAGCTGAAAGGCAGCAAACGTTTTCAAACGGGGTCGAAAAAATGATGCTATTTTTAACACAAAGGGCACAATATTTATCGAATTTTTTTGATCGATTCTTCAAAGCATGCCCTGTTTAATAATGGCCATACATTATTCAGCTCGCTAAAAAAAATTGTTAAGTTATGTATCAAAGATTTTAAAATGGCTTTTTTCGTATAAATATTTAAAAACATTTTTTTTTTTTGCTTAACTTAAATTAATTATTTTACTTAACATATTCACCGAATTTCACTCTTCAAGACTCAAAAGCGGGATAATTAAACACAATCGAAGTTCTGATATTCAGACGTCAAAATAAGGTATGCAAACAATTTTTTAAAAAAATCTATATTTCTGTCCCTTACAACAACACAATATGTTGTGTTCAGTTTAAGATGATTATATTTAGCATATTTGTACCCTCTCAAAACAAGGGGGGGTTTGTAAGTCAAAAAATATATATATAAATATCGTTTATGAAAAATAAGTACACTGTTATAAAGTTCATTCTTCTCTTAATAATCGCTGAAAATTTCGTATTGATCGGATAATTACCTGATTTTTGGTAGATTTTTAAAAAGAAGGTCTGTCAAAAAGTACTTAACTGCCCCCCCCAGTTTTGGCGGTGCCTCTATTATTATTATTATTATTATTATTATTATTATTATTATCTGAGTAGCATTCTGGGTTCTGCGTTCAAACATCAATTCATTCAATAATAAAAATAATTCTCAAGACACAATAAAAAATAATCATTAAATCAATGTTTACATTTTAAAATTACAAAAACAGGAAAAATACTAAGTATCCATTGCGCTTATTTTTCTGAGCCATTCGTAGGGTCAAAACACTAATTTGCTACATCTGGTCTGGTATAACTACCACAACTATCTTTGTCATAGACAGAATTCAAGAAGAGTCGCATCTTTATGTTTTACAAGTATTTTAATTTTGAGTATTTTCTGTCTACTTCATAGAATTAGATTTTATTGAAAACAAGCTGTTACTGGTCGCATGATTGAATTGCTTAAAATTTAGTCGAGTTGCTCCAATCTGTCTCTCTTTTGACTTCTTTTTTTACATAGCCAAGGCGCATCTCCTAACATCTAACTTCAACTAGGCCAGCATTCGCCCATGTATGGACTATTGCTGTCATATTTGGGTTGGTGCATCTGCTACTAGTCTCTCGTTCCTAGAGAAGGTTCAAAAGAGAATCGCCAATCTGATAGGCTCTAAACTGGCATCTAAGCTTCAGCCTCTGTCCCATCGACGAAATTTTGCATCCCTCTGCCTGTTCTACAAGTCTTTTAATGTTGAATGCTCTGGCGAACTGCAGACACCTTCGACAAACCCGACAGGTAGCTAAATCCCACCCCCACACAGTAGAGATCCCTAGATATAAAAGATCTTTCTACTCCAGTAGTTTCTTCCCCAGACCCGCTAGACTTTGAAATTGCATTCCAGGTCCCTGCTTCCCCAACTGTACGGACATGCGGAAGTTCAAGTGTAACATGAACCTACATCTTGCTGCACAAATCCCTACATAGTACCCCAGTAGTCGTTGCCCCTGATAGTATCCCCCTCCACAAAAGTGGCAAGTTGAATTGTTTGGGGGGAAAATGTAATTAAAAAAAGATAACAATTTTTTAAAGCCTTACAAGGAACTAATTATCAATGAATGGTACATTTCTTTTTGTCTTCAATACTGGTGTATTCTATTAAAATTCACCTTTGATAGTTTTGTGCCTTTTTCATGATCGGCTGAAATAACTTCAGTGAAACATTTAATTCTGGCTTTATATTTTCCTTCCCAGTCATTAGAGTTTCGACTTTTTGACAAAACATATTTATAGAACCCCCCCCCCCCCAAATTGAATTATTACAAAACATCTGTTCCCAAAATAGTTCTATGGTTGTTAACACAAACACGCTGTATTACCGATAAATATAACATGAGTGATTAATTCACCTTCCAAATTTATTCTCGATTGGGCTGTTTTAGAAGAGTTTAGTATCATAGGTTTATTTAATTTGTAGTGTTATTTAATTTGTACGTTTATTTAATTTCAATCCAAATTTATTCCCGACCCAGTCATCGTGTTGGGTGTTTTGCAAGAGTTTAGTATCATAGGTTTATTTTATTTGTAGCGTTATTTAATTCGCATCTGCATTTATTCCCAACCCAGTAATCGTGTTGGGTGTTTTACAATAGTTTAGTATCATAGGTTTATTTAATTTGTAGTGTTATTTAATTTCTTTCCAAATTTATTCCCGGCACAGTTATCGTGTTGGGTGTTTTGCAAGAGTTCAATATCATAAATTTATTTAATTTGTACGTTTATTTAATTCCAATCCAAATTTATTCCCGGCCCAGTCATCGTGTTGGGTGTTTTGCAAGAGTTTAGTATCATAGATTTATTTAATTTGTAGTGTGATTTAATTGCCATCCAAATTTATTCCCGGCGCAGTAATCGTGTTGGGTGTTTTGCAAGAGTTTCGTATCATAGGTTTATTTAATTTGTAGTGCTATTAAATTTCCTTCAAACTTTATTCCCGACGCAGTCATCATGTGGGGTGTTTTGCAAAAGTTTAGTATCATAGGTTTATTAAATTTGTAGTGTTATTTAATTCCCATCCAAATGTATTCCCGGCCCAGTCATCGTGCTGGTTTTTTTGCAAGAGTTTAGTATCATAGGTTTAATTAATTTGTAGTGTTATTTAATTTCAATCCAAATTTATTCCCATACCAGTCATCGTGTTGGGTTTTGGCCAGAGTTTACTATCATAGGTTTATTAATGTGTAGATTTCTTTAATTTCCTTCCAAATTTATTCCCGACCCAGTCATTGTGTGGGGTGTTTTTCAAGAGTTTAGTATCATAGGTTTATTTAATTTGTAGTGTTATTTAATTTCCGTCCAAATTTATTTCCGACCCAGTCATCGTGTTTGGTGTTTTGCAAGTGTTTACTATCATAGGTTTATTTAATTTGTAGTGTAATTTAATTCCACTCAAAAGTTATTCCCGGCCCAGTCATCGTGTTGGGTGTTTTGCAAGAGTTTAGTATCATCAGTTTATTTAATTTGTAGTGTTATTTCATTCCCATCTGAATTTATTCCTGATGCTGTCATGGTGTTGAGTGTTTTGCAAGAGTTTAGTATCATCGGTTTATTTAATTTGTAGTGTTAGTAAATTTCCATCAAAATTTATTCCCTACGCAGTCATCGTGTTGGGTGTTTTGCAAGAGTTTAGTATTATCGGTTTATTTAATTTGTAGTGTTATTTAATTCCAATCCAAATTTATTCCGGCCCAGTGATCATATTGCGGGTTTTGCAAGAGTTTAGTATCATAGGTTTATTTGATTTGTAGTGTTTTTCAATTCCCATCCAAATTTTTTCCTGGCCCAGTGATCGTGTTAGGTGCTTTGCAAGAGTTTAGTACTATAGGTTTATTTAATTTGTAGTGTTATTTAATTCTCATCCAAATTTATTCCCGACCCAGTCATCGTGTTGGGTGTTTTGCAAGAGTTTACTATCATAGGTTTATTTAATGTGTAGTTTTTTTTAATTTCCTTCCAAATTTATACCCGGCCCAGTCATCGTGTTGGGTGTTTTGCAAGAGTTTAGTACCATAGGTTTATTTAATTTGTAGTGTTATTTAATTCCCATCCCAATTTATTCCAGGGCCAGTCATCGTGTTGGGTGTTTTGCAAGAGTTTAATACCATAGGTATATTTAATTTGTAGCGTTATTTAATTTCCATCTAAATTTATTCCCGACCCAGTCATCGTGTTGGGTGTTTTGCAAGAGTTTAGTACCATAGGTATATTTAATTATTAGTGTTTTTCAATTCCCATCCAAAGTTTTTCCTGGCCCAGTGATCGTATTGCGGGTTTTGCCAGAGTTTAGTATCATTGGTTTCTTTTATTTGTAGTGTTATTTAATTTCCATACAAATTTATTCCCTTACCAGTCATCGTGTTAGGTGTTTTACAAGAGTTTAGTATCATAAGTTTATTCAATTTGTAGTATTATTTAATCTCCATACAAATTTATTCCCGGCCCAGTCATGGTGTTGAGTGTTTTGCAAGAGTTTAGTATCATAGGTTTATTTAATTTGTAGATTTATTTAATTTCCTTCCAAATGTATTCCCGGCCCAGTCATCATGCTGGGTTTTTTGCAAGTTTAGTATCATAGGTTTAATTAATTTGTAGTGTTATTTAATTCCAATCCAAATTTATTCCCATCCCAGTCATTGTGTTGGGTGTTTTGCAAGAGTTTAGTATCATAGGTTTATTAAATTTGTAGATTTATTTAATTTCTTTCCAAATTTATTCCCGACCCAGTCATCGTGTTGGGTGTTTTGCAAGAGTTTAGTATCATGGGTCTATTTAATTTGTAGTGTAATTTAATTCCCATCCAAATTTATGCCCGACCCAGTCATCGTGTTGGGTGTTTTGCAAGAGTTTAGTATCATAGTTTTTTTTATTAGTGTTATTTAATTCCCATCCAAAGTTATTCCTGGCCCAGTGATCGTATTGCGGGTTTAGCAAGAGTTTAGTATCATAGGTTTATTTGATTTGTAGTGTTTTTCAATTCCCATCCAAATTTATTCCCGGCCCAGTCATCGTGTTGGGTGTTTTGCAAGAGTTTAGTATCATAGGTTTATTTAATTTGTAGTGTTATTTAATTCCAATCCAAATTTATTCCCAACCCTGTAATCGTGTTGGGTGTTTTGCAAGAGTTTAGTATCATAGGATTATTTAATTTGTAGATTTATTTAATACCCATACAAATTTATTACGGCCCTGTCATGGTGTTGAGTGTTTTGCAAGAGTTTAGTATCATCGGTTTATTTAATTTGTAGTGTTATTAAATTTCCATCAAAATTTATTCCCTACGCAGTCATCGTGTTGGGTGTTTTGCAAGAGTTTAGTATCATCGGTTTATTTAATTTGTAGTGTTATTTAATTCCCATTCAAATTTATTCCCGGCCCAGTAATCGTGTGTGGTGTTTTGCAAGAGTTTAGTATCATCGGTTTCTTTAATTAGTCGTGTTATTTTATTTCCATCAAAATTTATTCCCTGCGCAGTCATCGTGTTAGGTGTTTTACAAGAGTTTAGTATAATAGGTGCATTTAATTTGTTGTGTTATTTAATTCCAATCCAAATTTATTCCCGGCCCAGTCATCGTGTTGGGTGTTTTGCAAGAGTTAAGCATCTTGGGTTTATTTAATTTGTAGATTTATTTAATTCCCATTAACATTTATTACCGGCCCAGTCACTGTGTTGGGTGTTTTGCAAGAGCTTAGTATCATAGGTTTATTTAATTTGTAGTGTTATTTCATTCTCATTGAAATTATTTCCCAGCCCAGTCATCGTGTTGGGTGTTTCGCAAGGGTTAAGCATCTTGGGTTTATATAATTTGTAGTGTTATTTAATTAACATCCAAATTTATTCCCGGCCGAGTCATGGTGTTAGGTGTTTTGCAAGAGTTTAGTATCATCGGTTTCTTTTATTTTTAGTGTAATTTAATTCCAATAAAAATTTATTCCCGGCCAAGACATCATGTTGGGTGTTTTGCAAGAGTTTAATATAATAGGTTTCTTTAATTTCTAGTGTTGTTTCATTCCCATCGAAATTTATTCCCAGCCCACTCATCGTGTTGGGTGTTTTGCAAGGGTTAATTATCTTGTTTTTTTTTAATTTGTAGTGTTATGTAATTCCCATCCAAATTTATTCCCGGCCCAGTCATAGATTTGGGTGATTTGCAAGAGTTTAATATCATAGCTTTATTTATATTGTAGTGTTATTCAATTTCGTTCCCAATTTATTCCTATCCCAGTCATGATGTTGGGTGTTTTGCAAGAGTTTAGTATCATAAGTGTATTTTATTTATAGTTCTATTTAATCTCCTTCCAAATTTATTCCTGGCCCAGTGATCGTGTTGGGTGTTTTGCAAGAGTTTAGTATCATAGGTTTATTTAATTTGAAGTGTTATTTAATTCTCATCCAAATTTATTCCCGGCCCACTCATCGTGTTAGTTGTTTTGCCAGAGTTTAGTATCACAGGTTTCTTAAATTTATAGTGTTATTTAATTCCCATCAAAATTTATTCCCGGCCCACTAATCGTGTTGGGTTATTTGCCAGAGTTTAGTATCATCGTTTTCTTAAATTTATTGTGTTATTTAATTCCCATTTAAATTTATTCCCGGCCCAGTAATCGTGTTGGGTGTTTTGCTAGAGTTTAGTATCATCGGTTTCTTAAATTGTTGTGTTCTTCAATTCCCATCCAAATTTATGCCCGACCCAGTCATCGTGTTGGGTGTTTTGCAAGAGTGTAGTATCATAGGTTTGTTTAATTATTAGTGTTTTTTAATTTCCATCCAAATTTATTCCCTGCCCAGTCATCGTGTTAGGTGTTTTACAAGAGTTTAGTATAATAGGTTTATTTAATTTGTAGTGTAATTTAATTCCAATAAAAATTTATTCCCTATGCAGTTATCGTGTTGGGTGTTTTGCAAGAGTTTAGTATCATAGGTTTATTTAATTTGTACTGTTATTTAATTTCCTTTCAAATTTTTTCCCGGCACAGTCATCGTGTTTCTTTTTTTTTTTGCAAGCGTTTAGTATCATAGGTTTATTTAATTTGTAGTGTTATGTAATTTTCATCCAAATTTATTCCCGGAACAGTCATCGTGTTGGGTATCATAGGTTTCGTATCATAGGTTTATTTAATTTGTAGATTTATTTAATTTCCTTCCAAATTTATTCCCGACCCAGTCATCATGTTGGGTGTTTTGCAAGAGTTTAGTATCATAGAGTTATTTAATTTGTAGTGTTATTTAATGCCCATTCAAATTTATTCCCGGCCCAGTCATCGTGTGGGGTGTTTTGCTAGAGTTTAGTATCATAGGTTTATTTAATTTGTAGTGTTATTCAATTCCCATCCAAATTTATGCCCGACCCAGTCATCGTGTTGGGTGTTTTGCAAGAGTTTAGTATCATAGATTTGTTTAATTATTAGTGTTTTTTAATCCCATCCAAAGTTATTCCTGGCCCAGTGATCGTATTGCGGGTTTTGCAAGAGTTTAGTATCATAGGTTTATTCGATTTGTAGTGTTTTTCAATTCCCATCCAAATTTATTCCCAGCCCACTCATCGTGTTGGGTGTTTTGCAAGAGTTTACTATCATAGGTTTATTTAATGTGTAGATTTATTTAATTTCCTTCCAAATTTATTCCCGGCCCAGTCACTGTGTTGGGTGTTTTGCAAGAGTTTACTATCATAGGTTTATTTAATTTGTAGTGTTATTTAATTCCCATCCAAATTTATTCCCGGCCCAGTCATCGTGTTGGGTGTTTTGCAAGAAATTAATATCATATTACTTTCAAACTATGTGATTACTCTAGTTCTAAGAAATCAAATTTAGACGTTTTAATTCATTTATATAATTAAGAATTTTGTATGCAAATGGTTAAATGTTTTTATTTATTTATATAATAGTCTAATTTTACATGCAGATGATTAAAAGTTTTAATCCATTTGTATAATTGTATAATTTAATATGCAAATGATGAACATTTTTAATTCATTTACATAGTTTTATAATTATTCTGCAAATGAGTAAATGTTTAAATTCATTTATATAATTGTATAATTTTATCTCTAAATTATTGGATATTTTAATTTATTCATATAATTGTATAATTTTGTATGCAAATGATTGAAAGTTTTAATCATTTATATAAATGTAAAATGGTATATGCAAATGATTAAATGTTTTAAATCGTTTATATAATTGTTTAATTTTATATGTAAATGAGTAAATGCTTTAATTAATTCATATAATTATATAATTTTATATTTAAATGATTAATTTTTTAAATTCATTCATATAATTGTATAATTTTGTATGCAAATGATTAAAAGTTTTAATGATTTATATAATCGTACAATTGTATATGCAGATTATTAAATATATTAATTCATTTATATAATTGTTCAATTTTATATGTAAATGATTAAATGGTTCAATCCATTTATATAATCGTATAATTTTATATGTAAATTATTTATTGTTTTGATTCATTTGTATAATGGTATAATTTATTTGTAAATGATTATTTATTTAATTCATTTATATAATTGTATAATTTTATATGCCAATGATTACATGTTTTAATTCATTTGTATAATTGTATGATTTTATATGAAAATTATTAAATGGTTTAATTCATTTATATAATTGTATAATTTTAAATAGCAAATAATTAAATGTTTCAATTCATTCATATAATTGTATAATTTTATATGCAAATGATTAAATGTGTGTATTTAAAAAAGTACTCCATAATATGTTTGTAAATGGTTTAGGTAAAGAATGTATAGATCAAACAGAAAATTCGCTGTAAGCATTTTAAGTATCATCTTATCAAAAGAAATCAGTTGTACGAGTATTCCTCCTTAAAAAGCATTTAAAGAAATGTTAAGTATTAGGGAAGATTAAAATAAGTTTATTATACATTTATGTTGATTCGATTTAAATGGCACACTGTGAGTAGGAAACGATTGATTAATTTCTCCCAAGAGATTTTAAGTTATAATGCACTCCTTAATTATAAGGAAGTTTTTGTATTCAAATTTGTAAATGCTTTCTAAGCTCAGCTCTACGTATGACCTTAAACCACTTTATTTTATTATATTACTGACACTTTATTTTAATATAATTACTGACACAGCATTGACTTTCAACCAAATGCTGGTTGATAGCAGCGTGTCCAGTTGAAGAGGAAGGGAGATGCAAATCTTATCCTTCTTTTTTTAAATTTAAATGGATTGTCCTGCTTTATCCGGATCTCTAAATACATGAAAGCACGCCCCACAAAATCAGCATTACATTTGAATTTAAACTGATAAACGACATTACTGCAGTTGACATAAAGCACACTGACTTTGCGCAAAAGACAGGTAGGTCTAATAGTATACACCAAACCTAAGGAAACAAGTTATAACTATACTAACAATGTGTTTTTCAATTATATACTTTTCCTAAAAATTAATTTGAAATAAAGAATACATTTTAAAGCATAATCATTTTGATGATTTGAAATCTTCATTTTTTTTTTAATAAGATCTTCTGGATAAGCATTTTAATGACTATTTTCCTCGTCCTATCTCTTTTCAGAGTAAAGTCTGCTAGGTCAATAACTCCTGAGATCTCTATGAATCAAATTATTAATTAAACCAAGCTTTCGTTATTTGGGTAGAAAACGTCCACAAAAGTTTGTTTCATGTAAATGATAGCGACAGTCAAAGGAATGATCAAATCTCAGTTTGAAATTCTCATTCAAAGTAAAACGTATTAACGTGTCATAACGAATACCATGTAAACGGAGACAATTTTTATTCAAATAATTAAAACGTAAGAGACTGAATCAATTAAGAGTCTGGATGTTAATGAAATATTTTACCATTTAAGATAAAACAAACTGAATGCAAATACTAAAAAATTGATTTTCATTTATTTTCTATTTACAGATATTCATGGTTGAACAATTTTGCTGAAGTGGAACTGATCATTATTTTATAAACATTAACTGGTGAAAAGATGTATTTGAACTGATCATTTTTTTATAAACATTAACTGCTCAATAGATTTATTTGAACTGATCATTATTTTATAAACATTAACAGGTCAACAGATTTATTTTAACTGATCATTATTTTTATAAAAATTTACTGGTGAAAAGACGTATTTGAACTGATCATTATTTTTCTAAACATTTACTGGTGAAAAACGTATTTGAACTGATCATTATTTTTATAAACATTTACTGGTGAAAAGATGCATTTGAACTGATCATTATTTTTATAGGCATTTACTGGTGAAAAGATGTATTTGAACTGATCATTATTTTTCTAAACATTTAATGGTGAAAAGATGTATCCTTGTGAAATATGTGAATATTCTTGTTTTGATGAATCAGATTCAGATTAGAACTCACAGTGCAGAAGATTTATATTCTTGTGAAATATGTGAATATAATTGTTCAAATAAAACAAATTTAGTAATACATATAATAACTCACAGTGCAGAAGATGCATATTCACGTGAAATACGTGAATAAAATTGTTCTGATGAATCAAATTTAGTGACACATATGAAAACTCGCACAGAGAAAAAGACATATTTATGTGAAGTATGTGATTATTCTAGTTCCTGAAAATCAGATTTAAAGTCACATATGAGAACTCACACTGGCGAGAAAACATATTCTTGTGAAGTGTGTGGATATTTTTTCTCTAGGAAATCAGATTTAATGGAGCATACTAAAACTCACAATGGCGAAAAACCATATACTTGTAATATGTGTGAATATTCCTTTTCGCGGAAATCACATTTAGTTATGCATATTAGAACTCACATTAAAGAAAAGCCACATTCTTGTAGAATGTGTGCATATTCTTGTTCTAAAAAGTCAGATTTAGTGAAACATATGAGAACTCACAGTGGTGAAAAGCCATATTCTTGTAAAATATGTGATTATTCTTTTACTCAAGAGTCACATTTAGTTATGCATATTAGAACTCACAGTGGTGAAAAGCCATATTCTTGTAAAATATGTGATTATTCTTGTTCTCACAAGTCAACTTTACTGACACATATGAGAACTCACACTGGTGAAAAACCATATTCTTGTCAAATGTGTGATTATTCTTTTACTCAAAAAACAATTTTAATGCAACATATGAGAACTCACAGTGGTGAAAAGCCATATTGTTGTAAAATATGTGATTATTCTTGTTCTCAAATGTCAACTTTACTGACACATATGAGAACTCACAGGGGTGAAAAGCCATATTCTTGTAAAATATGTGATTATTCTTGTTCTCACAAGTCAAATTTAGTGAGACATATGAGAACTCACAGTGGTGAAAAGCCATATTCTTGTAAAATATGTGATTATCCTTTTACTCACAAGTCAAGTTTAGTGAGACATATGAGAACTCACAGTGGTGAAAAGCCATAGTCTTGTAAAATATGTCATTATTCTTGTTCTAATAAATCAAATTTAATGACACATATGGGAATTCACAGTGGGGAAAAGACATAGTCTTGTATATCGTGAATATTCTATTTCTAAAAACTCAACCTCAGTGAGACATATGAGGACTTGCACTTCTACAAGTCGATCAAATCAAAAATAATTTTACGACATAAAGAATAAGGAAAACGTTCCCAAAATAATCGAAATAAGATCCAATGCAGAGTTCATGCACTCTACAATAAAACAACTAATAGTAACACCATGAATAACTGGATAAATAAATAAAAAAACATAAAAACGTTTTTTCACAACATATCCAAAAACAGATTGGTTCAACATATCCAAAAGGCAGATAGGTTTAACATATCCAAAATCATGCTGAAAAGAAGTTCATTGCAGTGATGTACGAGGAACACATAAGACATTCATTTCCGAAATTTGTTAAAATATATAAAAACCGATATTCTTATATTATAGATATTTTTGTAAAATCAACTTTCTTAATAAGGGATTATCTTAAAATACTTCCATACAAGAATACACTTCATCCGTACATACACACCAGCAATAAGATTATATAATAGGGCAATCAAACAAATAATATCATAAAAATGTCTGCTATGAACTAAAAAAAAACAGTCGGCAAAAACACCAATAATTTATATTGCAGTAAATTGACCATATATGCAAACCTATTCCAATAATTTCTATTTAAACAACAATGGACCTATATCACTACCAACACCAATAATTCTATCCAATAAAACTGAACGTTCATGACAACCAACACCAATAATTTCAATTTAAACAACAATGGACCTATATCAAAACCAACACCAATAATTCTATCCAATAAAACTGAACGTACATGACAACCAACACCAATAATTTCTATTGCAAAAAATGATGTATATGACAACCAACACTAGTAAATACTATTGACAAAAACTGAACGTATATGACAACCAATACCAATAATTTAAAGATGCAAAAAACTGGACATATATAACAACCAACACCAATAATTTCAAGATGGAAAAAACTGGACGCATATGATAAGCAACACCAATAATTTCAAGATGCCAAAAACTGGGCGTATATGACAGCCAACACCAATAATTTCTATTGCAATAAACTGGACGCGTACGACAAGCAACACCAATAATTTCAGGATGCAAAAAACTGAACATATACGACAAGCAACACCAATAATTTCAGGATGCAAAAAACTGAACATATATGACAAGCAGAACCAATAATTTCAAGATGCAAAAAACCGAACGTATATGACAAGCAACACCAATAATTTAAAGATGCAAAAAATCAATTTCTTTTTTATATATTTTTCATTCCAATTTTTAATTAGATTTTCAACTGTTTCTTTTCTTTAATTAAAAGATTTTAAATAAAATTATTTCTTTAAATATATGTGTGTTCTTTTATTCATTCAAGATTGAAAGTCACAGATAAATAAACATTACCTTTGAAAATTCAGTATAGAAATGATTAATAAAATTTCTCAGTTGTATCTTTGTGAAACATGAACAAGTTTATGACACGTGTAAAATGTGCAGATGTAAACTTTCTAAACCCGTAAACTGTATTTCGTTATTTTTATCAGATTATGATTTTACCATTCTATGTCCAGTATCAAAAGTTGTAATTCAATGCAAGTCTATCATTGGAAGCTTTCATTTCCGTACGGCAGATGTAAACTTTGTATCTTAGAGTAAACAACAAATCTTGGTTAAAATGATTTTTTCCTTTTGTTTTATTCGACTTTTATTTTGTTTTATGCGATTACATATGGACACTTTGAAAATCTCGCTGGAAAAAAAGCACACAAAATTGTTTAAATTTAAAATTTCGTACATTAATTGAACCTAAAATGATGAATAATCATCATTTCCAGGCTACTCTAACATTGTAGAAATGTTCACTAAACCGAAGTCTGATTGATAAGGTTGCAAAAGATTTATTTGGCACTACGGGGTCACAGGGAAAACATCCATAATGATGATAGAGAAACAGTCCCACAGGCGACTCACATACCAATGTCATCCAAGACCTAGCTTGCTATCGGACCCCATCATGAACTCCACACCTTGGACGAAAAGCTTACATGGCTAAAACACAACACAGGACTCACACTACCAAACCATCCTAACCGAGATAGACTAGAGGCGACCACCAACGTATTAATCCGCTATGCCGACATCATCGGTACTGAAAATGGCGACAAGGGCACATTCATCGGCCCCATTCAGATACCAACCAACGGCCAATCACGCAGCCAAAAACAACATCCAATTGCCCAAGCCCTGGAAGAGGAAGTCAATGCCGAGATTGGCCGCATGGCAAACAAAGGCATCATTGAAGCATGCAGCGACCCCAAAGGTTTCAACAGTCCAGTATTTGCCGTACGTAAGAAAAATGTGTCAATTCGTGTTGTTGCAAACTTCAAAAGCGCTAAACAAGGTGCTAGTCGACCTGAACCCCTACCCAATACCCAGGATGGATCACCTGCTCAACAAAATCGGCAAGGGCAACAGGTATTTTGCATCCCTTGATCTGCATAGTGGATATTGGCAGATCGAAATAGATGAGCAGAACCGGCACAAAACAGCCTTCACATGGAAGGACAAATGCTACCAGTACACTCGCCTGGCCTTTGGTCTCACTTCGGCCGGACAAATCTTCTCCCGTTGCGTAGCAGAGGCTTTAGCCACGGTCACATCACGCAGCAACATATCATCTTACATCGACGACAACCTGGTGCATGCTAAGACGTTCAAGGACTACATAATCGCGCTAGAACAATTGTTCATGGCCCTCCAAAAGTCTGGACTAAAACTGAACCCAGACAAATGCTCCTTCCTCGCACCTGAGGCAAAATTTCTTGGCCGCATAATAAATAGCGAAGGGTTCAAGGCCGACTCCGAATATGTCCGTGCCATAGGAGAAATGAAACCCCCAACCTCAAGAAAGGAACTCCAAAGTCTCATCGGCCGCCTGGTCTGGATCAGACAATTCCTTGGGACGCGTCTTCATGAACAGATCAAATCGAGCAATCCTGATGCAAGAGTCCAGCAGCGGGAAGAAGAACATTGTCGCAGTCGCGTCCCACTCCTTCAATACAACAGAGCAAAACTGGTCCACAACGGAACGCGAGGCATATGCAGTGAAGTGGGCGATACTGAAATTTGACTACTTTCTATGTAACCGTCCCTTCGTTGTGTTCACCGACCACAGATCGCTGACATATCTTGACCAACGAGAATTCAATAATGCAAAAATACGAAGATGGCAGGACGAGATATCGTGCTAAAAATTCGTATTAGAATACGTGGAGGGCGAATCTAACGTTTGGGCGGATATGCTCAGCAGAGGCTGTGGACAGAAGAAGATCAAGACTCCCAGCGACCCCAATCCAGCAGGAAGGACATTCACACTGGATGGCTCGAGCTTACGCATCTACGTCCCATCATGGTGCATCGGTGACATCGACAGTCTGAAACTTATTCCCAAGATGCACACACCACGGAACACCCACACACAAAGACGCATGAGCGACGCGTTTTTCGCATACCACACCTACTCCTCTATTCCTGCTGAACAAATCTGTGAACACCTGGATATTGCAACTGAACAACAGAAGGATGAGACCCTGGCCGGAATCATACATGCACTCTAAACATCATACGGGCGGTCCACAAATTGATCCCGATGACCACCGAGCTAAGTTGTTCAAGAGAAAACTACATCAATTCTTCTTAGAACCGGGAACCACGGTGCTAATGATAAGAGACCACAAACATTCCCCTAGGCTGGTCGTACCATACAAGCTCAGACCCAAATACCTCCATCAAGCACACGACGCCAACAACCACTCAGGCATAACACGGATGCAGGAACGCCTCTCCAGTTACTGGTGGGAGTCCAAGAACAACGACATCAAGGCTTATGCTGATTCCTGCATCACATGTGCAAAATGCTAGGGAAATTATGGTAGACGCACCCGCTGGCCCATGGGCCACTGCAAGCGGGGTAAGAGACCTTTTGAACTCGTCTTTGTTGACTTTGTCACAATGCCCAACTCAAAAGGAAAAAGATATATACTTACAATACTGGACAGCTTCAACCGGCACCTCATGGCTATAACATGTGCAAAAGATCGTGGCATCGACGCCGCCCGTGGCCTGTACCAATTCTTCCTCCGACACAGAGAAATCCCACGCATAGTGTCCTCCGACCGAGGCACACACTTCACAGGGGAAGTATATCGACAGTTCTGCGAACAAATGACCATCACACAGGAACTGCATTGCCCTTGGCGACCACAGAGCTCAGGGAGCATAGAGAGACAACACCGGACAATGAAGAACGCCATCTACATGCTGTGTGAAGACAGGAATTGCGAGTGGACAGATGTTCTCGAATCGGTTGTGTCATCCATGAACGCCACAACAAACAAGGCCACCGGTATCTCCCCGCATTTCACAATCACGGGTCGCCACCCTAGCATCGACTTGCCTACACCCCACAGAAAGGAAGCCAGGAGTGATGACCCAGGTGCATATGGCATGCAAATCAATGCCCTGCTAAGGCAGGTTCATCACCATGTCGCCCTGGCCAATGATGAAGCAGATCACAAAATGGAGAGCCGCGCAAAGCACTTATCCCACAAGAACCCGCTACAAGTAGGAGACAAGGTCCTACTTCACCGCCCTCAATCAGCCACGGCCCAATCAACACGCATGCAATGGATAGGAAGCTTCACTATCACCAAAACCAACAGCATGATATATCAAGTACAAGATGAGAGCAGCATCACAACCTGGATACACCGGGCACACATCCGACGAAGAGCAGCACGCCCACCGCACCTGTCTATCGCAGACCTCCCACCCCCACCCAGTATCACCAACGAACAGCAGCCCACGAACGGCCCCACATGCAATCCTGACGAGAATCGGACGCCATCCTCACAAGCAAGTCAACCCAGAAGATTACCAGCCAGAACAACAAGAGGACAACTCCCTACATGCTTCAGAGACTTTGTCATGTAAATGTGATCGAGATCTGGGGGGGGGCATTGTTATATCGCAAGATCCCCACACAGTTACATAAACGAAGCACGGGACGAGGAGGAACTATGGAACAACAATGGCGGCACAGAGACAAATGTTGTTCATCAGAGCCGTATTAAACACACATCGGAGTGTCAAAACACATCCACTCCCACACCCACATCAACAGCATAACCCGCAAATCATCCGGGCAGGAAACACATTAACGGCATCAAATAAATTAGGAGTAGAAACATTAATAATACACCTGACAACCCCTCTCACATGCACTTCAAACATAAATAGTTAGGTCACGGAGTACGGTTGCGACGTAATTCCTACATAAACTGATTCGCAATGTTTACAGCTTTGATGGGATATATACAACTGAATATACCTCCAAATAAGCGAATCCCTGATGTGTGGTTAATTATGGAAAACTAACACAAATAAAAAATACGACGGCCATTTTTGCCTCGAAGCTGCTATGTCCCCTACTACGTATGCGCTCGCTGTATAAATAAGCCAACCGTCAGAAAAAAAAGTCAGTTACCGGCAGACTGCTAACCAGAGCGGATCGCCTTGCTGACGGTATCAGCAGCAGCAGCAGCCACGCCATTTCTCTTCAGCTCTTCCCAGCAGCAGCAGCCACGCCAGTTCTTTTCAGCTCTTTCCAGTATCAACAGCAGCAGCAGTAGCCACGTCAGTTCTCCTCAGCTCTTCCCAGCAGCAGCAGCAGCCACGCCAGTTCTCTTCAGCTCGTTCCCGTATCAGCAGCAGCAGCAGCCACGCCAGTTCTCCTCAGCTCTTTCCAGCAGCAGCCACGCCAGTTCTCTTCAGCTCTTTCCAGTATCAGCAGCAGCCGCAGCAGCCACACCAGTTCTCCTCAGCTCTTTCCGGCAGCAGCAGCAGCCACAGCCGTTCCCCTCAGCTCCTCCCAGCAGCAGCAGCCACAGCTGATCCCCTCAACTCTTTGCAGCAGCAGCAGCCACAGCCGTTCCCCTCAAGTCCTTCCAGCAGTGCAGCGGCAGCTCCCCTCTCGGCGACAGCAGTTGATTCAAAGGCGCTTAGTCACCTATCACTGTTCGTTCCCTGAGGCCTACCATAACACTTGGATCCCTATTCCGGCCTTACTGACGCCTAGTAGACCGTGTATATCAATTCACTTTGACCCTAAATAAAGGTTTGAACTGAATTACTTTGTTTGTTCTCCTTGCTTCCATACGCTCGTGTTATTATATAACAGTAGTAATAGTTGGTACTGGAGATTTATAAAGTGTCTTACTTAAGGAAGTGATTAATCAGGAATTTGTTTACGTTGGACTTGAAGACATCGATGTTGTAGTCAGGTGGGAAACAGGCAAACGGAAGAGTATTCCACAAGCGTGCACTTCTCAGAAAGAAGCTTTTTTCATGGAATCTACGTTTTGATTTAGGCACAGATAAAGATTGGGGTAAAATTTCTGACAGTGGTTTTAGCTAGGCAGGTGTTTATCGTGAAAGATTGTCGAGGGGGGACCAGAGATTGGAGCTCGGAGGAGCACTTGCCATGAAAATAATAATAAAACAAAGACAGGCTTGCAAGGTCTCTTCTGTTGGAGATAGGTTGCAGGGAAGAGAAAAGGGCATCCCCCACTAATCCACAAAGTCTATTTTGTACGCTGTCAAGGCAGGATAGGCTGTTTTTAGAAGCTCCAGATGTGGCAGCAGTACTCCATCTTTGGACGTACTTGGCTTTTATACAGATAGAGAATTGCATCAGTAGTGAGATATCTTCCGGCGTGTCAGAAATTTCATGAAAATAGTGAATAATTCCACCCCATCTTTCCAAGCTTATAACTCCTCGAAAAATGTAATTCAGGCCCTAATTTTTTTTTTCAATTAAAGGAGCAAGGACCAAGGTTTTAAAAAAAAAAAAAACAATGTGTTTTTTTTTTTTTTTTTTTTTTAAAAAGGTTTAAAACTTCGGACTTTACAGGTAAATTTCTAAAAAACAGATTTTTTTGTTTTAAATTTGAATATATTATTTATTGACCTTTTCTCTTCAATTTGTGACATATAAAACTATTCAACATAAATTAATTATTTACTTTTTAAGAGAAACTTGAAAATGCGTGACACTTACACAAATGGGGGGGGCGTGAATTAAAAAAAAGCGTTTGTCTAAAATATTATATTCAGTTTATTGGAAAGAACATAAAATTTCACATTGACCCTAAAAATATCGTAAAAATAGAATCAATAGAAAAATTTTGATAGATTTTTAAAGTTTAAAAATTGAAAAATATTGAGTTTGGAAAATTCATTACTGTTTAAAAATATATATATATATATATTTCTATTACTTTTAAAACAACTGTAATAGTTTATTTTGGAAGTATAATCCATAAAGAAAATAAATAACCCACTTTTAACAGAGAAATTACGAGATTTTTATATTTTATTCGCAGTTTCGTGTTAGGGGTGTCAAAAATTCCTACAAAAATTCTGAAGAAACAAATAGGGTGCAAGCAAATTAGACGGCGATCTGAATGTGGTTTAATATCGATTTTTTCTCATATTCACATCTGCGAGTCGGAACATTTTACAACATTGCATTACTTATCTATCAAAGGAGGAGGTAATGCATAGAAGGGCGCAAATCATGACAAGTAAAACCAGAATGGTGATAACGCGACAAAACGTTGAAATGCGTAAACAAACTAGAAACAGCTACTACACTTCCATCGTTAGTCGTTGATTGCATGTAAAACATCAGGTTTAAATCTGGAATTATAATTTAAGGTCATCGTAAAGTTAACGGAATCGAATCTGATAAAAATAAGTCGCAATTTCCATAATGTAATCATGTGATTATTGTTTTGTTTCTTGTTGGTTCAAATCTAGTTTTTGTTATTTGATTGACTTCGCTATTTGTTCAATTCCTTCCTTTTTGAATTGTTTATGTGAAATATTCAGTTTTGCATTTTTTTATATTTGGATTATTTGGATTACTGTTCTCATCTTGGATGTAAACAGTAGTTCGACTAATCCAAATCATAATGAAATGTTCAATCTTTTACACGAGGAACAAAATACTGATTACACCGTTTTACGATGAACATAAGTTCTTTGTTCTGAAGCAGTTGATTTTGTCTTATAATAATTTCACGTTTAAATCCTGTTTTTCATCTTTTAATTGTGATTCTTTTATATTTTCATATATTTAATTGCTTAATGAATTGGACACACAAAACAAAATTTGTATCAATTTACTAAAGATTATATTAAGAAATCCTAACAAACAAACAAATTATCTGCGTTGGGCACAAAAGAAAAACGATTTTTTCGTATTAAATTCCCGGAATGGAAGGTAAGTTAATTTTTTTCACTTTACAAAAATATTATTCAACAACTTTAAAATAATCTTAAATATTAAAATAAGTTTATTTTTTATTGCGATGCAATATGAAAGGTAAGTTATTGTTTTACGCTTAAAATATCCCATTCAATAACTTTTAAAATAATCTGAAATATTTTTTTTTTTTTTTGCAATCTCCCTCAAAAATATTGATTCTTAAAATAATATTAAACATAGAAAAGGTTTAATTTTATTGCAATTCAATAAAAATATTGATTTCGTAAATAAAAATGTGTTTATTTAAGTAAAATTTACGTAATTGCTGTGAAAATCCTAATGTTTACCATAAACACAATAATTTGAATCGAACTTGGTTTAATTGTTTGACAACTGAACAAAAAACTGTCTTTTCGGCATTTAATATATATATATATATATATATATATATATATATATATATATATATATATATATATATATATATATATATGTGTGTGTGTGTGTGTGTGTGTGTATATGTGTGTGTATATACACGTATATATATATATATTTATGTATATATATGTGTGTGTGTATGTGTGTGTATATACAAGTATATATATATTTATGTATATATCTGTGTGTATATATGTGTGTATATACATGTATATATATATATTTATGTATATATGTGTATATATATATACATATGTATGTATATATATATGTATGTATATATATGTATATATATATGTTATATACATATACATAATTTTATATAGATATACAGTTCTGGGGAAGAAACAATTAAAATAGAAGGCTTTCATACATCTAGTGATCTCTACTATGAAGGGGTGGGATTTAGCTGCTTATCGGGTTTGTCACGGGTATTTTCATTAAGGGGGTACAAGAGATTGTAGTTCGTCAGAACATCCACCATTAAAATACTTGTAATAGAGGGCGGCAGTACTAGGGGTCTATCTTCAAAAACCATTTGCACCTAGCTTAATCTCTTCATTAGGATGATAATAGATGGAGAAAAAAAGAATTTTTGAAAAAAAGTCATTTTTGGCACGTGGGTTTTTTTTTTTACGATATTGCCCCCCCCCCCTGGAGCCCAAAATCACCATTTGCAGCAAAAAATTTACATTATGCAAAATTGCATGCACCTAAACGTCCTAAATGGATACAAATTGGTATAGATAGTTGAGACTGATGATTTCTAGCCATTTTTGAGGCATTTTTGGGTTTATAGGATGAAAAGAAGGGCCAAAATGAGCCGAAATTTGCTCAAAATTTCCCAAAATCTTAAAAAATCAGCTATTTGGCTACTATGTTACTCCTAAAACGTCCGAAATGACTATGAATGGACTTAGTTGGCTAAAACTTACATTACCCCATAATTTCTAGCAATTTTTTAGGCATTTTTGGGTTCCTAGGATAAAAAGAAGGGCCAAAATGAGCCGAAATTTGCCCAAAATTACCCGAAACGTCATACAAGCTGGTATGACTGCACTCTTGAAAATTGTGACACCAGATTCAAGCGCAAACTCTTGTTCATTGGCTGTTCCATTTGAGCGATTACGTGTTCAGCATGGATGGGACAGGAAGCTAACCTTGTACAGGGAAATAAGATTTTGTAAACTTGGTTCCTGTGCCAACGCCATCATTCAGGCACTTCCAATCCTTGAACAGCTACTTGAAGAAACACCAGCAGATAACTTGCTTGCACAAGCATGTAGAATTTACCTGAAGTGCGAGGTTTTCATTTCGGAATTGAGATTGCTGGCATATTTCAATCATCATGTCGTTTTTCCATTCCTTCATGCTGTAGAAAAAGTTACCACACCTGAATTGAAGAAAATACTTCCTCGTTTACATCAAGATCTCCTACAAGGAAAAGTGGACACTTTGAAAGTGTATGTTGTGAAATCCAAAATTGGAAATGTCGATCAACTGAGTGGTGACTTGGAGATGAAAATGCTGTTGAAGCTCACCATGGCTGCAGCCGAGTGTATTCAACTGCAGTGTGGTCGCAAATATGGTTTTGCAGCTGACACAAAAGAAGAATTGCGAGCAGCTGATCTCACCAAAATATCCGATGAAGAGTTGGTGTTTGCTCCAACGCACAACTTAAAGGCAGAGCGTAAGTTGTCCGTGTTCAGCAGGCGATCACGAACAGCCATTTGCAAGAACAACCGACACACAGGAGAGTTACTGAGAGATAACATGGTGTTGCACAGTGCAGAGAGGAAAGATTTGAGTAGCAAAGCCTCCAAAATTCGTAATGAGTTGGCAGCAATGAATGTTTCTTAGTACTCATCCCAGAAGGAATTGCAGAATCAAGTAATGGAGAAGAAATTGTCCAAGAAACAGAAGAATGTTGATTACGTTCTCAACCTGGCTAAAACCTGCAAGCAATGGGGTGGTCTGTGTTGTTCTGTTGACGAGCTGAAAGAGGTATTGAGAAAGAATGGCGACATTGGCAAGAAAATTGTCAAAACTGAGCTTTCCTTCTACATTCACACTCACAAAGTAGATCGACTGCATCGACCTGAGTTATTTAGGCTGATCAACATAGACATGTCCACTCAGCTTGAAAATCTGTCCGTTCTCTTGTCCAACGAAGACAACAGTGCAAGCCAAAGCAGCATCGCAGAAATGATATTGCCAACCAACGACGATGTCTTGAAAGTGCTGTCAGACGATCCAAAAGAACGAGAGAACCAAATCTACCAGTCTAACAAGATGTGTGTGAGTGTATGGTATGAGGGTGAACAGACAACCTGGTACATTGGTTTCTTCACTTCGATTAAGGATGATCAAACATTTGTTGTGGAGCAACTGGTCCGGGTTGAGAAAGGTGCAGATCTGATGTGGGTTCATCCATCGTCACCCATTCTGGAGGAGGTAACCAGTGACCAGGTTCTGCGCTATAAGAATGGGAAGTTGCTCGAGGTGAAGGGAAGTTGCTCGAGGTGAAGGGAAGTTGGAACTATGAAAGAAAAAACAAATTCACACTGAAGAACAAAGATGAGATCAATAAAGAATTTGAATCATTCATAACGTATTTCAATTAATTGTTGAGATGATTTATTGTTCTATTCCAATTGTTAACTATTACTCTTTTATTACCACCTCACAATTTTTCTAAAACTCGATGCCTATTAATGGTCACACATGTCCATCTGCAGGGATGCCAATCGACTTATGGGTGGAAATTATAGGGTAATGTAAGTTTTAGCCAACTAAGTCCACTCATAGTCATTTGGAATGTTTAAGGAGTAACATAGTAGCCAAATAGCCGATTTTTTAAGTTTCGGGTAATTTTTGGCAAATTTCGGCTCATTTTGGACCTTCTTTTTATCCTAGGAACCCAAAAATGCCTCAAAAATGGCTAGAAATTATGGGGTAATGTAAGTTTTAGCCAACTAAGTCCATTCATAGTCATTTCGGACGTTTTAGGAGTAACATAGTAGCCAAATAGCTGATTTTTTTTAAGATTTCGGGTAATTTTGAGCAAATTTCGGCTCATTTTGGCCCTTTTTTTTATCCTATAAACCCAAAAATGCCTAAAAAATGGCTAGAAATAATCAGTCTCAACTATCTATACCAATTTGTATCCATTTAGAACGTTTAGGTGCATGCAATTTTGCATAATGTAAATTTTTTGCTGCAAATGGTGATTTTGGGCCCCAGGGGGGGGCAATATCGTAAAAAAAGCCCCCCACGTGCCAAAAATGACTTTTTTTCAAAAATTCTTTTTTTCTCCATCTATTATCATCCTAATGAAGAGATTAAGCTAGGTGCAAATGGTTTTTGAAGATAGACCCCTAGTACTGCCGCTCTCTACTTGTAAAACAAGCGGATGGATGCAATATTGTGTCGCTGGGACAGGGGATGAAGCTTATATGAAAGTTCAGGATCTATCAAGTTAGTGACTCTCTTTTGAACCCTACCCAGGAGCGAGAGACTAGTAGCAGATGCACCAACCCAAATGTCAATACGCCATACATGGGCGAATGGTAGCTTTGTAGAGGTATATGATATTTTCAAGTGTAAGTAACTTTCTAGCAGGGTAGAGAGAGCCCACCTTCTTTGCAGCAGTCTTGGCAATCATCTCGATGTATCTATTCCAACTCATGTTTCCTTCTTTTGACAGAGTTAAAAGTAGACTCCGTAGCCTAGTGGGTGATGTCATTTTCTCTTCCCTGCAAACTCTTTCTCATAGCCTGTCTCTGCTTTATCATTATTTTCATGGTATGTGCTCATCTGAGTTTAAGTCTATAGCCCTGCTTGCCAAACTTTCACAAGAAACACTCGTCTAACTGAAAAAATGATCAATAATTTCCCCCACTCTTTACATATGCCTGAACATAAACATAGATTCCATGAACAAAGTTTCTTCCTTAGAATACAAACCTATGGAACTCTTCCAGTTGCCTGCTTTCTAGCTGACTATAATATGGTCATTTTCAAGTTCAACCGAAACATGTTCTTAATAATGGTGACTCTTTTGTAAAAAAAAAACATAAGTTAAACGTAAGTATCTAAAATATCAAATATAAAATTTTCACTGACTCTTAAAAATGTATTAATTATTAAAAAACAACTTTTTAAAAAAGCAACTGTTACAAACTATTAAAAACTGGGGTCGCAAATTTAAATCCAACATGTTTCAGCATTTTGTAAGAACATATTCTGTGCAGATCATAAAATTCCATAAAGTTTCTTCCGTGAACAACTTGTGCTTTAGTTCTAATTAAATAACTTTATATCTATTAAGTCTGCACTTTATAAACCACACACAAAATGGATAGTGCCAGCACAGAAATGTTAGGTAAGCCTATCTAATCCAATGCTCACCAAACAATGAAGTACAACTACACAATATATATATTGTCTGGTTATTATGTGAAGATGAATTAGTACTGATACAACACATAAACATTTTAATTTGCAGGTGAGTTGTTACACATTCCTTACACAAAATACAATTTAATGTCCAGGTAAAGTTTGCGATACAAACAGTAAAGATGATATTTAATGAAAATATGGATACTCAGGGTTCATAGAATTAGCATATCTTTCAATATAACACTTAACAACATTCGATGTTACAGGGAGAAACACTTTAAAGTCCTAAACAATGATAATCATACGAACTCATATTTAATTCAATAAAAACTCAATAATAATGATAATCATGTAAAATAATAGTTAATTCAATAAAAAACTCAATAATAATGATAATCATATGAAATGATATTTAATTCAATATAAAACCTCAATAATAATAATAATCATATGTAATAATATTTAATTCAATAAAAATTCAATAATAATGATAATCATATGAAATAATATATAATTCAATAAAAACTCAAAAATAATGAAAATCATGATTCAATAAAAACTCAATAATGATAATTATATGAAATAATATTTAATTCAATAGAACTCAATAATAATGATAATCATATTAAATAATATTTAATTCAATAAAACACTCAAAAATAATGAAAATCATATGAAATAGTATTTAATTCAATAAAACACTCAATAATAATGACAATCATATTAAATAATATTTAATACAATAAAAAAATGAATAATAATGATAATCCGTAAATAATATTTTAATCAATAAAAACTCAATAATAATGATAATCATATGAAATAATATTTAATTCAATAAAACCTCAAAGATAATGATAATCATATGAAATAATATTTAATTCAATAAAAATTCAATAATAATTATAATCATATGAAATCATATTTAAATCAATAAAAATTCAATAATTATAATCATTCGAAATAATATTTAATTCAATAAAAATTACATAATTATAATCATATGAAATAATATTTAATTAAAAAAACTCAATAATAATGATAATCATATGAAATAATATTTAATTCAATAAAAAACTCAATAATAATGATAATCATATGAAATAATATTTACTTCAATAAAAAACTAAGACATAATTAAAATCATATGAAGTAATATTTAGTTTAATAAAAACTCAATAATAATGATAATCATATGAAATAATATATAATTCAATAAAAAAACTCAATAATAATGAAAATCATATGAATTAATATTTAATTCAATAAAAACTCAATAATAATGATAATCATATTTAATTCAATAAAAAGACAATAATGATAATCATATGAAATAATATTTAATTCAATAAAAAAACTCAATAATAATGAAAATTATGAAATAATATATAATTCACTAAAAACGCAATAATAATGAAAATCATATGAATTAATATTTAATTAAATAACAAACTCAATAATAATGATAATCATATTTAATTCAATAAAAAGACAATAATGATAATCATATGAATAGTTAATTCAATATAACAAACTCAATAATAATAATAATCCTATGAAAACATTAGGTGTAACAACCCTCAAAACATTCAACGGTAAAGAGAGAAACACTTTAAAGTCGTTAACAAGCTTTTTGTAAGGACAAACTAATTAAAATCAGCAGTGCCTGCCGCTCTGTCTACACAAACCCTGGCTGACAATGCGCATTAAATATCGGCAAGATACAGAAACAAAGATTAACTTGTTTGACTTGTTGTCCTAGTGTTACTCTTCGTCAATTCTCTATTCACATATGTTCAGGTACCTCGTATACTACATCATCATATTTCATGGCCTTTCTATTCAAAGCTGTAAACGTGGAGCTCTATTCCATGTTTGCATTGCATATAACAATTCAGTGTAAAACCTCTAAAAACTATATTCCTAAAAAATAATTAAAAAATAATTAAATTTCCAAATACAAAACCATTTTTTGAGATTTATTATTACATGTGCTGATCTTACATGTGATTAAGTTTTAAAAAATATTCATGTTAAGCTGAATTAGAGATGAACGAATATGTATGCGTATTATTCCTACAAATTCTTACTATATTATTGTTTATTTTACTTCATTAATTGCATAATGTCTTTAGCTATAACAAAATACAAGGAATAGTATTTTACATTTAAACAATATGAATGTGAATTAAGTGTTTACTACTGTGATTTTTAAATGTTTTAAAAAGTTATGTTTCTTGTTTTGTTGGCACAATTAAAATAAACAATGATATTAAAAATATTAAATTCCATTTATTTTTTATTTGCAGATGTTCCTGCTTGAATGTTTTTACTGAATATTAAGTTTGTGGATATTCATTTACTGAAAAATCAAAGTTAATGAGACATGTGAGCACTCACACGGGGGAAAAGCCATCTTCTTGTGAAGTTTGTGAATATTCTTGTTCTCGAAAATCAAGATTAGTGAAACATATGAGAACTCACACTATGGAAAAGCCATATTCTTGTGAAGTGTGTGAATATTCTTGTTCTAAAAATTCAAGATTAGTTACACATATAAGAACTCACACTGGGGAAAAGCCACATTCTTGTGAAGTGTGTGAATATTCTTGTTCTCAAAAATCAAGATTAGTTACACATATGAGAACTCACACTGGGGAAAAGCCACATTCTTGTGAAGTGTGTGAATATTCTTGTTCTCAAAAATCACATTTAATGAAACATATGAGAACTCACACTGGGGAAAAGCCACATTCTTGTGAAGTGTGTGAATATTCTTGTTCTAAAAAATCAACATTAGTGACACATATGAGAACTCACACTGGGGAAAGGCCACATTCTTGTGAGGTGTGTGGATATACGTTTACTGAAAAATCAAAGTTAATAAGACATATGAGAATTCACACTGGGGAAAAGCCACATTCTTGTGAAGTGTGTAAATATTCTTGTTCTCGAAAATCAACATTAGTGACACATATGAGAACTCACACTGGGGAAAAGCCACATTCTTGTAAAGTGTGTGAATATTCTTGTTCTACAAAATTCAAGATTAGTTACACATATGAGAACTCACACTGGGGAAAAGCCACATTCTTGTGAAGTGTGTGAATATTCTTGTTCTCAAAAATCAAGATTAGTTACACATATGAGAACTCACACTGGGGAAAAGCCACATTCTTGTGAAGTGTGTGAATATTCTTGTTCTCGAAAATCAAGATTAGTGAAACATATGAAAACTCACACTGGGTAAAAGCCACATTCTTGTGAAGTATGTGGATATTCTTGTTCTCGAAAATCAAGATTAGTGAAACATATGAAAACTCACACTGGGTAAAAGCCACATTCTTGTGAAGTGTGTGAATATTCTTGTTATCAAAAATCAAGATTAGTGAAACATATGAAAACTCACACTGGGTAAAAGCCACATTCTTGTGAAGTGTGTGAATATTCTTGTTATCAAAAAACAAAATTAGTGACACATGAAAACTCACACTGGGTAAAAGCCACATTCTTGTGAAGTGTGTGAATATTCTTGTTCTCAAAAATCAACATCAATATGATCAATATGAGAACTCTCACTGTGGAAACGCCACATTCTTGTGAAGTGTGTTAATATTCTTGTTCTCAAAATAAAGATTAGTTACACATATGAAAACTCACACTGGGGAAAAGCCACATTCTTGTGAAGTGTGTGAATATTCTTTTTCTCAAAAATCAACATTATTGACACATGAGAATTCACACTGGGGAGAATTGAATGCATGCTAGACACCAACCTTTGTTTCAGTCTCTATCTATATGGGTTTACCAGGAACTCTGGTATGAAGATACTTTCAATTCTCAATTTCATGTAAAACCTGATCAAATATTAAAATTTAAATTAAAATGAAAAATAAAACTAAATCAACAAAATGGCAGGACGTCGCCCAGAATAAAAAGGTCCCGCAGCATTGCTAGGTACTGTGTAATATGAGAGAATATAACGGTGCACCTTCTCCTAGTTATGTTTCAACAAGTCACAACACTAAGCTGGACACTCCACCAGACCAGTCAAATTCTAGTTCTGAAATCCGGCAAGAGAAAACAAAGACTACTAGGAAAAGACACTATAACCAAGTAAAGTGGTCTATTGAGGAGACGAAAATTTTTTTTCACTATTTTGAATATTCAAGGAATGAAAAATAGGGGAGGGAAAAAACACCATTTGAGGCTCAATTAAAATCTTATCCCTTAACAAAAGAAAAAACAGCACTAACTACAACTAAGAATTTACTTTCAATTTATCTGCAACACATAAATATCTCTTAAAATCTTTTTAGAGAGTACATTAAGAAAGATTTTAGTGAAGCAGCGATTGATTTCACCAAATTTTACACTGCTGAAATTGCCCAAAGCCAGTGGAATAGGGAGAAAAATGGACATTGATTTGGTCCTTGGAATACGCAAATATAAAATATCAAAAATTCACCGAAAGTTGTAAGAAATGGCAAAATATGTTTAGGTACCACTTCCCAAACAAGAAGAGGATTGAGAAGGAAAAGTTTACATGTCAGAAGTCTAATTCTTTGAGGAACAATGTCTTTCCTGTTTAGCAAATATCCCAACTAAAAAATATCCATGAAATGGCTAAAAACGTCATTTGTCAAATCAGCAATCCCCCTCCCTATAGCATGATCTGCCAAACCAAACAAGAAGACACTACCACATATTCTCACCTGACACAACTAAAAAAATATCCATGAAATGGCTAAAAACGTCATTTGTCAAATCAACAATCCCCCTCCCTATAGCATGATGTGCCAAACCAAACAAGAAGACACTACAACATATTCTCACCTGACACCGCTACCTTAGTCCAAGTTTTACATGCCTAGCAAAAGCATCACTCTATATCAGGAACTCAAATACCTACAGAATCCTCTACACCAGCTCACTCTCACTATAAAGCAGGGAACACATCTGCATTTCCATCAACGTGTGAAATAATTCCTTCACCAGGAAAAACTCCACCTTGTGTTTTGCTTCCAGAACCAGATGATGAGCAATTGGAAATAGAAGAGGAACTCTGTAACACAATAGAAAAAGTTAACAATATGAGCATGGAAGGAAGGCCTAGGTTACCTAAAATACAAGCCTTAAGATTCTGTAAGTCATTGATCATCAAAGTCAATATTGCTCTTATAAGGCTTGTTCTAGAAGAAATAGACCTTAGGCAGCTATATAACGTCACATATGCATCTGGGCTGTACATTAGCAACAAAATACTTCCTCTGAATAAACACCAAAATAGAAATAAAACACCTAATGTAACCAAAGCAACACCAAAATGGAAAGGCAAGCTGATAAAAAAAATAAACACCTGTAGAAAGGAACTTAGCAGTGGAAGGTAACCAAACCAAACAAGAAGACACTACCACATATTCTCACCTTACACCGCTACCTTAGTCCAAGTTTTACATGCCTACCAAAAGCAAACCGTTAATATATCCGCTGTGTCACCCCATCAAATAATGAAACATCTCCCCAGGGATCATTCCCAACAGACCCAAAACAATTTAAATATGGGCAGACATGCCAACAGTATGTTCCACTTGAAGATGTAACACTGTACGCGAACCAGTTGGAACTAGAGGAAGAGCTGGCCAACAGGATAGAAATAGCACGAGGTCTGGCTGTTGAAGATCGGCCCAGATTGGTAAAAATTATTATGAATAAATCCTTCAAGATGCTTGTTTCAAAAGTCAACGATGCCTTTGAAAGAATCACTCCAATTAATGCACCGCTGAGTGAAATAAATCATACAATATACGGGGCAGCTTGGTTTATTCAGTTAAAACTTACCCCAACAGCAAGAGAGTAAAAGAGGAAACATGAAGGCTAAATCATATAAACCAGCCTGGAAACGAAAACTCCAGCAGAAAATAAATAAACTCCAAAAGGAAACTGCCCAGATATATGCATTCCTATCCTGGGAAACCCTATGCAAAAAACTAAATAAGAAGGTGAATAAGTTGAAAACTTACTATTCCCTCCAAAGCCCAGCACAGCTAAGAGCAAAGATGGCAGAACATCAGGCTGAAAGAAAAGCCTTAGCTGCACAAATAAAAATAAAACCAAAACCTTGGAAGCAAAAAGGATAAACTTTTTGCAACAAACCTAAGAATGGTCTACAGGAGCCTCGTTAAAGAAGAAATAAAGGTGAGCTCCCCACCAACACAAGAAGTTGAAAACTTCTGGAAGCCACTCTATAAGGGCACTAAAGTACATAAACAAAACAATTGAATAAATACCACCAACAAGGAGAAAAAAGATGCCAGCTCTAAAAATTATCAAGGAAGCTGTCTGCAGGAAGGTAGCTCAATGCAGTAATTTCAAGACACCAGGAGATGACCACATACTAAATTTCTGGCTGAAAAAAACTGAGCGCACTTCATCATCACTATGCTAAGGCATTCAATAGAATAATCAGTGGAGATGGAGAGCCGCCTGAGTGTCTTAATGTAGGCAGTACATCACTTATTCCCCCAAAATAAGGACGCCAACATGGCTTCCAAATATCGACCAATCCGCTGCCTCACAGCAACCTACAAGCTTCTAAAAGAGATAATCGCTGATGCAACATACGGCCATCTGATTGCTGGTAATTACCTAGAAACTGAGCATAGGGGGTGTCTGAGAAAAAGCTAGGCACAAAAGACCAACACCTTGTAAACAGAACAATATTAGAAGACAAAGAAATCTGCCACGGAGATACTTCGCTGTTTGGAATTGTACAATGTGCACGCTGGTATTACATCATTCCTTCAAAAACAAATGACCAGATGGTGCACCTCAATTACATTACAGCACACGCAAGGAAGGATACAGACCCCAAACATAAAGATCACGCGAGTAATATTCCAGGGAGACAGCCTCTCACCACTCCTTTTCTGCCTCACAATGGATCCATTAAGTAAGATACTTAAACGATCCAATGCTGGATACAATCTCAGCATAGGCAGAAAGAAAGAAGAAAATAAAAGAGTAATGAAACTCTATGCAGAATCTAAGAAACAACTTGTCTCTCTTATAGGCATTGTTAAAAATTATACAGAGGACATCTTCATGGAGTTTGGATTCGACAAATGCGCTAAGTGCACCATAAAGAAAGAAGAGAGCAGGCAGGTTCATGGAAGAACTGAACCAGAGCTATATTGACAAGGAGGCCTCACTACAATGGCTTAAAAGTGACAAATTTCCATTCGATGAAGAATGATTAATTATAGCTACACAAGACCAAGGCTTACGCACAAATGGATTTAAGAAAATGGTTGGTCTGAAAAAAACTCGACCAATTCAGATTCTGTCACTCAGCTGTTGAAAGCCCAAGCCACCTAATATCTGGATGCAAGATCCTTCTAGCCGATGGTCATTACACTGCTCGCCACAACAATGCATGTAGATACTTACATTGGAAGATATGTGGAGAGATGCAACTAGATAGGTCTTCGAACGTCTGGGAACATGAACCACCATGATAGCATCAAATGGAAAAGTGACAATGTTCTACAACAAAGACATACAGGCTGGCAGATATATAAAAGACAAGGCCATCAAACCAGATATAGTAATATGGAACAAGCCCGAAAGAACTGCACTCATTATCGATGTCACAGTACCAAATGACTTTGGCTTTAATGGTGTGTGGCTTTACTGAACGGGAAAAGATAAAAAAAATATCAGGACGTAGAAAATGATCTAAAAACAACATTGTCACTGAAAGAAATAAGAATTGTGACGAGAGCAACTGCACTAAAAAAAAAAACTTCAGAAATACTGGAAAAACAACCTGTAAGGAAATACAAATAGCTGCCATAAAGGGAACAATGTCTATCCTTAAAAGGGTCCTCTGATATAAATTTAAATTATAATAGAATCAAGTGTTAGCCCCATGAAGGAGCCCCTTGATCTCTTCAAACTAACAAAAGTAAAATATAAAAAAGGAAAAGCCACATTCTAGTGAAGTGTGGATATTCTTTTATCGAAAACCAAATTTAGTGAATGAGGACACACTTTGCGGGAAAAGCCACACTATTTGATGTGTGTGTTTTTTTTTGTGTTAAAAAATCACATTTACTGACACTGAGACCACAATCTTTTAAAGGTGTTTATGATGATCATAATACTAAAACAAAATGTTGACACTATACAAAATTATGTACAGAATCCATTGTCACCAAGGTTGCATTTGTTTCAAGTAGCAAATGATATTGGTGACTCGGAGATTTACCATCGAAACCAAGCCATAATGGATGAGCTAAGTATCCAAACCTTAAGATTGTATATGAACACCAGGAGGCAAAAACAGTAGAACAAAACTTCCATCACAAAACTGACTAAACATTTTGTACAAACGACACAAAAATAAAAAAAATGCAAAGGAGAGTAGAGTCTTCTCACTGCAAATGTTATTATTTTGTTTACATAAATTAACTTTACTGAAACATATTAGTAGAATGCCACATTCGTGTGAAGTGTGGATGTTCTTGTATTTTCACATTTAAGAAATCTCACAGCAAATGTGAATATTTTTGTGTTTGTAAATGGCTAATACATAAAAAACCCACAAGAGTGTGGGCCACCTGATTTCTAGTTGCAAAGTCCGACTTGGAGATGATTATTATACAGATCGTCATAACGGAGTTTGCAAATACCTTCATTGGAAGATATGTAAGAAACTAAACGTTCAGTGTAGTAAAAATTCCTGGGAACATATACCCGAACGAACAGTTGGGAATGACAACTTTACCATTTACTATGACTACATAATTCTTACTTGTGCATATCTAGAAAACGCAGCTGTTAAACCAGATATAGTGATTTAGAACAGAGCAAACAAAAAAGCGACCATAATAGAGTTCAGTGTGTCCAATGGTACAGGGCTTAACAGAGCTGAGAGGGAAAAGATAACTAAGTATCAAGGACTTATGTATGATATGAAACGAAATGAAAAATTAAAAGACATTTCAATTATACCAGTTTTCATAAAGTACTTTAAAAAGTACATAGCAAGCATACCCGGTGAACCAAGTGCAAGTGAAATACAAACGATTGCACTGAAAGGGACGGCTAAAATCCTGAAAAGATCTCTTGGTATGACTCGCTAAAATAGGAGTATATGTTAGACATCTGGTTGGATGCCCCCCTAGAAGAAAAAGATGAAGAAAAATGAAAAAAGTGAAATAAAAGCTAAGAATTTTAATTATACAACAGACTTATATTGAAAATCTATATTGAGGAATCTATTCATTGTATCTGGAAAGATTTTTTAAAATTATCCTTGGTTTTGTAGAAACGAATAGTCTAATAAAAAGAAATTAAAATTATACACTTTGTCAATATTAATGCTTTTCCTGTAAAAAGCATATTCTTGCACACAATGATTTTGTAATTAAAGTGTTGTGAAAAAAAGCAATTAAATATTCATGTTTTTGAGATTAAAGTGTTGTGAAAAAAAACTATATAAATTTCACGTTTTTGTGAATAAAGTTTTGTGAAATAAAAATTGAATATTCAGGTTTTGTAATTAAAGTGTTGTGAAAAAAAATTGAATATTCATGTTTTTGAGATTAATGTGCTGTGGAAAAAACAATATAATATTCATGTTTTTGTGAATAAAGTTTTATGAAATAAAAATTGAATATTCATGTTTTGTGATTAAAGTGTTGTGAAAAAAAATTGAATATTCATGTTTTTGAGATTAATGTGTTGTGGAAAAAACAATATAATATTCATGTTTTGTGAATAAAGTTTTGTGAAATAAAAATTGAATATTCAGGTTTTGTAATTAAAGTGTTATGAAAAAAACAATTGAATATTCATGTTTTCGAGATTAATGTGTTGTGGAAAAAAACTATATAATATTCATGTTTTTTGTGAATATTATTATTTTTGTGAATAAAGTTTTATGAAATAAAAATTGAATATTCATGTTTTGTGATTAAAGTGTTGTGAAAAAAACAATTGAAAATATCTATAGTATACAACTAAAACGTTAGGGAAATGACAAAATGACTGCAAACACCAGATTACTTGCACATTACGTCAATATTTTTGTATTCGTAGAATAACCAAAGACAAGATTTTGCCCACAGTATTTTCATAATTCTGTAATTGTGATAAATATGGTGTAAAAATAAACAATTGACAAAATGACGTAAAAACTGTTGTTTACATTACAGAGTATTTGATTCTGCGATTATTTATTTAATAAAAATAAGTGTGATACGATAAAATACCACATGAATTGTGAACCCCAAGCAAAATAGGTTGAGAAACAATGTTACTAGAAGCTTAGTTTTTCACTGCTCCCTAAGAATATCAAGGACCCCCTGTGCGAATGGGCAAATCATGATAGTGTCTCTTTATGTGCTCTTCAAAGGTGTACATGTTGAAAACGATGATTGCTATTAGAATGTCTCTTCTAGAGTGTCGGAATTTATCCTGCTTCCAGATAAATTTAACGCTAAAGTAACTAAGCTGAAAAAAAACCCAGCATGAAACAAAAGAGGGGGAGGGGGTTAAGAATAAAATATAAATGTCTTGCTTTGAAATGAAGAAGAAATTTTATTTACAATAAGTTGCAAATTTTTACCTTTGCGGGCATTTAACTTATGAAACGCCAAGGTAACATATTATGAAAAAAGTAACATGTAATGAAAAAAAACAACAACACTGGTTTTTATAAAGAAGTGTGTATCCATAAACGAATACAACAAGAATGTACAAAATAGTAGTATCTCCTAATCACACTCGGATATGAAATTAATTTTAGGAGTGTACTCACAATTTAAAGCTAGTCAGGCACGTGCCTTTTTTATTTAAAGTCCTTTTAGAATTGTCTTTCCCTCCATGTTTGCATGCAAACCGTAGACACACAGATGAATTTCAGGAGCAAGACCTCGTCGCTTGTCCGGATAGGAAATTCCAAAATTCCTTGTCACTTGAAAAGGTATTTTCTTTAAAATAATTTCACTCCTTGTAAAATACATGCAAAACCGTAGTCACGTAAATAGTTTCCAGAAGTACGTCTTGTCACGTAACCGGTTCTTTATTTCTTGCCGAGTGTTCTTCTTTGAAGGAGGGCTCATCAAAATTCCATTTTCAGCGCCGAGCAATGAACAACACGTTCACTCTCCACGTCAGTAGAATTTCAAAAAAGGACGACATACGCGCTGGGCTCGTGACGTCATTACAGAGCTAGCATTTCTCTTTTCTCCAAACTAAAGGGAGTTTCGTACTAACCGAAAATATACGAAACTAAAAATCATAAAGGATACAAAATACAAGAAATCATATATAAAAACCAGATAAAAAATAAATGTAAACAGGGAGGAATGCACCATTATTTGTACAAAAAACATTCCAACAAAAATTAAGTGGTCACTACTATAAATGTTATTCTGTTGTGGAATAAACTTTTAAAGCATGTTTACATCATTATTTCTCTGGAAAATCACATTAGTTTATTAAGTATTCAAAGAAATTAATAAGAGACCATTTGCAGTTACATAAAAGGAAAACCGTCTCCTCTCATCCATGAAACAGACAACACACCTTGCACAATTTAGCAACGTCAAACTGATTGAATGCTTCAAATATTTTGTGAAATTTTGCTTTTTTATTTTTTAAATTTATTTTTCAAATATTTCTTGATTTGAAACACCATAAAAATTTCAAATAAAATCATTTCCTCAACATAAAAATAATTGCGTTATTTCATTTATTCATTTCTATTTAAATTTTGGTTATTTTTTAAATATTCGTATAAATCGATAATAAGATTTTTTAATATTCATAGAAATCCATAATAAGAATGTCACAGTTGCTTTCCTTTGTATAAATAACGTTATTGACGTAATAACATGAAAAATGTTCAGCTTTAAGAAACCAGTAAACTACATTTTATTCTTGGTTTCAGATTAAAGGTTTAACAATTCTCTGACTAGGAAAACAGTTGTCCTATAATTCATAGGAAGCTTATTATTGCCACATTATATCTTATTTTCACTGACAAAAAGGAGAACTGTTTTATCCTTTGTAAGGTATCATTAGTTAAAACGTGACACCTTTTTCGTTTATAATAAACTTTCTTTCAATATTAAAAACACTTCAGAGTATTTGATTCATCATTAAAATAATTTCATTCGCAAAAGGTTATAAATTCATGTCGATTTAACCAACTTTTCGCAATGAAATTCAGAAACATCGCAAGTTTTTCTTTTCATTTCAATATTAGTTTCTCTTAAAATTCAGAATATATTTCAATTTTTAAATTAATTTATTATTAAAGATAATTAATTCTTATAGATCATTACCAAATTCATTTTGAATTTATAAACTCTTCAAAGTAATTAGTTTATAATTAAAAGATCATTTAGAATCAATCCATTCTTGTCACACCTGGAAGTTAAATCAGTTAATGACCAATTTTGTAAAATTTAATAAATCGAGAAAACTTCAGTTTCAACCATCTCGAACATCCATTAAATTCAACTAGATCAATGTGCAAAATCTGACCTCATTTAATGAAGGAGAAATACTTCAAGACTGAGGATTTTTTTTTCAAGGATCAATTTAATTTTTCCAAAATATTTTTCAATCAACATTTCAGCAACATTTATAATTCAGTTTAATCCCAATTAAACCTTCAATTAAGGAATTCTTCCTTGAAAATTACTTAAAAATTACTTAATTGAAGGTTTAATCCCAATTAAACCTTCTATTGGGGGATTTCCTCGAATAATTCTTCCTTGAAAATTATTTAAAAATTTGGGAAAATTTTATCGTTAGTAAATTAATTTTGTCATTGAAAATGATGGAAAACTCGTGTAACATTTTAAGCATGCGATAGAAAGATAACCAGGCATGTGAAAGTGGTCATGGGGGGATGGAGGAGTTCGAGTTAATTTCACTTAGTTCTAAGATATTCGGGTATTTTTTTTAAAGAGAAATGATTCTACATCATGAACTGTTATTTATTTATTTATTTTAATTTATGCTAATTTCAAACGGACACGTAAGTACGTAATAATGTCTTTACTTGAAACATGTAAGTTTAAAACATGATTAATCGACAAAAGACACGTAAGTACGTAATAATGTTTTCGCTTGAAACATGTAAGTCTAAAACATGACGAATCTACAAAAGCACAAAGAAATTTATATGAATGTTTACATTTTCGCACACATTTTCTGTCATTTCTTTTAACAATTTCAATGTTCAATTTAGTATTTTTGTTTGTGAAAATTTGACTACAATTATCAATTTGGCCTTTTTTACCCATTTTATTTTTGAATTTAAATATTTTTATATTTTGGCAACAACGCTATTGTAAAGAAGCATCGGAAATACCATTTATATACAAGGAATAAATTAGGTACGGGCAAAATGAATTCCGATGCACAAAATTTTAACCCCTCCCTTTACTTCAAAATTCATAAAAAAATCAGGGAAATAACCAATTTTAATGAGATTTTCAGTATTTATCAAATAATGATCGCAGAATGAACTTATTATTTTTATTTACATCTGAGTGGAAATACATTATTTTGTTTAAACAAAAAATACCTTTACGAAAGTTGTGGTTTTCAGTAGTAAATAAAAAAACGCAAGAGTTTATTTTTGCTTTTTTATATAAATAAAGCATCGTAATTTGTTACGATAAAAAATAATTTTTACAGGAACATTACGAAAAAAGCCCCTAGAGTCCGTATTAATTAACTCGATATAACCCGAAGAAAAATGAATTTCTTGAACTACCTGAATTTAGCATTGTTTATTTAATATTATCACATAACAAAAATTATAATAACAAAAATATTTCTACTCCTTTTTTCAATTACAGGTTTCGCATAATTTTTATATGCAAGGTTTTAATAATTTCCTTGCTCGTAAGAATGTGGAACTTTCGGCGTAACATAATTTTTATATAATCTCGAACAATAATTCTTTTAAAAAAATTTAAAACAGGAACATAAAAAATAATTAGATTAAAAAATGATAAAAATTGATACAAACGTTCAGAATAGGAAGGTATGGATGCACATATGAGGGGGGGGATCTGACACCCCTACCTCATTTGCTATCATGACTTCATTTTGAAACAGCGTTTCGATTGGTTGAAATTTTAGGCTTCCGTGTTTTCATGCTTACAAACTTTTCCCGGTTGCGTTTTGCCAAACGGCATAATTACTTGCTTTTTGAGGGCTAATTAATCTGTATTTTGTATAAACAAGTTTTTTTTTTAATTTAATTCAATATCTTAGGAATTTACTAATTATCTTTGAAATAGACTCAGAAAAATAATATTAATCTTTTAAAGGAGTTTTACAGTGATTTTCTTTAACTTCAAAATTTAGCTGAATTGGTTAGCTCGCCGTGAAAACATTTTTCATAACTTTTTTTTTCACGTGTATAAATATTTTTTTCCTTTATGAAATTAACTTTAGTCTCTAATCTTTCAAATACAATCCAAAAGTAGTCGGAAACCTACAAAAAAATTTATGATAAATCGGCTTTCAAGACTAGATCCCCCATTTTTATCTGCTCATTACCTAGTGTTTAGTAATCATTCAGATCCCCTTTTCTCGTGAGACCTTAAAAAGATTCGAGACATCTTTTTTTGTTCTCTTGACGATGTTTTTTTCAGCAACTGATAATATTACTTCCAAAGTCCTACACGTGCTCCAATTTGGCGCAAGAACACCCCTTTCTAATCAACGAGCAGAAGGCAGTCACATGGTGTAAAAAAGGGGGGGCATAATGCTTGGGAAAGGGCAGGAAGGAAGAAGGAAGAACAAGAAAGAAAGAAACAAACAAACATGGTAGAAATAATTACCACAAAGTATATAATAATGTTTACACCTGAAATGCGTCGCTATATAAACATCATCATATCATTTTATAAAAATCATCAATTCACACAACCATAATTAAAAAATCCAAATATTTATATATTTACGCACAAAAAAGTTATTTCTTTTAATAAATGAAATATTCAAGGTACGTACATTTCTTTTTTGAACGTTTGTATTAATTTTTACATTTTTTATTTAAATTATTTTTCTCTGTTCCTATTTTTAAATAATTTCTTTTCTCTAATTATTATTCAATATTATATTAAAAAATATGTTACGCCGAAAGTTTCACATTCTTGCGAGCAAGGAAATTATTTTCTTCGAGATATATAGAATTCATTAATACGGATTTAGGGGCTTTTTTCCTAATGTTCCTATAAAAATTATTTTATTTTTATTGTTACAATTAGTTAAGGTATTGTTTGTTTAAATAAAATAATACATTGCCATTCGGATTTAAATAATAAAAATAATTGGTTCATTATATTCTGCGATCATCATTTGATAAATACTGAAAATTTCAGTAAAATTGGTTAATTTTCTGATTTTTTGGTGATTTTTTTAAATAAATTTGGTTACAATTATCAATTTGGCCCTTTTTTCCCCCCTTTTTTTCTGCAAGATTTTGCTTCAAATATTTTATGGTCTGACAACCCTGGGGACAACAGGCTAATGTAAAGAGACACCAAAATAAATGCACAAATTATAAAGCTCATTTGAAAGGATTCAAAAATATAATTTACTTTCTTGGTTCAAATATATTTTTCTTATTTGACTGACTTCGTCCTCTGAACAATTCGTTCCACTTATTTGAGTTGTTTTTTATATAAGATATTCAGTTTTGCGAATTTTAAAAGAAAATTTTATAAGAAAATTATTTTAATTATTCAGACTACTGTTTGTAATGTTTTAAATGCACGGAAACAGAAAACCATATCTTTAAGGGGCGGGTAACTCTTTTGAGAATGATGTCCCTTTGATTGGAACATTATATTGTTCTTATTAGTTGTACGACGACTAATCATAAAAATAAGGAAATGTTCAGTTTTAAAAAATAAAGCTATTTTTGTTTTATCTTTATAAATTTCATTTATTAATAATTTAAAAAAAAAAAATCACTAAAGAAGTCCAAACATTGACAAGAAGAAATCCAAACTTGATAGGAAAATAATTTGGCAAACTTAGTTAATGAACGGACATTTTTTTAGACGAGGAACGAAATAATGATTACACCGTAATACGATGACCTAATTTCATTGTTCTTTAACAGTGATTTTCTTTTTAAATAATTTCCCGTTTAAATCGTGTTTTCATGTTTTAATTTTGATTCTTTTATATTTTCATATATTTTATTTCTTAATGAATTGAACACACAAAACAAAAGTTGTATCAATTTACTTAAGAAATCCTAACAAACAAAACAAAATTTCTGTTTTCAACACAAAAAAAAAAAAAACGAATTCATCCAGATTTTTTTTTGTATTGAATCCCTTGAATGAAAGGTAAGTTTCTTTCTTTTCTTTTCTTTTTTTTACTTAAAAAATGTCATCCAATAACTTTAAAAATAAAATCTTCAAAAATAAATTAAGTGTTTTTTTTATTGCAATCCAATAAATAAAAATATTGTTTCAGCCATTTACTAATAGATTCATTCTTTTTTTTTCTTTTCATCTCATAATTTAGGACGCTCGATTCAAGGATTTTTTTTTTTACTAATTTCTTTTTTTTAATAAACAAATTTGATAACATTGATAAAACAAAATGTAGTTTTTACGCGACTATTAAGAGAAAAAATAACGATATTTTCATTAGTCTGCTAACAAAATTAGATAAAAACATTTAAAAAAGAACGGGTGGCAACTTTTTTTTCCGTTAAAAAGTAAATGTCATGATAAAGTTAACCTTAAACAATACAAAGAATGAAACTCTTCAATAAAACAAATAGGAAACTTTTAAAGCTGCGGCGATTTTATTTTTTACTGTAACAAAGTTTATAATAATAATAATAATAATAATAATAATAATAATAATAATAACAACAACAATTGTGAAAAAATTAATTTCCAGCAAAGTATCAATGACCGCTCAGATCGAGAAGGGCGCAATGCAGAATGCACTTACCTTAGGTTGCGAAAGAATTGCCCCCTTCCGCAAAAGAAAAAAAACGAATTCATCCAGATTTTTTTTTGTATTGAATCCCTTGAATGAAAGGTAAGTTTCTTTCTTTCTTTTCTTTTCTTTTCTACTTTAAAAATGTCATCCAATAATAATCCAGACATGAATAAAAAAGTATGGGCACTGTTTTACAATTTGCCATTTTGCAGAGGAAGACAACTCTCGTTTACTAATAGATTCATTCATTTTTACTAAATCAAAAAAAGAAAGCTGCGGCGATTTATTTAAGTGTAACAAATTTGATAACATTAATAAAACAAAATATATTTTTTACGCGACTAATAAGAGAAAACCAACGAAACAACGATATTTTCATTGGATGAAAACTTATAAAAAAGAACGGGTGGCAACTTTTTTTTTCAGTTAAAAAGTAAATGTCATGATAAAGTTAACCTTAAACAATACAAAGAATGAAACTCTTCAATAAAACAAATAGGAAACTTTTAAAGCTGCGGTGATTTTTTTTTTTACTGTAACAAAGTTTATAATAATAATAATAATAATAATAATAATAATAATAATAACACCAATATCTAGTTTTTAACATTACAAAACATGAAAATGCGACGATCGTTGTAGAGAAATTGTAAATAAAGTTGATAACATTAATAATACAAAATGTTGTTTTTATGCGACTATTAAGAGAATCGTTTTGTTTTCATATCATAATTTACGACACTAAGGGTGTTTATTCCGAAAGCCGTTCTAAACATGGGAAGGTGGGGATGTTTTTTCCGAAAGCTATTCTTAAAATAGGGAGGTTGGGGGTGTTTATTGTGAAAGACATTTTCTTATTTTCAACCTCCTGTAATCAACTTTAAGGTAATTCAACCTCCCCATAAGCAACTTCTTTAAGGTAATTCTTCCGGTGGTCCCCCAGTGCACTTGGTTTTTAAACATTAGTTTTAGTCGCGATGTTAAAGTCTTTAACATCACGAAAATGCGACGAAAG